>NW_019154148.1:6572768-6688230 GCF_002288905.1 Enhydra lutris kenyoni | reverse complement strand
GAAACCAGCGGGCCATTATTTAGTTCTGGATTTTGGTGTTTGCAGGGAGGAGTGGAAATGTTATGTTTTTGTTTTGAGAGATGACTTCTATTCTAATTTGCTTATTTTTATTTAGGATGTCACCATTTTGGTCCACAGAAACCAGCGGGCCATTATTTAGTTCTGGATTTTGGTGTTTGCAGGGAGGAGTGGAAATGTTATGTTTTTGTTTTGAGAGATGACTTCTATTCTAATTTGCTTATTTTTATTTAGGATGTCACCATTTTGGTCCACAGATGTTCCTCCTTATTTCCTTCCATGGCTGTATTGATTTTTTTTTTTTAATCTCATCTTTTTTCTTTTTTCTAATTTCTAGAGATTTTAGAAATGAGACAAGGTAGGTGCCATCTTGATCCAACCTGGCTTAGTGATTTGGATTTTTTTTTTTTTAATTTGGGGACACCTGAATGGCTCAGTTGGTTGAGCACCCGACTTCTTAATTTTTTAATTATTTTTTCTTTAGTTAAATTCAATTTACTTAACATAGAGTGTATCATTAGTTTCAGACGTAGAATTTAGTGACTCATCAGTAGCATACAACACCCAGTGCTCATCACGTCAGTTGCCTTCCTTAATGCCCATCCCCCAGTTACCCCATCCCCCCTACCGACCTCCCCTCCAGGAACCCTCAGTTTGTTTCCTAGAGTTCAGCATCTTTTTTTTTTTTTTTTTTTTAAAGATTGTATTTATTTATTGGGCAGAGAGAGATCACAAGTAGGCAGAGAAGCAGGCAAAGAGAGAGCAGGAAGCAGGCTCCCCCCAGAGCAGAGAGGCCGATGCAGGGCTTGATCCCAGGACCCTGGGATCATGACCTGAGCTGAAGGCAGAGGCTTTAACCCACTGAACCACCCAGGTGCCCCGTGTTCAGCATCTTTTATGGTTGCCTCCCTCTCTATTTTCATCTTGTTTTAGTTTTCCTTTTCTTCCCCTATGTTCATCTGTTTTTTTAAGTTCCACATATAAGTTAAATCATATGATAATTTTCTTTCTCTGACTGACTTATTTTGCTTAGCATGATACCCTCTAGTTCTAGTCATGTCATTGAAAATGGCAATATTTCATTCGTTTTGATGGCTAAGTAATATTACACACACACACACACACCCACACACACACACCCCACATCTTCTTTATCCATTCATTTCCTGATGGACATCTGGGCTCTTTCCATGTTTTGCTATGGTAGACATTGTGAGCATCTGATTCTTAAACTCAGCTCAGGTCTTGACATCAGGGTTGTGAGTTTGAGCCCTGTGTTGTACTCCATGCTGGGCGTGGAGTCTACTTAAAATTTTTTTATTTTAAATTCGTAAGTACATTCAAACTGCAAAAGTTACAGAAATAGTACAAAGAATTTCAGTACACGCATTACCCAGATTCACTGATTGTTAACATTTTAGGCCATCTTGATCTATTTGCTTTGTCGTTTGTTCTATCATCTATCTATCTAATTTTGGAACCAGTTGAAAGCTGCATAGAGTATAATTGTTTACCCCTACACACTTCGTGTAGATTTCCTAAGAATAAGAGTATTATATATTCACAGGACAGGGATCAATCTCAGTGAGTTTCACAGTGATACAATACTTTTACCTAATCTCCCTTCTCACAATACAATTTTGCCAATTTGCTTTGTAAAGACTTTTGCAGTATTTCCATGTATATGCATGTACTCCCTCCTCCCCACCCCCCTCATACGACAGTATCCAAATTAGGGAGAAGTGACGCATTTAATTATCTTGTCTTTTTAGGATCCCCAATCCAGAACGATTCCTCGGTCTTTCTTTAATTTTTGTAACATTGAAATGTTGAAGACTGCTTTCCCCTTTTGAAGCAGAACGTTCTCCATGGAGGTTCTGTGTATGTTTTGCCATGATCAGTTTTGGCTTAGGCACCGACCCCTCGCCCTGGTCAGAATACTACAGAAGTGATATTGTGTCCTTCTCAGGGTATGTCATCCCAAGACACATGGTCTCCATGAACTCTCATTTGTAGTGACTTCGATCAGTGTTGCCTGATTTTGCTACTGTCTAGATCACTTGCCCTGGCTCCTTATAATCAATCTGTGGTAAGGTGTTTTCAGACCATGCAAATACCCTGCTCCTTACCCAAGTTGATTCCCTGTACTGGAAATGCCTACAATAAAACAAAGAGTGACAATACCAAGGATCCAGAGCAACTCTAATTCTCGTACATTGCTGTGGGGATGTAATATGGTGTAAGAATGGCAGAATACCTGGGATTTTTTTTAGAAAGTTAAACATGCACTTTCTAGATGACCTAGGATTTTGCACCTAGTTATTTGTCCAAATGAAATGAAAGCAAATGTCCATATCAGGACTCATGCACAAAATAGATGTGGCTGCTTTGTTCCAATGGGCCCAAACTGGAAACAACCCAAATGTCTGTCAACAGGTGAATGCATTTACAAATTGTGGCATATCCATGCCACGGAATATGACCCAGCCATTAAGAGGAACAACATTCTGATATGTGCAACAGAATATATGAATCTCAAAACCATTATGTTCCTTGAAAGTAGCCAAGGACCACAGAATGTGTGGTGTATGGTTCCAGTTACGTGAAATTCTGGAGAAGGAAAACTCATATCTGATGAGGGGAAGCAGATGGGTAGCTGCCTGAGGCCAGAAGTGTGGGGGGTGTTGACCGCAAAGGGACACGTGGGCATATTTAAGGTGATGGAAAAGATTTGACCCCTTGATTTGAGTGGTGGCTACACAGGTGTATAAATTTGTCCCAACTCGTCAAACTCTACCAATAATGGGTGCATTTTGTCATGTGCATATTTTCCTGTATAAAGGTGGCAATTCCGCTCCTAGATTTAGCCCCCATTTATGATTCTGCCCTGAACCAACCATTATGGTGATGGCTACAAAATAGTGATTCCTTAACTCCAACATTCTCTCCACGTTTACCACTTGGTACTTGATGTTCTTCTGGAAGCAAGTGTCCACCCTTCTGCCACATCCTTCTTGTTTGTTAGCATTATAGACTCAAGCCTTTCCCCACCAAAGGCTTATCATTGATTAATATCTTTAATTATTTGGCACTGATATTTGTCTCGTATTTGTCTCATATTTGGCTTGAGGTAGTCCCTACCTACAGGCTGATGCCTGTGTCCTTGTGACATGCCCCCATCCCTTGTTTTTTGAGGACTTCCCTGCTCTCTGGCATAAGATGAAGTTCAAGGCTCATCTAGCATCTTCTCTGCCCCACGCTGGGAATAGCCATGTTTCAAATTGTCCTGCCTCCTCCTACCAAGGAATGGAAATGGAAACCAGGATCTGGCTGGTACATGAGCTCATTGCTTGTGGGCTCCCTGTGCATCGAGGCCCAGCCAGAGCTGTTCAGTTTGCTTTCTACTAGAGGTTTTTCTTTTTTTTTTTCTTTTTTTAAAGAAAGGAATGAAAGGAACAGGGCTTAATTACTAGAACTCTCTGCAAGGAAGGTGAGGAAAAGGAGTAAGGCTAAAAGGGGGAGAAAATCACTCTTGAAAAACACTTCTAGAAATCATCCAAGATCCAAAGCTAAAGCAATAATGGCTTAATATTTGTGTGCTCTAGACTTGGCTTTAGCCCCTTTTACTAACTGCCATCCTCTTGTATTTATCCACTTTACGGGTTTTCACATTGACTGTCTGGGCCCAAAGACAAATGCCGTGTTTCCATTGGAACCCTATGGGCTACTCTGCTTCTCAGGAAGGCAGTGGCCTCTGTGGTGTGTGTGTGTGTTGGGGGGGGGTATCTGTGAGCGAAGATACCTTTGTGTGTGTGATTTAGGAAGGAGATGCAAAGTAAACAGAAAATGGAGATGGGATCTTGGACAGCAGGCTTTGGAATTCTGTTTCCAAGTAAAGTAGAGCAAGGGAGGAATCAACACATCTCTTTTTCTTGAATTACCATGTATTATTTCACAATTTCTATGAATTGGTAGCAAGGCAGCCTCCCCAAGGGTGTGTGAGTGCTGAGACGTGGTTCCTAGATTTTCTTCTTGTGGTTCAAAGTATCCATCAGTGTGTCCCATCTATGGCACAAACTGTTGCTTAATCAGAGTCCTGCGAGCTGTGGTGTGACTGGGAGGTCACATTAGAGCTCAATAATAAGGCACAGATGGCCTCTCCTCAAAATCATAGCGCATCTGTCACCCCATTGAGGCAAGACAACTGTTGGCTTCTATACTGGGAAAGAGACGAAACCCTGACGCTTGAGTCGTTTAATCCTGAACTGAAAGAACCCAGGAGAATACACACAGGAAACACAGACAGGAGATGGGGAGGCCTTCTCTAGCTATAACCAGTCTTATTGAATAAGGAGAAGGCAGGGATGCCTATTAAGTGATGGGAATGGCTGTCTCGGCTCGTGTATCCTGCAGTGAAATCAAATTTACGGAATGGAAACTCCATTAGAGTGTTTTCTTTGACTCATCCAACAGACACACTGAACACATTATAAAGGGAAACTCATCATGGTAATGCTAATTGTTTTCTCCTTTTTCTTCTCATTTTACTCCTCTTATTTTTCATTTTGCAGGCAGTTTTGCAGGCATTTTATTAGTTTTGTAAAAAGGATATAAACTTTATAAGAATTCAAGTCATAACGAAAAGGAAAATGGAATTGCTCAACAGTCCCATTCAGAAAGAATGTTCTTAGTGTTTGGTGAACCCTATGCCGTGGGGGTTTCAATTCATATATTCAGGCAGGATAGCTAGGAATCATTTGGAAAACTGAGATCATATGATACATGCTAATTTAAAGAAAATATATCAAGTAAACTGGCCTTGACTTTTAAATGATTCTGTGGAAAAGACACTAACGTTAAAGCAAAGGAATTGCTGAAATCCAGCAAATATTTTTTTGCTCTCTAGGTTTGGAGAAAACGAAGATATACATGTATGTGCATGTCTGTATGTATGCTTGTGTGTGTGTGTGTGCGTGCAGGTTTGTGCACACGTGTATTTGTAAAAATGATTGTTTGGGACCAGAATCCCTAATTTTTACATACATTGAAAATGCCTTTTTATGCAAGAGGAAGTCTTAAGTCAAACTTTCTTTCCCGTGGAGATTTGTGGATATCACTAGCAATAATCTGGTTTTCTTTTGCTTTATAGTTGTGTCTGTACAGTTTTTTTAATGTGCTTGAAGCCCAGAAACTTCCTTGATACATGTTTCAGAATCAATCACTCTCTCCTTTTCACAGCACCTGGCATACCCTTTTGAGTTGTACATCCAAACATTTCGTGGGGGCACCTGGGCGGCTCAGTGGGTTAAGTGGCTGCCTTTGGTTCAGGTCATGATCCCAGCATCTGAGCTCCCTGCTCAGCTGGGGAGTCTTTTTCTCCCCCCTCCTCCTCCTGGCTCATGCTCTCTCTCTTTTCTCTCTCTCAAATAAATAAATAAAATCTTTAAAAAACCCACATTTCTTGATTTCAGGAAAAAATACTAACATACATGTGATACGGCAATATTGATTTCGGTAGATTGGTTTATTGTCTTGTCATGTGTGATGTCAATCCAAAATGACTGTTGGATTCCTTCAATTTGATGACATAATGCATGGCGCTGCTTTCCTAAATGTCTTTGCATTCCTCCAGTGAAATACTTCTTGGTCATGGTGTCTTGTTATTTCGATATACTGTTATATTTAATTAATTAATTATTTTAAAAATTAGATATGTGCGAGCTCATATGATAACTGTCTTTCTCTGATTGACTTATTTTGCTTAGCATAAGACCCTCTAGTTCCATCCTCATTGTTGCAAATGGCAAGATTTAATTTTTTTTTGATGGCTGTGTACTATATATACATATATGTGTGTGTGTGTGTGTGTGTGTGTGTGTGTGTGTGTGTGTGTATCACACCTTCTTTATTCACTCATTTGTTGATGGAAATCTGGCTCTTTCTAGTTTAGCTATTGTGGACATTGCTGCAACGAACATTGGAGTGCAGGTGCCTCTTTGGATCACTACATTTGTATCTTTAGGGTAAATACCCAGTAGTGCGATTGCTGGGTCATAGGGCAGCTCTATTTTCAACTTTTTGAGGAACCTCCATGCTGTTTTCCAGAGTGGTTGCACCAGCTTGCATTCCCACCAGCAGTGCAGGAGGGTTCCCTGTGATTAAAGTTTTGAGGAAATCTGTATTGTAGGGGCCAAGGACCGGCCCTTGATGAGCCACATTGGCACTGAACTTTTTTCTGAGTTAAAAGCAATCAAAATCCAGCAGATTCAGGAAAAGCTCTTTACTTCTCCTTAAACTGCCTACTTGTACCAGGAAGAGAGCTATTAACAGACTCCCCTTTATGGTAGAAACAGATCTATGTATCTACATAACAGGGGAACCCCTTTGTTTTCCAAACATCTCACCTTCCTGCTAATGGTCTTTCTCCCATTCGGATCCTAAGAACTCACCCCTCTCTTCAGCTAATGTATGTGTCATGTTGCCTGCCTTTGGAATTTCCATATCTATGTAGATTCCCCATACATATGCTATTAAATTTGATTTTCTCTCGTTAATCAGCTTCACGTCAATTGATTTACGGTCCAGCTAGAAGGCTCTTGAAGGGCAGAGGAAATTCTTCTTCCTGAAACAGTATGTTGCTGGAGGCATGGGTTTGGTGTTCTGCCTACTGCCTTGTCTTAACCCAGACTTTACAGGATTTGGCTGGTAGGCCTCAGAGTTTGTAGTTAGTGGTTCTGTGTTTGTTTCCACTGAACCTTTCAGAGAGCAGAGGGAAAAGCAGATGAGTGGGCGTTTGGGTCTGCAGAAAAGAAAGCCAGCAGGGGAGAAAAGAAATAAACTAGGAAAATCTACCAACCGGTTCATCAGCCCTTGAATTACTGAGAAATCTGTATTCACTCTGGAGCAGAGGGGAAAGGCAGACCATTTATACTGAGACAAAGTGACTTATTGGGATTGATTTTGTTATTCTTTGAAGTCTCAGAGCGCTATGGCCTAATTTATATTTATATTTTGTCAGTTAAGGTGCTTCATACGATCAAGGTTGTGTTTATTTATCTCCGGCGTCAGCCTTTTGCTTCTGTTAGTGGAGATTTAGGGGGTGACTTGTGTGCTCTGTTTCAGCATTAATAACCAGAAGTCCGTATCTGTTTCCAGAGGTACACAAGTTGAATTCCTCCACCGAGCAGCCTCAAACAGTAGCCAAGCAGCTCTAGAGTGAGTGTGCACCTGAGCGCTGAGATCCGGTGGGAGGGGTGTGATCTTGTTTCTCAGTTGCAAACGCACCTGTCTATACCCAGCCCCCAACTCCCCTCCCCCCCACCCCGCAACTTTGTAATGCTGGGCGCTGGACGTTGGAGAGCCGCTCTTTTGTTTGCTGGTTTTCTCGGTCTGCCTGTAGGTGGCGCTAGAGAGCAACCAGAAGGTGGGAGGAAGGAGAAGGTGCAGGTGGTCCCATGTGTGTTCCTTGTTCCTGTCCTGATGCTTCTTGCCTCTGCCAGTGCACGTGGTTCCAGTCTCCAGCTGTTATTTCCACTTTCCAAGAACCAGCTTCATCGTCCCTCTTTGGCTGTGGAAGCACCAGCTGGGCAGCACCCCTCCTCACAGGTGTGAAGTTCCGAGAAGTAAAGTTGGTATTTTGCATAATGCATGCATGGGTGGCAGAGTTGATCGTTGAAGTCAATGCTTTATTGACCTTAAGTCATCATGAGTAGGGAACCCTAAAACAGAAAGAATCAAATTAATAAATCATTTAAAAATTTATTTTTATTTTTGTTATTATTTTTTTCTGAGGGGCACCTGGGTAGCTCAGTTGGTTAAGCATCTGACCCTTGATTTTTGGCTCAGGTCATTATCTCAGGGTCCTGAGGGGAGCCCCTGGGACTCCTCACTGGGCATGGAGCCTGCTTGAGTCTATCTCTCCCTTGCCCTCTGCCTCTCCCCACTTGTGCACACACACTCTCTATCTCTCAAAAATATATATCTTGCTTGTAGCTGCTAACAGTTGTATTGCTACCTTTGGGGTGATATTTGAGAATACTACAAAACAAATGCAGCATTTTTAGCTGAGGCTGAGCACAGCATGGACAGTAAGGGGAAGAGAAGGATCTAGGTTCAGAAACAGAATCCTCATACAAACTAAAAATATGAAAAGCATCAGTAATTGCACAGGCTATCTTCCATGTATGAAATACTTGACTAGGACACAAGAGTCCTACATTGGAGAAGCATACCCTTTCCAGAGCGGCTGGGGAACAGAGCCGCCATTTTGTGGTGGAGCACTGGCCATCTTGAAACCCACATCATGAGGCCTTTGGGGCTTGGAAGTGTGATATTATTATTCTTACTTTTAAAAGACCCATGTGAAGCATTTTCATTCACACTTTTATTCATAGTAAAATTTGTCAGATGGTAGTTAAAGGGTCTCACATAATTGGCGCGTTCTTTCCAACGGTGTCTTGATGGCTGTTGTACTTGAAGTGTGTAACTTGGAGATTCTTCAGTCTTGCACGTAGACGGGCCCAAATACACATTTCTGCTTATTTAGTGAGCACTTGATGACTTTCCCAATTACCTGCCTTTGTTATGACACATTGTTATAATTTAACTTTCCTAAAGGACATGGTATTGATAGGATCCTGTGGAATAATTTTGATTTTATTTCTTTCCAATTTCAGCTTGGTGGAAGTGATTTATAAAATGTTTGCTTTTATGAAAAGCATCCAAATCCAATCTACACTGATGGGGAAATGAGACTGTTCTGTGTGAGTCTCCTAGATGAACTGGAAGAGTACAGGCTAACTGCCTTCATCTGGAAAACTGGGTTATTTGTGCGACTTGATCAATGATGTCAGCACGTTTGCTGGTTTCTATGTCCTGCTCCATTTCAGAGCTCGGGGACTCATACTTCTGTGTCTCTGTATTGAGACATCTAAGTAGCCCGGGCCATGTGATTACATTTGAAATTTCTGGAGCTTATAGTTTGAGTAATTGCAGCTCATGGAGAATGTCTTGCTTATATGGATTTATTCCCTAATTTATGCAATAAATATGGTCAGTCACTCTCGTGTGTCAGGATCTCCATTAAGCTCTGGGCGGCAGTCGACACCCAGATAAGATCTCTATGCTCAGGGAGTTAACTAACAGTCTAGCAGACAGTAGTAAAAAGCGTACTAAAAAGATTAATGATAAGTGTAATAGGTGCTTGGAAGGAAAGTAGACAGGATCTTGTGATAATAACGATGTGGGAAGGGGCCCCTGGGTGGCTCGGTTAGTTGGTTGAGTGCCCGGCCTGAGTTCAAGCCCCACCTTGGGCTCCGCGCTGAGCGTGGTGCCTACTTAAAAAAAGTTAATAATTATGTGGGGAGGTCTCTCCGAAGAGGGGGCATTTGAGCTTGGGATACCTGAGTAGCCGGAGATTAAGGACACAGAACATAGGAAGCAAGGAGGAGCACGGAGAATAATAATCATCATGCAGGAACTTTTGGAAACTTAGATTTTATTCATAGAGCCGTAAGATGTCAGTAAAGGAGTTTAAGCTGGTGAATGACAAAATCTGATACACGGCAGTGGTTATGGTCCTAATCATAAGCTGAAGGGTATAAAGTGGATATTTGTTCATGTTTTCATAATCGAGTTTCTCTTCCCTAAAAAGTACCTTAGATGATTATTATTATTTCATTTAAAGACTAAAATCAGATTGGACGAGGTCCTGGGACACCGAGGACTGCGGACCACATGTGAAGTGTTTCTTTTCATTGCTTATCTTCTGTCTTGGATAAAGTGGAAATGGTCATTACAGAGCAGTCTTTGCTAATGCTTAATAATCCATTGAGATCCTCAAGGAAGCCTCGAAGGCTCTGGAATAACCTAGTTTACCTGTGGGTTGAGTGGGTAGGGGAGGGTGGGAAATGGCAAATTTAACCTCTCGTTGGCAGCTACCTAGTGCTCTGAGCATCCCTTGGTGGAAGTGGTAGGACTCTGATTCGGGGCATGATGTCAACACTCCCTTTCTGTCTTCCTTCTTCTTCCACTAAGTTATACCCAGGCCCTGGAAATCCCTAAACCAATGCTACAGTGTAGACTGCCATTCAAGGAAGACATGGTCTAGTCTCTTAGTTTCTTAGGAAATAGATATACATAAAAAAAGAAGCTTATTTCCTGTTTATCGTTTTCAGACACATAAATATGCCAACTGAGCATTAGAATTAGGTTGTATTGGGGGATTAGGTTGTACAGGGGAGTTGGGGACAGGAAAAGGGTGACCAGTCATCTACCATCTCACTTTAGCATTATGGAAGCATGATGGCAGTATGGAAACTTTAGTCCTACTTGTTGACAATGGTAAGGAGGAACCCAAAAGGTAAACTTTGCCCCACACATTTAGGGGAGGTAAAAGGGACTGGAGCAGCACCTGAATCTCTCAGAATACGGTTTCCCAGCCTGGACTTTTGGGACCTTATAATTCTTTCTTTGGTGGCTGAGGCTATCTTGTGCATGGTACGGTATTTAGCACATCCTTGACCTGCACCCACTAGGTGCTAGTAGCATCCACTTTGTTGTGAAAGCCAAAAATGTCTCTGGCCATTGCTGTTTTAAATCCTCAGCCAGATTATCCATAGTCTCACCCTTCTTCCTCCTGTGTCTTGACTCCTTAAGCCATCACTTATGTTGGCAAGCATCCAGGACCTTGTCAACTTTTTTCATCAATCCCTTTCCTCATATCCAGTAATCTTGGGAATTGGGCCATGTGTCTGCACTTGCAATCATTCCAGTTTCTCTTTAGTTTATTTGATACGTTCAAAGCCCTGAATTTGCTCTTGATTATCAGCTAGGAGAATTTAGAAAAAATTGCTTGGAAAGGTGTTAAGTGTTATCTCTGGGAAACATGAGGCGAGAGCAAAGATACCATCAAGAGAATGGAGCGGGGTATCTTTTGTATCTTATCAAAAAGAGCTAACATCTGGTTGTTTAATTCCTTAGGGTGAATGGAACCAAAATTTTATTTCAGTTCTATCAGATGAGAGAAAGAGAAAGCAACTTGAAAGATGAACTTCAAGGTTCTAAAATATTTTTGTAAACCTGACCTTAGCTTTCTAAGTTTCTAACAATGAAATTCACCCATGAATGTGTTTAGAAATTGACGGCATTCCACCGATGACCTTAAATGTGTGATATGAGGATATTCTGGAATGATAAAATGGGTAAAACTGGATTCTGATAAAATGTGATTTGGGCAGTTAGTAACTGGGTGACCTTGGACTTTCATCTTTTACTTTAGAAGAAAAAAGTTATTAGGTATGCATTATATAATACCTTCAATTTGGATAGTGATCCTTTTAAGGCCTGTAGTGGGGGTCATATATGTGATATTTCATAACTAACAAATATGTAATAAGATGGAGAAAAATATACTTTCTCTGTATTTCAGGAGCAGGAATTCAAGGATTTAATGTCTAATTGACTTCACCAGAATCAAATGTTGGCAGTATCATAGACAAAAGTCTTATTGGATCAACTCAATCAAATCAAATTTCAGTTTTGCTATTAATTTTTTAAACTTAATTCTCTTAAAAAGTATATAAATTTAACTGATATGCAATCTTGGTGAGAGATCTAAATTTTTGCTCATTCCAACCTTGATAACCAAGTTCAAATAATGCCCCCAGGTGGTTCTGACTTGGAAGGAGCTGTATTGCTCTTTCTGAGGTACACTTTCTTCATTCAAAGATTTTAATCTTTCCTTTCTCAACAGGATAATTATGTTTGTAGATAAGGAAAAGGAGATACCCTCACGTCCAAACCTTTGTGTTTCTAGTTGTCTTATTGGAGAATTTCATTTTCCAATATGGTGACATGACTTTGCGAAGTCAATGAAATCAACTGGGAACCTGATTTCTTGGTGGCTTGGCAATGGTAGGCCATTAAGAAATATCCCCAGCTGGCACTGCATGGTCCCTGGGTATCTGAACTTTGCCTTACCCCAAGCATTCTGTACTCTATCTATTCTATTCCCTCTCAACCCGCTTGGCTTCCATGGCTAGTTTTATGAATGCATTCATGGTTATTCCAGTGCCTCATTTCCTTGACAAATTCTCCCGTGTGTCTCAGCTGTCCCTTGACTCTTCTACCATACTCTTACCACCTGCCCGCACGTCCCTTCCTCTCCTCCCTCAGCTCTGATGGTATCTTTCATCCCATGGCCTGTTCTGGTGATTGTGCAAAAGGGGCAGGAATTCTCACTGACCATAGTGGCCAAGTGAGTGATTCATTATTAAATATTTCAGAGTTCTGGACACCTGGATGGTGCAGTTGGTTAAGTGTCTGACTCTTGGTTTTGGCTCAGGTCATGATCTCAGGGTCATGAGCTCCAGCCCTGTGACAGGCTCCATGCTCGGAATGGAGTCTGCTTGAGACTCTCTCTCCATCTCCCTTTGGCCCTCCCCTCTTCGTGTGTGCATGTGCACTCTTCTCTCTCTGATAAATAATAAAATAAATCTTTTTGAAAAATACGAGTTCTTAGCATGTATCAAGCATTGTGGGTTGTTTAGTGGCTCCTCCTGGAGCCTATATATAGTGGGGAAAGCAGAAATCCAACAGGCACACAAATGACATAAGTAATTACAAAGAGTATGGGTGGAGGAGATCACTACCGAAAGCGTAGGGCAGATAACGACCCTGAGGTGGGACAGAGTATGGCTTGACACAGGGTAAGGACAGAGGCCCACTTGGTTGTGCCGTAGTGAGTAGGGGAGAGCGAGCCACGTTGCACTGTAGACTGTCCCCCTTACCCATTTCACCGGGTAGTCAGTCAAGCACACCCAGAGACAACAAAGTAAGGAGATTCTGAAGGATGGACAGGTACCCTGGGGGATATGGTATCTCTAGAGAGCCCTCACTTATGACTTTACCAGGGCTCTGCTTTTCTGTGAGGCTTAACACAATCTTGGTCAAATGTCTGAAATGGTATATCCCGTCTGCTTTGTACCTCATGCTCTGATTCCATTTTTCTAGTCTTATTCCCTCCCTCCCTTCCTTCCTTCCTTCTTCAAGGGACAATGCTTTAAAACTTTTCAAAATTAATAACAGAAACCAAACTACAAATCCAGGAAGCTCAGTAAACAAGAAGCAGGATAAATAATTAAAAAAAAAAAAATCTATGCTTAAACATATCCTATTCAGACCGCAGAAAGCCAAAGCGAGAATCTTGAGTGAAGCCAGAATGGGGGAAACTTTACCTATTGTAATACTATGATTTATAATAAGAAATATATATATTTGGTCTCTACTCCCATTTAGAGAACAATAAAGGAGTCTTTTGTTATGTTAATGAGGTGACTTTCGGACCTCACTAAGGATGGGGGCTGGTTTTTAGGGAAAGCAACCTTGCAACTAGAGGGTTGGGGGCAGAGGAGTGGAGCTGGAGGTTGACTCAGTTGCCAATGACCAATGATTTAGTCAATCATGCCAATGAATTGAAGCCTCTGTAAAAACCCAAAAGGGTGTGGGGCCACCTGGGTGGCTCAGTCAGTTGAGCATATGACTCCTGGTTTCAGCTCAGGTCATGATCTTGTTGTGGGATTGAGTCCCACTTCTAGCTCTGGGCTCAGAAGAGTCTGCTTCAGATCCCTCTCCCTCTCCATCCTGTGCACTCTCTTTCTCTAGAGTAAGTAAATAAAATCTTTAAAGAAATTCCCAGAAGGGTGTGGTTGGGAGAAATTCCAGTTGGTGACCTTCCAGAACTCAGGAAACTAGTTTACTACTAGATTACCCATTTATTATAAATAATATTAAAGTATATGAATCAACAGCCAGATAAAGAGATCTATAGGGCAAGTTCCTGAACAAAGGAGCTTCTGTCCCCTTGGAATTTAGGGCCCATAAAGTGACATGTGGATGTGGTCTATTTCACCCACCTGGATGTTGGTCTAACGGATAACTGCTCAAAAGAATTATAGCAATAGGGTGACTCAGTAGGTTAAAACCTCTGCCTTTGGCTCAGGTCATGATCCCAGGTTCTGGGATCGAGCCCCGCATTGGGCTCTCTGCTCAGCAGGGAGCCTGCTTCCTCCTCTCTCTCTGCCTGCCTCTCTGCCTACTTAGGATCTCTGTCTGTCAAATAAATAAATAAAATCTTAAAAAAAAAAAAAGACGTACCATTCATGAAGTGTTGAAAACACACATAGATTTGTATACTGCAAACTCTAGAGCAACCACTAACAAAAGTTAAAAAAAACTAAAGAGGTTGATAGAATTCAAATGTTATTTTATCTGTTGCTCGTACGTGAAAACCACCTTTAAATTCAAGTATGAGGTCTTTTAAGAGTAAACCCTGGTTGGATAGTGGAAAATGATATACCTTGCTTTGGGGAGTATGGGCTCCAGTTCTGTCTCCATTTTGTATTTCAAGATACTATGATGTGAAGAAGAAACAGAAGACTGAACATTTCTGTCCGTGTGCTCTGGTCTTGTCACTTCACCTCTCTGAACCCATTTCCTCGCCTGCCCGTGTGGATATAGCACTACCAGCTTTACCTGTTGTCACCTTACATGAAACAACAGTTATTGAAGGTTTTTGGGAATCCTAGGACTTACGTCAGTTCTCTTTTTTATTTCATGCTCATTTTTTTTTTAAAAAAAAGGTATTTTTCAGGCAATGAGAAAACCTCAATAAATAGTCACCAAACTTTCTATCTTTTATGGTTGCTGAGCAAATGTTAGTTATTTCCCTTAGAATGCTGACCATGGAAACAATATTCATGAAAAAATGCAATATTTTGTCTGGAGACTTTTTGCCGCCCGTTACCCCCTCAGCATAAACTATAAAAACTCAGGGTCCTGGGGTCTAATATTCTGGTTGCTGGCTTTGCTGCAGAAGTTTTGCTCTTTGCCTTATGAAATATGTGATAAGAGTTCAAATGGGATCAAACACATCTTAAGTATTCAGTGAGGTTTCAAGGATCAATTCTTGACTTGTCAAAATGAATCAGCAATAACTACTCCCGAAGGCAGAAGCTTTAACCCACTGAGCCACCCAGGCGTCCCAGCAATAACTACTCCCAATTGGTTTGGTTTGGTTTGCTTTCCACTGTTAATGGAAATAAAATCTTTCGGCGAGGCCTGTTAGTCATCAATACACACGTTTCCCACCCCATTAGATACATACCTTGGTTCTCGATTATGGTGGTGACATCACAGAGATATTGAGGTCCTCACAGAGAGTGGAAATTTGCCTTTCCAAGTGCCAGCAGTAAGCAAGACGTGGTCATGCAGGAGTTCACAGGCTCTACACCTAGAAGGTAGTACACTCAGGGACTGAATGAGGAGGACACGATAAAGTAGGTAGGTCAAGATCTTTGCTTGCTTAGTCAGATTTATAGTCAAAGCCCACAGGCCTGCAGCTATGAAGTCTCACGTCCATATTCCCCAGGGGAGAAAGTGGGGTGGAGAGTGACCCTGAGCAGGGCAGAGCTATTCTGCCCTCCCCCCGCCAGATGTGGCCGTGCAGAGAGCTATCTGAGGAGGGGAGTCTAGAGGTGTCTGGAGATGCTAGCTTTCCTGGGTCATGGTCTCTGTGAAGGAGGTGGTATCAGACAAAGGATGTGTAAATATACGACAGCCCCGTTCCAAAGCCATGGGGTCTCAAGGTATCCCGAGGGAAGGAAGAGGTTGGAGTTAGAAACTTCAATTCTTGGAGGGAAACTAAAAGCTATGTTTGGGGACCTCAGAGGTCTTTACAAGTCCTGTCCAGGATAGTCCTTGAAATCGATGGGTAGAAGTGTGGTGTTTGTGAGATGCCTTCAGTTCTGTTCACAGGGAAGTTATCCCTCATCATAAACGCAGACTGCTAGCCATGGCCTTGGAGTAACTAAAGCTTTGCCCAAGGGTTGCACTGGCTGTAGGGGTCACTCAATCCCTGAGCATGCACCCCGTGTTCCTAAATTTTAGGACACTGATCGGATAATCCCTACCATTTTTAAAGCAATCTCCCCATACGATCGTACAACTATCTGGACACAAGACATAATCAGACTCACTTCTTGGTACTGTTTATTGACAATACTTTAACTTTCATGTGCACAGGGATCCCCTGGGCATACAGTCCCCAGGAAGACTCAATGGCAAGAGTCTCTTTTGTAGGCAAAGAGAAGTTCGGGGTCAGCTGATCTGTTTAGTCTTTTGTTTCCTCTTTACATCTTTTTAAAAAAATTTTTATTTTTTATTTTTTTTAGCGAGAAGGAAAGAGGGAGAGAAGTGGGGGAGGGGCCGAGGAAGAGGAAGAGAGAGAATCTTAAGCAGGCTCCATGCCTAGCGTGGAGCCTGACTTGGGGCTCCATCTCACAACCCTGCCATGACCTGAGCTGAAATCAAGTGTCAGATACTTAACCGACAGAGCCATCGAGGCGCCCCTCCTCTTTACGTCTTAACGCTCAGAATAGGAAACAGAGACAAAGCAGCCACGCTGGGCCACTGGTGCCCATCCTTCTCGTGGTCCCCTCCTTGCTGTGTCCTGATTCTGGTGGGGGTTCAGCTTGGCCGCTGGCTACTTCAGCATGACTCCCGCTCCCTGGAGATCACAATCCTCTCGGAAATTCAAAGTAGTCCAAAACCACCTTTATTTTATTTATTATGTTTTTAAAAGATATTTATCTATTTGACAGAGAGAGAGAGAGAGAGAGAGAGCGAGCACAAGCAGGGGGAGCAGCAGGCATAGGACGAGGGAGAAGCAGGCTCCTTGCAGAGCAAGGAAATCCCGATATGGGGCTTGATCCCAGGACTCTGGGATCATGACTTGAGCTGAAGACAGTGGCTTAACCAACGGAGCCACCCAGGCACCCCAAAAACCTTCTTTAAACCTATTCTGCTTTCCTTTCTCTAGGACACAAAGGACGTCCTGTTGTCAAGCTTGGCTAGTGCTTCTCGCTGTTCTCCCCTTCTGTTATCCCTTCCTCCTTTCTGTTTCATTCTCCCGTCAAAACTTGGCTTTGCCAATCTACTCCTCCACCTCTTTTCCCCTCGGTCAGCTTTTCTCTTCTTCAGTCTGGATGAAATCTATTTTGTGTCTGTACAGATTTCATAGAACACAGATTTTAAGGACCCTCCTCCCCGCTCCCCTACCCAGGCTTTTATAAACGAGTTCCTAGAAAAGTCAATTATTTATTCATCATCATTTCTCTCTCTACAGCCTGAACCAGTAGAACCAAGAGGCTGCATCATAAGTGTTTTTGAGAAAATGACATATTAGTAGCTTGGCGGAATATGTGTTTCCATCCTGTCCGTTCAATCTTCCGATGAAGGTTTGGATTTGTTTTTCCTGACCTGTTACCTACAGACTTAATTATAAGCGAATCCTGTATCATCTTCTTCTGCCTTGCTTGTGGGAGAGTGATGTGTGCCATTAGCAGCAAGAAAACCACGGGGGGATTTCTCTCTGCTTTGAACGGCAGTAAGTGTAGGCGAGGAAGCCCCACGTGTCCCACTATCTCCAGGAAAAGGAAAAGGGAAATTTTGCCAGACCAAGCTTTTATCTCAACAGGGGTACAAGTATTCATTAGAAAGTGGGGTTTCCAATAGTTTTTTTTTTTTTTAAAAGATCTTATTTATTTGAGAGAGAGAGAGCACAAGCAGGGGGAGCAGCAGTCAGAGGGAGAAGCAGACTTCCCACTGAGCAGGGAGCCCGATGCGGGACTCGATTCCAGAATCATGACCTGAGCTGAAGGCAGACGCTTAACGGACTGAGCCACCCAGGCACCCCTCAGGACTGTTTTTAAAGTGATTTTTTCCCTCACATCCAGCGAGGGATTACATCATGCACTTGGGGACCTGGCATCTTTCTCCTTCGGCTTTATAAGCCGCACTAGCTGCTTTTACGTTGACCTTAACAACGTTTCCTTATGTGTAAAATATTACATGATGTGGGAAATTAGGAATAGAGACACAGTTTTTTGGCTTCACTTTTCGGATCATACTGTAGAAATAGCAAAAGGCTGAGAAGAGAGGACATGGACTCTCTTCTTATATCTATCACTAAAATACAGCATGACCTTGGGCAAGACCTTCAACCTCTAGGAGCCAGGGCTTTCACAGATGTGTGAAACTCAAGATTCCCAAGAATTCCAAAATGACTCTGCTGTTTGGAAGAGGTAAGCTGGTTTGTTGGCTCAGCTGCAGAAGGCTCCGTCCTTCAGTAGGACACTTCAAAATGGCCTCTATCTTCAAACCAGAATGTCTTCCTGCATCTACAGACTGTCCACATTTGGGGGGGCTCCTGTTCTCTGTGTCAAACTGTTCCAGGTTTTTAAATCTCACTGAGAATGAATGAGCCCTCTTTACTTCTGAGTGCAATATCTAAACTGTCCTTAAACACCACCTCCTTGTTTCTAGCCTCTGTCTGGAGCAGAAAGTGTCCATGCCCTTGGCCCCAGCCGAGGCTCCCTGTGGGTTTCTAAAAAGACATTCTTCCTGGGCAGCAGAAGGCAGGGAGGTAGTTTAAGATTGAAATCTACTCCCCTCCTCTTGGGCTTGACTCTATTAGACAAATACCATCTAAGAGAGTCTTGTTTGGGAGGGCTGGGGTAGCTTGGTCATTTGGGCTCCCGACTCTTGATTTTGGATCAGGTGATGATCTCAGGGTCATGAGATCGAGCCCTGTGTTGGGCTCTGCGCTCAGTGGGGAGTCTGCTTGAGGATTCTCTCTTTCCCTCTTCCCTTCCTCCCACTCTCTTTCTCTAAATAAATAAAATCTTAAAAAAAAAAAAAAAGACAGTCTGTTTGACAAGCCAAGGAATTTACCTCTTCCTAACTAGAATAGTGGGGAGAAACATTCACTAGAGTGCCAGTTTCATTTTTTTCCCTTCACATAGCCACTTAAAGAATGTTGAAAACTTATGTAACTGTACCCCACTGTTTTTTTTTTTTTTGTTGTTGCTAACTCTTTTTTCTAGTATCAGTTTAAATATTTGAGATGTTCTGTAATTTCTGGTGCACCGTAATTGTTCCGTTGCTCGCAGATGTTTCCAGCTTTGGAGATTTGATTCTCTTCTCAATTTACAAGATCAGTAAGAAGTTTCCTGTAACAGAAATTTTACATCACTCCATTTATCCTGGACTCGTATTTCCATTCCACTTCCTACAGAGAATTTTATACCAAGATAATATATTTCAGGCTTGGAATTCTTTTATTGATCATTCTGTCACATGTCTGTGCAAGAAAAATATTTATATAAATTGAAATTTAAATTGTTCTTCTTAAGCTTGACTTCCTTGTGATCTTCATTGTTGATGTTTTCTGGGGGGAAAAAAGCTTCTTCTGGATGGAATGACCATAACAACCAATTATTCCTGCACAATTAATCAAATTGCAATAAATAAAAATTGGGCGCCTGGGTGGCTCAGTGGATTAAAGCCTCTGCCTTCGGCTCAGGTCATGATCTCAGGGTCCTGGGATCGAGCCCCGCATTGGGCTCTCTGCTCAGCAGGGAGCCTGCTTCCTCCTCTCTCTCTGCCTGCCTCTCTGCCTACTTGTGATCTCTCTCTCTCTCTCTCTCTCTGTCAAATAAATAAATAAAATCTTTAAAAATAAATAAAAGAAAATTCGGACGAGTGACTTTTAGGCACAAATGGTAAAATTTTTAAGGACACTTTTCTTTTGGTAAAACTAACGGGACTTGTTCAGTTAGCTCATGAGTCCTTAGACAAATATCAGTCATTGCCGGAATCAAAATAGGGCTGAACATTGCTTTTATTTATATTTTTGTTTTCTAAGTGTAAGTACCCAAAAGCCATATCCCCACATAAATAAGTATATAGAAGTGGAAGGAGTCATTTTTATGCAAGTGGCAATGAATTTTTGAACTCCTTCCAAATTATGTATCCAAATCACAGTTATAGGTCATAAAAATGATTTTTAATAATATGTCAGCTAATTACTTGATTTGGCCTTCCTTCAATTTTGTTGAGATTATGGAATGGGAAACTATCCGATTTTCAAGGGATAGTTTGTTACCCACTCATCAGAGCCACCTTCTTTCCGCATTTCTGGAACGTATGTCAAAAATGTTTTATTGAGACGTACCAATGATTACTAGTTGTACCCATGATTCTTGACTCTCAGGGACCTTGTTGAATACATCCTCAGAAAGGATTGGAAAACAGAGCTATTGTTCATTTAAGAACATTTTTGTCCATTCAGTACTGGTGTGCTCCTGGGTTTGGTCTCTAGGGTCTCCCTCTCAGGGAGGAGACATAATTGTGGGGCATGGAAGAGCTCATGTCCTTGGACCTCCTGGAGCTTTTAGAACCCTGTAGTAGGACTGGGGGCAAGGGGTACTCTTTCCTTGGAAAGAGTAGGGTGACTAGGAAGTGGGGAGAATCAGCAAGATGTCTCCATTCCAGAGACATTCTCAGCTGTTCCACTTTTTAATTGAGATCTCATTAACACGGAACATTTTATTTGTTTCAGGTGCACAACATAATAATCCGGTATTTGTATGTCCTGCAGTCAGCTGATCCACTTATGAAGCAAGAGGCAAGAGTCGAGCCTGGAACTGATTCCCTCAAAACCAGCCATCCTTATGTTCCTTTGGGAAAACTTAATGGCCCTCGGGAGGTATGTGTTTTCCAGTTGGAAGGGCTCACCTCTAGGGCACGCCCCCCAAATCCTTGATATACTTATCTGTTACATGTTTTCCTCAAGGTTAATACATAATTACAGTTCATAACAAGTTCCGTGTGGCTTTTTGGCATCCTTTCCTTAGGAGTGATGGACAGTGCTTCCAGAATTTACCTTCACTTGTCTTATGAGAAGGAAAAATGGTCATATTCCTGGCACCAGAGGAATTTCTGCTTCCACGGAATGTACCCTGAAAACGCCCCCATGACGACTTCTCCACGTGGCCCCTGGATGAATGACCGCAGTCACGGACACAAAATCTCCAACACTTCCCTTCCAACAGTGCGACCCTCGGTTCCATTAGCGCTGATGCTCCTCCCTAGGGAATCCTAATGCAGTCTAGTGCCCCAGCCAGACCTTGACCGCAGGATACCCAAACTCCTCTTTCCACAAGGGCGTTTCTCACTTGGAAGCTTTCCTTTGCTGCTTGACCGTTTAGGCGACATAAAATCCCAGCCACCCTGAGCGGCCCTCAGTGGCTGATTTCAGGGCTCGCCGGACTCAGTGATTGCCCAAACCTGTATATTTTATTTTAGAGCCTCGGCACCTTTTGCTTTTTCCCCTTTAAGTGAACAGCTGAAAAGATGAAAACAGAGAGTCTTCATTGTCATTAGGGAAGGGGGTCTGGAGTCCTGCCCACTTCACTTGTCTATCTACCCTTCAGTTCTGGGCCGCTGTTTATTTTTTTTATTTTTATTTTTTAAAGATTTTATTTGTTTATTTGACAGAGAGAGAGAGAGAGAGAGAGCACAAGCAGGAGGAGGGGGAGAGGGAGAAGCAGGCTCCCCGCCAAGCAGGGTGCTTGATGCGGGGCTCGATCCCAGGACCCTGAGACCATGACCCCAAGGCAAAGGCAGACACTTAGCCAACTGAGCTGCCCAGGTGCCCCTGCTAGGTTTATTTTCATTTTTTAAAAAAGATTTATTTATGTGTGAAAGAGCATGCCTGCGTGAGCAGTGGGAGGGGCAGAGGGAGAGAGAAACGTTCCAGCAGATTCCCAGGTAAGCATGGAGCCCCATGTGGGGCTCGAACTCATGGACCTGTGAAATCATGACCTGCACTGAAACTAAGAAGTTGGTCACTTAACCAACAGAACCACCCAGGTCATCCCTCTCCTCTCCCGGTGACTAGGTTTATAAAACACTGTCTCAAGTGGCTTCTCATGGGCCAATCTCACCTGCCTCCAGCACCTTTGCCACAGATCACCAAAGCGTGGTTGTTAACATTTGGATACTTACTGAAATCACCTGTAAGCTTTAAAAAATACCAATGCTTTAAAAAAATAATAATACTTATACTTGGGACTTGTCCCCCAACCCGCCAAGAGCTTCTGTTTAAGAGCTCTTGGGTCTCCTGTCCTAGATGATTATAATGAGCAGCCAAAATCGAAAATTACTGCCTGAGAGATGTTTTCCAATGTAAATTGGTTTCTGTCGCTCTCACTGTCTTAAAACATCTCAGTGGTTCTTAAAGTGTGCCTCTCCCCCCTCCACCAGCCACACAGCTTCAGCATCACCTGGAACTCATTAGAAATGCAGATGACCTGACCTAACTTCAGACCCATTAAATCAAACTCTGAGCGTAGGATTCAGCAGTCTATGTGCACAAGCCCTCCACGTGGTCCGACCTGGAGAGCCTGGTCTCCCCGCCCCAGTCCCACCGACAGAGTACTCACTCTATAGTCCGCTTGCTGTTAACACACTCATGTTCGTTAGAAAAAAATTTAAAATCAGGTCATTTCACAGAATCAGAGGTGTTTTGTTTTTTTTTTTTTTTTTTTATAGCCAGTCTTTTAGTGATTTTTAAACCTTATCGGGTGAAAACAACTCTCTGAAAAAAGCCCTTTGTAAATGAAGAGTCCTGAAGCCATCCCCGATAACTCTGGGCAGAGCTCAGATGGGCTCTTTTTTTTTTTTTTTTTTAATTTTTTAAATTTTTTTTCAGTTTTCCAGAATTTATTGTTTTTTCACCACACCCAGTGCTCCATGCAATACATGCCCTCCATAATACCTACCACGCCCAACCTCCCACCCCCCACCTCTCCAAAACCCTCAGTTTGTTTCTCAGAGTCCACAGTCTCTCATGGTTTGTCTCCCCCTCCAATTTCCCCCAACTCCCTCCTCCTCTCCATCTCCCCATGTCCTCTGTGTTATTTGTTATGCTTCACAAATAAGTGAAACCATATGATAATTGACTCTCTCTGCTTGACTTATTTCACTCAGCATCATCTCTTCCCGTCCCGTCCATGTTGCTACAAAAGTTGGGGATTCATCCTTTCTGATGGAGGCATAATACTCCATAGTGTATATGGACCACATCTTCCTTATCCATTCGTCCGTTGAAGGGCATCTTGGTTCTTTCCACAGTTTGGCGACCGTGGCCATTGCTGCTATAAACATTGGGGTCCAAATGGCCCTTCTTTCACTACATCTGTATCTTTGGGGTAAATTCCCAGTAGTGCAATGGCAGGGTCATAGGGAAGCTCTATTTTTCTTAAGGAATCTCAGATGGACTATTTTTTTTTAAATGCACCACAGCTGGGGGGCGCCTGGCTGGCTTGGATTGTGTATCTCCAGGTTGTGGGTTCAAGCCCCATGTTGGGTGTAGACTTTACTCGAAAATAAAATCTTAAAAAAAATAAATAAAAACACCTCAGCTGATTCTGATTATATGTAAAGTGCCCACTTGGAGGGTCACACCAAGAAAGGGCAGTGAGGAATTTAGTTAGCTCTGATGACGAGGAGGGCAAGCCTGTGATTTAGTTTAAGAGAGGACCTCTGGGGTCTGCTTCACCCTCGCCATATGTGGGTGAAAAAAACGAAGCCCGAGGAGGAGTCACGCCTTTTGGCGTTTGGTAATTAGTGAAAATACCTGGTTACACGAACATATTGCCTGGGCTTTTTTATTTGCATTTTTGGAAAAAAAAAAAAAAGCAACAGGAGAGAACATATGTGAAGACATTAAATGTCAAGCAAGTGAGTCATGCTTTAAAAACTTGATAGAGAAGGGAAAGAAAGGTCTTTCTGTTTAAACTATTCAAGGGGTGCCTAGGTGGCTCAGTGGGTTACAGCCTCTGCCTTTGGCTTGGGTCATGATCCTAGGGTGCTGGGATTGAGCCCCACATCAGGCTCTCTGCTCAGCAGGGAGCCTGCTTCCCCCCCTCTCTCTGCCTGCCTCTCTGCCTACTTGTGATCTCTGTCAAATAAATAAATAAAACAAAATAAAATAAAATCTTAAACTATTCGAGAATCAGGCTTCAGGGATGGGAGTTGATTCCGAAAGTCACAATGGGTTTGTTTTGGGAAGAGCCCGGCAATGAGGGTGAGGTAAGGATCCATGTTCTTTATTTTATTTTATTTTTTTGTTTTTCTGGCCGATGAGTTGTTGCAGCAGACTTTGTAAATATGCAGGTCTGTTTCTGAGCTCTGTTCTGTTGATCTCTGTGTCAGATCTTTCCCTGCTGCCAAACTGTCTTGACTAATGGAATGTTTTCATAACTCAGTTACTGCATACGTCCTTCAACTGTTTTCCCCCCACAAATTATCCTGGCTATTCTAAGTTCTTGACATTTTCACAGACGTATTAGAATCAACTTGTCAGTAGCTATGAAAACAGCCTCCTGGCACTTTGACTGGGGTGTTGACACTTCAGATTGATTTGTGGAGAATTGATAACACTGAATATTAATGTTCATGAACAGAATTCTCCATATATTTAGGTCTTTTAAAATGTCTTGCGGGGGGACGCCTGGGTGGCTCGGTTGGTTAAGCAGCTGCCTTCGGCTCGGGTCGTGATCCTGGCGTCCTGGGATCGAGTCCCGCGTTGGGCTCCTTGCTCAGCAGGGAGCCTGCTTCTCCCTCTGCCTCTGCCTGCCATTCTGTCTGCCTGTGCTTGCTCTCTCTCCCTCTCTCTCTCTGACAAATAAATAAAATTAAAAAAAAAATGTCTTGCGGGAAAGAAAGCAAGATTGTTGGTTTTCAGGGTGTAGCTCTTACCCATAGTTTGTTAAATTTGCCCCCCAAATATGTCTTGTTTTTTGATGCTGATTATATTGTTAATAGTAATTTTTAAATTTCCCTTTTAATTCAAACTTTGCTAGCCTGTATATAATTGCTTTTCATGTGTTCACCCAGTACCCAGTGGCCTTGCTAACTTGTATAATAGGTCTAAAGAATTTTTTTGTAGATATATTAGGATTTTCCATGAAGACAGGCTGTCTGGGAATAAAGACAGTTTCACTTCTTTCTTTCCAATCTATATGTCTTTTTTTCCTCTTGCTTTATTACAGTGACTAGAATTTCTTTTTTGTTGTTGTTTTCAAGATTTATTTATTTATTAGAGAGAACGTGCATGCGTGGGTGTGCCCGCATATGCTCAGGAGCATGGGGGGAGGGAGGGAGAGAGAGCATCTTCAAGCAGACTCCCCACTGAGCCTAGTGTAGGGCTGGATTCCACATGAAATCATGACCTGAGTTGAAACCAAGAGTCAGACACTTAACCAGCTTGAGCACCCGGTGACTAGAAATTCTAATACGACATTAAGTAGAAATGGTGAGAGCAGGCATCTTCTTATTCCTGCTCTTAGGGGAAGAGAATTCAGTCTTTCACCATTAAGCACGATATTAGCTGAAGTTTTCTTTCTTTCTTTTTTAAAAATCAGATTAGGGTAGTTCCTTCTATTCTGCTTTGCTGAGAGATTTTTACCTCTTGTGGATATTGAATTTTGTCAGATGCTTTTTTCTGCACCTGTTGAGATGATCCTATGGTTTCTTTTGGCGTATGTACATATTGTTGTTGGTGGTGATGTTCTAGCAGCTTTGCTTGGGTTAGAGAAATTACCTTCTGACTTGAGAGGCAATTTAAAATATGGAACTATCATTTATGATCAAAAAACCTCTTTGTGCCATGGAACATTTCCCTCTGATGTGCTTCATGGCTTTAAACTATTGCAATGGATTAAAAAAAAAAAATCGTTGGTTTTTCCTTTCATCTATGCTAATGCTTTCCATTAGGAATCAATGAGATTGGATTATCCAAATTTAGTCCTGGCATTTTGCTAGGCAGAATAGTGAAATAGTCTTTTGCCAGAGAGGAAAGGGAATTAATGTTGATTAAGAATTCACTATTCTTAGATAAGCTCTTTGCATGTAGTTCATCATTTAAAATTGTCCTCACATAGACCCCATAGCTAAGAGTCATCTTCATTTTTCAAATGAGATCAGCTCAGAAAGATTTACTCATACAATGAATCAGATTCATGCATTTTTAGTTTTAAAAACAGTATTAAAACATTAGAGAAGGGGTACCTGGGTGGCTCAGTGGGTTAAGCCTCTGCCTTTGGCTCAGGTCATGATCTCAGGGTCCTGGGATGGAGCTCAGCATCCAGCTCTCTGCTCAGCAGGTAACCTGCTTCCCCCTTTCTCTACCTGCCTCTCTGCCTACTTGTGATCTCTGTCAAATAAATAAATAAAATCTTTAAAAAAAATCACAGAACATTTGGACAAAGGAAGTAATGAACCGCTCATCATCTCAATGCCCTTACGCAATACGTACTGTTGGCAATAGATGTTGATTTTTTTTTTTTTTTGGCTAAATATCTGTATGAAGAGCCATTTTGTTAAATGCTTATATATATTCTTCTAATACCTTCCACTTACCAAGTGTATAGGGGAGAAATATCAGTAAAACATCTGGTATTATATTGAACGATTGATACAAACCAATAAATGATAGTTATTTTTATTCTCATCGCCATTTTGTGTCTTGACCACAGTGTGGTCTCCCCAGAGGTATAGACTGTATCCTCCATAGTAGTCACCACTGTGCTGAACAGGACTGGGTTTTAATAAATGCTGTTGGAACAGTGGCTGGTAGATGAGGAGACTAACCTGTGACCTTAGTTTTGCAGAACAGGCACACAATCTGTCCAACCTGATCATGAAAGAGAAGGTGGAGGAGGAGTAAGAAAGACTAGAATATTCTAGCAATGGCAACACACAGAATTTGGGAGCACATAATATTGCCTTATCACTCAGAATATTAAAATCAGGATAAAGGAAATGCTCAGCTGGTCATAGGATCAAAACATTGTGGTTGTAGCTTTATGGTCCCAAATCATTCCCAGCCCACCGTAGGCCTTATCCCTCCTCTGCTCCACAGGAATTTCTCAGTCCTGACCCCCCAGTGGGAGTCCTGTTTCTGCCAAGGAGGAGGAGAAGGAACATGGCACAGTGGGAAAACGGTAGAAAGCCCTCTGAAGTCCTGTGTTTGAACCCTGATTCTGTGTGTCAAAGGCATTTTTAGGATGCTTTTTGCGATTAGTTCAAATAAAAATCAGAACACACCAAAATACTCTCAGTTGGCTTACCAATAAGGTAACTAATGGCTCATTTCACATAACGGGTCTTCCAGAAGTGAGAAGGCCTTTGGAGGTGATGGGATGCCACTGAGCATGTATAACCTGCCATCCCTCCATTCTTCTACCTTTGTTTACGAGTCATCAGCAGACCAGCGGTTAGACGGCTGTGGCGTTCGCACATCTAGCGTTCACATACAGCAATGACCAGGGGAAGAGAGAGACTATGTGTCTTTCAGTTCTTTCTCAGGAATCACATAGCCTTTTTTCAGGAGGCCCTTGGCAGACATCCCAACAGAACTGGACAGAATTGCGCGGAGAGTCTGACTGCCGGCAAGGGAAATGCATCATCGCAAACCTACTAGGTGTCCCCTGGACATGGAGCTGGGACCGGCTTCCCAGAAGACCCACCTGTGAACAAAATCTTAGCTTTGGGGAGAAAAAGGGGGAAATGGATGCTGGGTAGGAAAGCTCTGTGTTTGTATTATGGGGTCCCTTGAAAGCTGGGTGACATGAGCCTGGAGTCCCAGCCCTACGTGCTTTCGAGTTTCCGCTTATGGCCTGCCAGGTGGGAATAGTAATGGTTTGCTCTCTGGATCTCTCTGTATGGCAGCTGAAATTGTATCTATGAAAGAACCATGGAAAGTGGTGTTATTATTGTCCGATCTCTTTAGCTCACACAGACATCCTAATGAGTTTACTGTTCAGTAATGGTTTTAGGTGCGTTAGTCAAATTTCCAGTAAGCACTTACCGTTCTGTGATCTATATTTGCTAGAATATTGGGCCCATAATGTGTTCTATAATGTTTAGTTGTTGGTAGTATTTTGAAAGCATCTTTTAGAGGTGCCAGGATGGCTCAGATGGTTGAGCATCTGCCTTTGGCTCAGGTCATGATCCCAGGGTCCTGGGATCCAGTCCCGTGTCAGGCTTCTTGCTCAGAGAGGAGCCTGCCTCTGCCTCTCCCTCTGCTTGTGCTCTCTCTGTCTCAAACGAATAAAAAAGAAAATCTTTAAAAAATTAAAAAATAAAAAGCATCTTTTATAGATTAAAGAGTCCTTGTTTGAAAAAAAAAATCCTTTATTTTGGAGCGTTACAGTCTTCTGACCTTTCGCAACATAGAAATTCATTTATTAGCACTTTTGCAAATAAGTGAAAAGTGCATTCAGTTCTTCCATGGTTTTAATGGCTTTGCAAAATTTCCACTAGGATCGGTGATAAAGTACCAGATGGAAATCGGATCAGTAAGCTGAAAAATGATTAGGTTCAGGGTCTGTATATACCATACCAACCTCTTCTCTAAGATTTTAATCCTGGTAAAATTGTGGCTCATGAGAAACACAGTTAATGAGAAACACGATGCATGGTGTTGGAGGGAAAATGAGCTCATGTGGGGCCCCAGGAGGCTGGGCAAGGTATGTGGACACAGGGGGTGGAAGTCTGTCTGCTCTTGTTTTAATCAGAGACTCTGTGGGAAAAAAAAACATTTCTCCTCCCTGTTTCAAAGTTACTATCCTAGTCCAGGATCCACCACCCCATGTCACAGTTTATCCAGTATTTTCTCAACTTCGGATCCTTTAAAAATACCTTAACTATATAGAATATAGTCAGTGGTGTTGTGATAGCATTGTATGGTGATGGATGGGAGCTACGTTTGCAGTGAGCACAGCATTACCCACCTACCAGTTTGAATTACTGCGTGGTACATGGGAAACTAAATGTCGCTGTGCGTCAATCATCCCTCAAAAAAAGAAAAAAAGTTAATTATTTTAACCTCACTTTGCACTTACATTTTGCAGCACCTACTAAATTACTAGGCATATATAACAATAATTGGTACCGTAATTAACTGATGTGTAATGGTCCTACTCGTCCTAAGATGCCTTCTAAGTTAACTGTAAGAAAAAGATTTTATTTATTTTAGAAAGAGAGAGAGAGAGTGAGTGAGCAGGGGGAGGGGCAGAAGGAGAGGGAGAGATTGTCAGGCTGACCCCCCACTGAGTGTGGAACCCAACGTAGGACTTGATCTCAGGACTCTGAGATCATGACCTGAGTGGAAACCAAGGGTCGGATGCTTAACTGACTGAGCCACCCAGGTGTCCCCTAAGTTAACTTTTAGGAGTCCCCGTTTTATAGATGAGGAAACCGAGCTGAAGGGGTTTTAGTAACTTGCTCAAACAAAGTGGTGGAGGAAGGACTTGAACCCAGGTAGGTATTTTAGGCTTTAAAGCTGCTGCTGTCTTTTGACTGTATCTCGAATACAGTCTTGTTGAGTCTTCTCGTTAAACAAGATGCTGGCTAGGAAGCTTACCAAGATGTTTCTGTGCCTTGAGACTCTCAATATTATGAATTCTAAGATTAATCAAAATCACACAAGGAAATAAGACTTTTGGCATCTCTCCTCCTGATTTTTTTTTTAAGATTTCATTTATTTATTTGCTACACAGAGAGAGAGATCACAAGTAGGCAGAGAGGCAGGCAGAGAGAGAGAGAGAGAGAGAGAGGAGGAAGCAGGCTCCCCGCTGAGCAGAGAGCCCGATGCAAGGCTTGATCCCAGGACCCTGGGATCTTGACCTGAGCCAAAGGCAGAGGCTCAACCCACTGAGCCACCCAGGTGCCCCTCTTCTCCTGATTTAAATACACTGGATCAAGCGAGTATGTTTGAAAGAAAAAGGACTTTACTTACATGTGAATATGTACATATGTGTATATATGAATATAGATATATATATATATATATTATCTTCTTTAGCATTGAATATTTAGAAGCTTAACCAAGATTTTAGAACTTGTGAGGTTTAGAAACCATGCACCCCCCGTCAAAGTGCCATTAACAGTAGCTTTCCTTGGAACTACAGAAAATATTTTGATTATTATTTGGTAATGGAGGTTACAAATATTGGGTACGTTTTCCATGCAATAGAATAGTCTCACCAATAATCATTTTTCTTTATCAGATTGATAGGCTTTGCTGTCGGCCAGCATTTAAATGTTCTACTTTAATAAAAACTAATTTATTTATTATTATTATTTTGAAAGATTTTTACTTATTTATTCAGAGAAAGAGGGATAGTGTGCTTGAGTAGGGGTGGGAAAGGGCAGAGGGAGAGGGAGAGAGAGAATCTCCAGCAGACTCCATGCTGGGTGTGGAGCCCAGTGTGGGGCTGGATCTCTCGACCCTGAGCTCATGACCTGAGCCAAAATCAAGAGTTTGACACTCAACCGACTGAGCCACTGGGGCGCCCCTAATAGAAACTAATTTATTGGGGGCACCTGGGTGGCTCAGTCATTAAGCATCTGCCTTTGGCTTGGATCCTGATCCCGGGGTCCTGGGATTGAGCCCGGCATCAGGCTCCCACCGCTCCTCGGCGGGAAGCCTGCTTCTCCCTCTCCCACTCCCCCTGCTTGTGTTCCCTCTCTTGCTCTCTCTCTGTCAAATAAATAAGTAAAATCTTAAAAACAAACAAACAAATAACTAATTTATTTCAACAATCACTATTAAGTGAATCTCAATTTTCTGCTATTTTTGGAAAAATCTGATCATGAGCTATTGAGTTTATGCTGGTGGGGGAAGGCCAAGTATCATGTTAACTAAAAGCCTTACCTCTCATTTTGAAAAGTAAGTTGGTGAGCAAAACCACACTTAGGCTGGAATAACTTCTGCAGGGAATGAAAGGGAAAATACAAATCCTGTTTCCAGGGGAAGTGTATTTGGTGATGACTGACCGAATGCTGGGGCCTGGTAAGAGGACTCCTTCAGGCTTTTAATTGAAATGTGACTACAACAAGGGATCGACAGAAATCACTTCTGATTTCCTGATAAAGGCATCAATCCAATGTCATTGAAAGGTGATAAGACAGATTTCCAGCAAAGAGATTTAAATAGGACCTCCTGCCTTGCTTCTTCTGAACTAGGACGTCCGTGTGCCTTTATTCATTTGACAACTGAATTTTTAATGGCTCTGCAGGTGTCACTGGCAGAAAAGGAGGATTATTTCCATTTTTGCAGCCGTGTTAAAGCTCCTTTGCTCTCTGTAGCTATCTAAATGTGAAATAATAAGATAATATCAACGGCTAGCTTAAGGGCTTCCATCTTAGTTATTAGAGCAGAACACTCACCTTGGAGGCTGGTGGTTTCCCAGTGTGCAGAGAGACACATGTCCTTTGATGCAGGGTCTACTGTCTGCATCATCTCAGTCATTACACATGCACCTCTGGGCAACTGTTGCCCCTTACAGCTTGACTTGTGCTTTGGGAAGCAAGCAGAGTGGGTCTCCCTACTACTTGGTTCTCTGGGAGTGCAGCTTCCGGTCCTTGATGCCCATCAAAAGGTGTCTGTCACCTCTTCCCTCCCGAGTGGCCAGTGAGATGACTTCATTTGCAACTGCATGGAGGAGTTTTTGGATTTAGGGGAAGGAGCTGATGAACTATAGAGGCATAGGAAGAGGATCCTGTTTGGGGAAGAAAGGACTGCCATCCTGTGAGCCTTCTCCTGCCATTACGGATTGGGTTCCCGACCCACGTCCACGTCCCGGCAGACCCTGAGATGGAGATTGGTGTGTGGAGGAATTCTTAGGGAATACTGGACACCAGGAGAGGAAAAGGGAAGGTAACGGGACTGGTCAGAGGAAGTTGGGCTGTAAAGCAGTCTCAAGAACGTTCTCAGCTAACCTCACGGGAAGTTCTGAAACGATTCCACACGGTGAAGGACATCACCTGTGTGTCCGTGTGTTGGCCGGTCACTGGATTCACTCTGCTCCCAGAAGGAGGTGTGGCCTGGGTAAGGAGCTGTCTTCAGCCAAATTCTGGAGCTGACCATGGAGAGCCGTCCGTTTCCATGCTCCCCAGAGCATCAGATACTTCTGTCCTGGAAGATCTGTGGGACACAGCACAGCCTTCAGTGCTCCAGAGCCATTAGTTTTGGAGGTGGGGCCTTGGGGTGGAGCTGTGGATGGGGAGGATGTATTTTTTCCAGGAGATCGCGTAAGAAGAATCTGGAGACACTCTTACATGGGTGAATGACTCTTAAGTCCTTTCTATTTGGAGATAAGACAGTGTAAAGATTTTTTTCTCTACATTCCTGCCTGGTTGCATATTGTCCTTCCTAATTTGTTGACTTTTTAAGTGTAAATTCAATATTTATCATTGTTTTTGTTTTTTAAATTACGTGGGCTGGGATGGGGGTGGCTCAGTTGGCTCAGTCAGAAGTGTACCACTCTTTATCTTTGGGATTGTGAGTTTAGCCCCATGTGGGTGGGGTTGTAAAAATTACTTAAATAAAAATAAAACTAAAAAAAAAACCTGATTTCTTAAATGAAGTAGGCTCCACACCCAACGTGAGTCTTGCACTCAAGACCCTGAGATCAAGAGTCGTGTGCTCTATTGACTGAGCCATCCAGGTGCTCCTAAGTTCAGTATTTGTTTTAATTTTAACCTAGCTTCCTGTGTATGAATATACCGAGGAAATATAGTTTTCTCCTGGGCTTTCCTCTGTCCTCAGGGATGTTCTCAGGCCCCTTTGAAGACACTTAGGAGATCTTGGAGCTGTTTTTCACAAATTTGTCACTAAGTCACCTGAGTCAGAAATGTCTGAGGAAATGAAATTCTGATTTCCAGGCTCTACCTCAGCACTAAAACATAAAAACTTGATGGTTGCTGGCACTAATAGGGCCTTATGCATCTTCTAGGCCTGAGAATATGCATTTAATACGCTTTCTAGGTAAATCTTAAATGTGGTAAAATTTGAAAACTACAGGCCTAGAAGAATATTACCTTCTTTAGATTGTTCTGAAGTATGGATGTGATTGTTAATTTTGTATCTCTACTTGTCTAGACCACGTATCCAGATATCTGGTTCAACGTTATTCTGGATGTTTCCGTGAAGCCATATTTAGAGGAGATTAATGTTTAGATCAGTGGGCTTTGAGTAAGGCAGATTACCCTCCTAATGGGGGTGGACCTAATCTAGTCATTTGAAGGGCTTAACAGGAGAAGGACTGGCCTCCCCTGAGGGGGATTCTGCCAGCCAACTGCCTTCACACTCAAACTGCTGGTCCTCTCTGGGTCTCTAGCCTCCTGGCCTGTCCTTGCTGGTTCTGTTAGGTCATAAAGAAAACACTGATACATTTAAAAAAAAAAAAAAAAGATTTTATTTATTTATTTATTTGTCAGAATGAGAGAGAGAGCACAGGCAGTCAGAGTGGCAGGCAGAGGCAGAGAGAGAGAAGCAGGCCCCCCGCCGAGCAAGGAGCCTGACATGGGACTTGATTCCAGGACTCTGGAATCATGAGCTGAGCCAAAGGCAGCGGCTTAACCGACTGAGCCACCCAGGCGTCCCGATACATCTTTTAAAACAGAAATTGACGGATCTTAAAACAAAAAAAAAAAGAAAGAAAAAGAAATTGATGGATCTTACTCTCAAATCACAATGCGATCAAAGTAGGAGTTAATGACAAAAATAGGAACAAACAAAACTCCTCCCAGGCAGCTGAAAATTTCAAAATCCGAGCGACCAACTGAACGAGAAGAGAAAATTCAAAGTATTATTACCACATTAAGAATATAGTTATGATTGTCATATTACCTATAGAAACTCAGGGTGAAAACTGCTAATGACTTCAGAGGAGAATTTGTAGCTGTGCACTCTTCCTTAACAAGCAAGAATGGAAATAAAAGTACACATTCTCCTCAAGAAATGTGAAAAAAACATACCATGGGAATTCAGAAGAAAAGATGTAAAAAAAAATTAAATCAAGAATCAATAAATATGTGGAATCTAAAAGCAAACAAACAGAAATAGACTCTTGAATACAGAGAACAAAGTGGTGGCTGCCAGAGGGGAGGGGGAGGAGGGGGATGGGTGAGATGGGGGAGGGGATCAGGAGGTACACACTTCCAGTTATATATAAAAGGATGAAAAGTACAGCCTAGGGAGTATAGTCAATGATAGAGTAATAACATGGGACGGTGACAGATGGTAGCTACACTTGTGGTGAGCACTGGGTAATGTATAGCATTGTTGAATCAATATGGTTTACACTTGCAACTGATGTCATATCATATGGCAATGATGCTTCAATTAAAAAAGATCTCAGGTAAACAACTGGTACCTTGAGGAACTAGAAAACAGCAAACGAAACCCAGGGTTAGTAGAAGGGGAGTGTAAAGATGAGAGCAGAAATAAACGAAACAGACAATAGGAGACGATAGAAAAAGTCAACAGAATGCAGAGGTGTTTTTTTGGAAAGGAAATGAACAAATCTTTAGCTCGACTAAGAAACAGAACGAGAAGACTAAATAATGAATTCAGAAAGGAGAGAAGAGACATTGCAGCTGATGCCACAGAAATTAAAAAGGATCTTGAGAGACTCCAGTGAACAATTATTCCCCCGAAAAACTGGACACCCTCTAAGAAATTGCAAACTGCTAGAAACATCAACTGGGTATGACTGAGTCATGAAGAAATAAAGTCTGAGCAGATCCATAATGAAGTAAGAAGATGGGAATCAGTGATCCCAAACCTTCTGGAAGAGAAAACCCAAGGCCAGATGGCTCACTTGTGAATTCTACCAAATATTTTTAGAAGTATTAGCATCAATCCTTTTCAAATTCTTCCAGAAAATAAAAAAAAGAGGGAACACCCTAGACTCATTTTGCGAGGCCAGCATTACCTGGTACCAAAGCCAGACAACATCACAGGAAGAGAGAATTGCAGGCCAGTATTCCCGATGAACACAAGCACAAAATACTAGCTAACAAAAATACTAGCTATCCTCAACAAAATACTAGCAAACCAAATTCAACACTATCTTAAAAGGATCATTCACCATGACCAAGTGGGATTTACTCTTGGGATTCCAGGGCATCATAAGCATAAGTCAATAAACATGGTATATCCCATGAATAGAATGAAGGATAAAAATCCACATGACCATCGCAAGAGATGCAGAAAAAGCATGTGACAAAATTCACCTTTTCATGGTAAAAACTCAAACCCACCAACACTGGGAATAGAAGGAAATTACCTCAGAATTATAAAGGCCATATATGAAAAGCCCATAGCATGTACAATGAGGAAAAAGTAGTCTCTTTAATAAATGGTGTTGGGAAAACTGGACAGCTACATTCAGTAGAATGAATCTGTACTCTTATCTTACCTCCATACCAAAATCAACTCAAAATGGATTAAAGATTTAAATTTAAGACCTGAGAAGAAAACTTCTAGAGGAAACATAGGGCTACACTCCTTGACATCAGTCTTGACACTGGTTTGACACCAGAAGCAAAGGGAACAAAAGCGAAAAATAAGCAAGTGGGACTACATCAAACTACAAAGCTTGTATACAACAAAGGAAACCATCAACAAAATGAAGGCAACCTACTGAATGGGAGAAAATATTTGCAAGCTACGTATCTGATAGTGGGTTGATTTCAAAGTGTATAAGGAACACTTACAACTCAATAGCAAAACACCCCTAAAAATGTGCTTAAGACTTGAAAAGACATTTCCCCACAGAAAACCTACAAGTGGCCAGAAGGTATATGAAAAAATGCTCATTGTCTCTAACCATCAGGAAAATGCAAATCAAAACCACCATGGCTTATCACCTCACACCTGTCAGAATGGTTCAAATCAACACAAGAAATGACAGGTGTTGATGAGGATGTGGAGAAATTGGAAAACCTTGGATACCATTGGTGGGAATGCAGAGTGGTGCAGCTGCTGTGGAAAACAGGATGGCGGTTCCTCAAAACATCAAACATAGAACTATTATATGATTCAGGTATCAATCCATGAGTATGGAAATCAGAATCCCAGATGGATATTAGCGCTCCCATGTTCACTGCAGTGTTACTCATAATAGCCAAGAGATGGAAACATTCTAAGTATTTACAAACAGATGAATGGATAAAAAAAAATGGGATATATGTATTCTTCAGCCTTAAAAAGGAAGGAAAGCCTATAATATGCAATAACATGGATGAGCAGTCACAGGACAAATATATGAGATATCTAAAATAGTCATATTTGGCGTCTGATAGCTCAGTAGGTTAAATTTCTTTCTTTCCTTTTTTTTTTTTTTAAAGATTTTATTTATTTGACAGATACAGATCACAAGTAGGCAGAGAGGCAGGCAGAGAGAGAGAGAGAGGAGGAAGTAGGCTCCCTGCTAAGCAGAGAGCCTGATGCGGGGCTTGATCCCAGGACCCTGGAACCATGGCCCGAGCCGAAGGCAGAGGGTTTAACCCACTGAGCCACCCAGGTGCCCCTTGTAGGTTAAATTTCTGACTCTTGATTTCAGCTCAGGTCATGATCTCAGGGTCATGAGATCGAGTCCTGAGTCAGGGTGCATGCTCTGGGGGAGTCTACTTGGGTTTCTATTTCTCTCCCTCGGCCTCCCCCTCACCCCCAGGCATGCATTCTCTCTCTCTCTCTCTCAAATAAATAAAGTCTTTAAAATAGTGAAACTCAGTACCAGACAGTATAGTGATGGTTGCCAGAGGTTGGGGGAGGAGGAAATGGGGAGTTAGTAATCCAGAAGTATACAATTTCAGTTATGTCAGATGAATAATTTCTAGAAATCTAGTGTACCTATACCTATATAGTGTGCCTATAACTAACAATACAGTACTTATAGTTTGTTACTAAAAATCTGTGAAGAGGATAGGTCTCATGGTCAGTGTCATTGCCGCAATGAAATAAAAAAAGTAAGAAGGTAAAGGAGCTACCCCTGAAACCAGAAGAGGAGAGTCATTTCGAAAAGGCCACCTGGAGAGGAGTTGTGACTTTTTGTTCTACCCTACAACGTGGAAGAAGGAAGATATCTATTCCAACGTCCCTCTCCTCCCTGAGTATCCCCTCCTGCCGGGACTCTGACACATCCAACGAGAAGCAGAGAGCAAGGGCTATTGGTACCCAGCAAGTCAACCCTTTAGAGCAGAGAGCGGGGTAGAGAACGTTGGAGAGAAGACACAAAAATGCAAACAGAAGTGTTCGCTCACCCAGACAGATTGAAATCAAAGAGCAAACTATCTCATTGGTATGGTGTCCCCTTTGGGGCTTTTTTTTTTTTTTTTTTTAAAGATTTTACTTATTTATTTGACAGACAGAGATCACAAGTAGGCAGAGAGGCAGGCAGAGAGAGAGAGAGAGAGAGAGAGAGGGAAGCAGGCTCCCTGCTGAGCAGAGAGCCCGATGCGGGACTAGATTCCAGAACCCTGAGATCATGACCTGAGCAGAAGGCAGAGGCTTTAACCCACTGAGCCACCCAGGTGCCCCTGGGGCTTCTTTTGAAGGGCTGCCACCATCGAACTGAATCTAACTCAACTCAGCTGGCCAAGGGAGCAGGGTCCGCACACTGGTTGTATGAGGCCGAAGGGGATGGAAGCAAGTCAATGTTACGTAAACATGCTTTGTTCAGATGAAGTGTCACCTTGGGCTCCACGTCTTCACATGTGAAGATGGGGCTGCTCTGGGTGAAGGGGGAAAGTGTATGGAGGCCTCCAAGAATTTGTGGGTCTGGAGTTGTGGGGACACAGTTTTAAAATAGTGGGTCTTTTTAAAGGCTCTTCTCACTCACACAGGGAAACCGAGAACCAGTTGAGTGGAAGTCTGCTGTTCAAGGTCAAGCAAGGAGCAGTGGCTCCTCCATGTTCAAAGCCAGTTCTCTTCATTCCTGGTCTCATGGTCTTCCCATCTCCCCTTCCTGCCATATCATAGCTTAGACTGTTTTTCCTTTCCTTTTTTTTTTTTTTAATTTTATTTATTTATCAGAGAGAGAGCTCACACAGGCAAAAGGCCAGAGGCAGAGGGAGAAGCAGGCTCCCCACCAAGCAAGGAGCCTGACAGGGGACTCAATCCAAGGACCCCTGGGATCATGACCTGAGCCGAAGGCAGACAATTAACCGACAGAGCCACCCAGGTGCCCCTGAGGTTGTAGACATTTAACATGAGCCCGCAGCCTTTGACATAGTGTCCTTTCAGGCTGATGTGGCTTGTAATTGCCATAGATTTCCACATAGTAATTCTCTGAATTATATTTTCTGGGTCTTGACCGACTGTGACATGAGCTGACATTTTGCCATCTTAGTTTTGCAGATTTTGCCTTTAGGGAGCCGCTCCTTTGATTTCCTGGTGGAGACAAGGTCCCAGGATGCAGGCGTGTAGCCAGGCCTCTGGCCACCTGAGGATTTGGCGGGTGGCCTCCCAGAGCTTGTGGCAGCGGCTCCCCTGTATCTTCACATTTAGAAATACTATTTTTTAAAAATAAAACGACTAGACTGACCCAACGTAAAATAAACCGAGATCACGCTGTTAGAGTAACAACTTAAAGAAGCCAGATGTCGAGGGACAATTATAGTCTGTGCCATGTTCAAGCCAAAAAAAGGATTGGTATTTATTTCTGTTATTTATTATCTTCTTATTGAGATGATCGATGAGATATTTTATTAAGCTGATATCTTAATAAATGAAAGAATAGGAAAACAGAATTTCTTTCATTCGTAGTCTTTTATATTTGTGTCTGTAGCTGAAAAGGGACGTAAATAGGTTTCTCCCCCTCACTCACGAAATCTCTGTGCATTGTTAAACTAGACACGTCATTGTGCAAAGCAGGCATAAGATACAATTATCGTGATGCCCTTCTAGTCTATCTTCTGGAGAGGGAATCTCTAAGGGAGTTATAACTCCTTGTGTCTTCTCCTTTATCCACCCTAACCCCAGGAAGACAAGGAAGGTGTCAGGGTCATATCACGGGTGACCGTCAATCTCCAGAGCCTTCTATGAATGTGAGCAAAGAATTGTACTTTGTCTTCAATCTTTTTTTTTTTTTTTTGATCTCTCTGAAAGGAAATCACTGTCAATCTGTACACTCTAGCATTTTTACCCATTTAGTTACTTATTCAACATACTTTCTTGGGGCCTGTTAGATGTCAGACACTGTGCTAGGTTCCAGTCATGTAACAACACAAGATGACAGAAGATTGACTAACAATGCAACCTAACGAGCTATTAGGATGGACTAAACTGTGTTCTGGTAAAAAACAAAAAACAAAACCCAAAAATCAAAAACCCAAGGTTTTTGTGGCTTAACACAGCTAGGGTTCATTTCTGACTCACTTACGAATCTTACAGTTCTTGGGGCACCTGCGTGGCTCTGTCGGTTAAGCATCTGCCTTTGGCTCAGGTGATGACCCCACGGTCCTAGGATCAAGTCTTGCATCAGGCTCCCTGCTTCTCGGGGAGTCTGCTTCTCCCTCTCCTTCTGCCCCTGCCCCCTGATTGTACACATGTGCACGTGCTCTCTCTCTCTCTCTCTCAAATAAATAAAAATTTTTAAAAAATCTTGAAAAAAAGGTCATCATTCATGAATGCTCAACGTTGGAAACCTCTCAGTCCTATGAATCTGCCGTGTGTTGAAAGAGTTAAATTTTCAATTTTGTCAAACAATGTTCTAAAAAAAAAAAAAAAATCCAGTTGTTGGAGGTGTTGCTCAGGGAATCTGCCACATAGGACTGAAGATGACCTTCAAAATGGAAAGCAGAGTTCTGGTCCAGCAAAGCTACTCTGGATCCGGTCGGGTCACTGAGAGCTTCCAAAATAAATGCTCAACCAGCTGAGCCACCCAGGCACCCAGCACAATGACATTTTTAAGAAGGTTTCAAAACGAGCAGGCCGTGCATACAGCGGTGATCTCAAAATGAAGCCATGCATTCTCTTCGTATGCCTTTTTACTGGTTCCAAACTTCCGGTCTCCAGGTAGCGCTTTTATTTGAAAATGGCATAGGAAACCAGAGAGACTAGAATGGTATCGATTCTCAAAGGGGTGAGTTAGAGGAATGGTCCCATGGAGCAGAGTTCATGATGTTAGGTACCCTGTGTAAAAAAATGACAAAAGGGTCCCCTAACGATCCATGTAGTTCATGACTCTATAGAAGTACAGGGAGAAGGTTGACGAGCGGATCTTCATCCTGGTGCAAGACCAGAGGAAGGAGAACGGGGCTATAGTTGCGGTCAGAGATCATGGGTTTGATAAGAAGAGCTTTTGGCTGAAAGTGAGCAAACAGTGGAGGCAATGAAGAAAAATGAGAGATTTCCCATCTCACATTTAGCCAAAGCATTGGCAGGCATGTGGGGGTTCTATCATTTTTTTAATGGGGTTCTTTGGAAATGGGAGCACATCCTGCGTCTCTAAGGGATGTCACTGGTAAGGGCTTCTCTTGCAATTATCCCCCCCTGCATTCAGAAAGCTTTTCCATATTGTTGAGTTGCTTCCCTGTGCTGGGTACAGCCCTTCCAGTGGACCCAAGAGGTTTTAACAGGCTTTCCTGAGTGTAGGGCAAAAAGCAGGAGCAGGAGAGATGGATTATATTGCAGAAAAGGAAAACAAAATTGGATGCATATATTGCTGCTTCTGCTTCTATTTGTCCACGCACAACGCACAGGCCTGCTTCTTGGTTCTGGATTTCTGCCATGTTGCTGGGAGCCACTGATTTCTCATGCACAGTCACATCTTTGCTTTCCGGGGTCTCAAGGCCCCAGCCCTTTTCCTGATTTTTCTTGGAAGAAAGCAATATACAAATCACCTCCTTCTTGCACTTCAAGTTTGGCTGCTTGTTGACTGAACGGTGTGTTTCCAGAATAGCCTTTGTTTTCCCTCACAGAGTAAAGCACACCCAGGCTTTCCCGTGTTGTACTTTTCACCAGCACAGCCCTGGCTCTTAAAAGGACGAGTTACTCTTGAAGACTTTCAAAGTCCCAAACCCAGTTAGTAAGTGGAGTCAAGTGCTTGAAACTTGCCGTTCCCCAGATCAGTTTCTGCCAGTTTCAGCAAGTGAAAAATTTGTTTCTCAGAATTGCCAAAAGTTAAAATAAAATTCTCCCCATTCCATGAATATTCTTGATATTGCCCAGTCTATCTGATAGGGGGTGCTTAGTAGAGGAGACTATGCAGACAGAAGCATATTCATACAAAAGTTTCAAGAAGATCCTGGGGAGGAAATAAAGGGAGTGAACTTCACTCCTGATCTGCCATATCCGTCGCTCCTCAAGTCCTGTTGATTTACCTCCTTGATGTCTTTCAAATACGCTTCTTCTGCAAATTCTGCCCATTACCCAGTCCCTGCTGTTTTTGTATTCCCAGCTCCTAACCGAGACCAGCAAATGTGAGGTACTCGTTCAAATATTGTTGCATGATTGGATGGGTGGAAGAAGGAATGAGAAAGGACTAGTGATTCTAGAAATTTGAAGGAATCCCAAAGCCGGAAGAGAGTAAGGGCAGTAAGCAGAGGGGTCAAAAGAATAAAGCAAATTTGAAAGAGGTAGAATATGAAGACGGCAATGAATTTTTACAGATCAATTAGGCAGGAGAGGAGAAGTGTGGTTCAAGTCCCTGTGTAAAGATAGATAGTTTGCATTCATTTATAGGCTGAACTTGAGCCATTATCAGGAAAGAATAAATATAAACAGCACCATTGTTTATCAGATGGTCATTAGTAGCTAACGTAATATTAAGCGCGTCATGTACATCACTGTCATTATCGTGATGGTATTGATGGACGTTAATATCATTAGTCCTTACATCAAATATACATAGGCAGATATAATTATCCTCATTTTTGGAAATGGAGAAACTGACATTCAGAGAAATTAACTAACTTTGTCAGGGTGACCTGACTAGTCAAGGATGAAACTGGCATTTGAACCCAGGTCTGTCAGAATCTAGATATTGTGCAATTAACCTCTGTACCATGTTTCATATAACTACTGTTCACACATAGCATAAGGTATAAAAATGTTGAATCATTATGTTGTAAGCCCAAGACTTGTAACATCGTGTGTCAACTGCACTCAAAAAAAAAAAAAAAAAAAAAAATACTGCTCATACATTGTATCTTCCTAACTTGGGTATGGCTGGGTAATCATGTTTACAAGAAGGCAGCAGCATGAAGGCCAGAGGGTAAGCTTAAAGAAAAATGAAAAATGCAGGGAGAGGGGATTCTAGGTAATCTTGACTCATTGCATAATTTTGCCTAGGGTTGCTTTAATAATTCCGGGGTGTGGGCTCAGATTTTAGTGGTAACTATATATCAAGTAAACACCTAATTCTCCTCCAAATTCATTTCTTAGATGAAGAAGCTAAGGTTTGGAGAGCTCCCTTGTATATAAATGCATACAGCTAATACCTTAACTGGGATTCCTCCCCCGACCTGTCAGTCATAAGGCCACCTTCTTACTATAACCCCATAGTGAACTTCTTGTGTGATAGCAAGCATTTATCACAGGTAGGGTCATGATTATTTTATAGGGAAGGGATGGCACAACACAATGAACGAATTGGATTATGTAATTCAATTCGTTCATTTTGTCCTTGAGGAGTTGGGGTAGGAAAGCGAATTGACTTGATAGTGATCACAGAGCTAGTCAATCAAAAGGCTTTGCCAGGATCCAGGCTTCTTGCCCCCAGAATAAACTGCCCTTTTGAATTTCAAGGACATTCTTTGACATAAGCCTTATACAGATCTGTAAACAAATACGGTACAAGGAAGGGTGAATCATTCTTTGTCTTGGGGGAACTCTTTCCTGGGAAAGTGCATCACCGAGGGCTCCTCAGTGGGCTCTGATCCATTTTCTTTGGCGGTTCCACGTGTGCAGAATTAGATACTATTGACTTGCCTGTGGGCTTTCTATTAGACTTCTGAAGAGAAAAAAAAATCTGCCTGTCAGCTGCTTCAAAACGAAGCCTAATTATTCTCCACTCTGCAGTGACAGACGTCACAGTGATGGCGTATTTGCGTTCAAATACTGCGAATGCTTGACACACGTTATATCCTAAATATTTGAATATCGCAGGCAGAATGTGTTTCCCCAGTAGTATCTGCTGAATTGTAGAATTTAGGGATTTTTATGAAGCAAAGGGGACACTGGAGAAATTAAGTGGAGAACAACAGTCAGGCTGCTTTTCAAGGATAATCCCCTGTGTCCAAATCATGTATGTATTATTGTCCTTCGTTTGCATGACCAATTACAGGGAAGTTCCTTATTGCGAGATGCAATAATTTTATATAATTGCAGTAGCTTCAGCCGTTCTGAAGGAGGTTTCCCTAGCAGAACACAGGCTCAGGGAAAGCAAATTATGTTGATTTACTAGCAATTTTGCAAATGGATTGTCTGGGGGAATTAGAGGGTGTCTTTTTATGGAGCACAAAGAAACTGCTCACTATTTGACATTGTAAATTGCTTGCTTGGAATATGCAGAGCTGCAAACCCATAATTGCATGTCGTTGTCTCTGAGGAGACACCATTTTGCACTTGGATTTGGAGACTTTCCGTGTGATGATTAAGGGAGGGAGATGATACTCATTTACCCGGGTAGCAGAGAGCAGGGCAGGGGCTAAGCACATGCAGGAAAAAGCAGAAAAGAGCAAGGCTATGGTAACTTCCTGTTTAAGACCGTTTCAATAGGTCTGATTTTACTAAAATTAGCTTATATGAACGTTGTCCCCAAAAGAGCAGCAAGAAAGGGGAAGATAGTGGGCTACCGAGAAACCTCCTGGTCTCATAAAATCTAGGACGAGATCGATTTTAGAGAGAGTCTAGGCTCAGCTGCCGTTCGCTCTGCGGGCAGGAAAGCTGGGAGGTTTAAGGTCATGTCTGGCTGGGACACAGCTGGATGGTGGAGGGGTCAAGGCTAAATTTTGTTGGCAGGTTGTCTGAAGTCCCTGCACGGGGGTGGGGGGACGAGTCCCGGCAGGTTGGTGGTATCAAATCAGGTCTTGCAGCATTTTACAAGCTCTGTATGGCATTTTATTTATTTTCTGTGAGACTCAAGAAATTGGCCATGGTGATTTTCAGGTGGCCCAATGTGAGCAGTTGCTGAAAAAGACCAGCGAGCTGCGTTCTTGACAAAGCCCCTGCGTGCTCTAGTTGGCCATGGGGACGTGTGGCTTGGCCAAGATTCCTCATGGCTTCCAAAGTTTAGAGTGCTTCCCTTTTGTGCTGATGGTATGAATGGAGGGTATAAGGATTTGAGGAACCCACTCTTCCTCCGACGCTTCCTTTTTCCTCTTTCCTCCGCATTTAAGAAAACTTGACTTCCTTGGGGGAATTTCTGGTCTGGAGGGGGTGGAGTACCAGTGATAAACCTCTGCTTTCTTCATTCCTTTAACCAGAATCAGGCTTTTAAAAGTTAAAAAAAAAAAAAGTTTTTTAATCTGCTGGATGTTTTAAATTCTTGATTGGTATTACCCACGTGGGACTTCTATGTGACATTTGATCTCATTTTTATTTAACACTAGATTTGAATATTACAGAGGGTAGAGCTTCAATCTGAAACAGCTTTTTTTTTTTTAAGGTTTTATTTATTTATTTGAGAGAGAGAGACAGCATGAGAAAGAGAGAGAAAGAGCAAACGAGCATGAGCAGTGGGGAGAGGAAGAGGGAGAGGGAGAAGCAGACTCCCAGCTTAGCAGGGAGCCCGACATGGGACTCAATCCCAGGACCCTGAGATCATGACCTGAGCCAAAGGCAGATGCTGTCCTGAGTGGCATGTCCTGCCTCACACACAGCGGGTTCTTAGTAAATGGTGCTAAATGAATGGACACATTCCTGGCCATCTCTGGACCCTTCCCTTTCTGGATCTCTCCCAGTAGCTAGGATTGCACAAGTAGGGTTTCTGCCCACAACCTCTCTTCCTCTGTGACGTGGTGAGTTATGGTGTGGAGATCTCTGCTTTGCTCCTGACAAACCCTCACTCAGGCACTCACTTTCTTCTTTCTAGATGTGTCTAGTAAAGAGAAATCTAAGGGCAGTCCTCCAGACCTGGAGCTTGGTGCATATCAGTGTTCTTTATTCTTAAGTTCAGAAACTCAGTAAAAGAATTTTTTTTCACTGCCCAGGCAGAACAAACTATGCTTATTATATTTCTAGTGAGTTGGCTTAATGGGAAATACAACTGTCATCCTTTTAGAGAATTAGGCCCTTTTTCCATGACCATGCAATTTTTTGTTTTTTTTTCAGGAATCCTTTTTTTTTTTAAGATTTTATTTACTTATTTGAGAGAGAAGGAGAGCACAGAGGGAGAGTGTGGGGCTTGATCTGGGACCCTGGGATCATGACATGAGCCAGAGGCAGACACTTTACCGACCAAGCCACCAGGCCCCCCCCCCCCCCCCCCCCCTTTTCCAGGAATCTTGTTAGAACAGCGGAACTGTTTTTAGTTTTTCTGGAGCTACTATCATTCTTCTACACTTTAAAATTTATAATATCATAGAGCCATTATTTTGGCAATGTCTCCATGAGGTAGATTCAAGGCTAATGTTCCAAAGGCCTGTTTTATTAATTTGATTCTTCAGAAAACTTAGTTTTAGATTCGTAAATAAATCGTGTCCTGAAATACATTATGTAACTCTCCCAGATTCTATCTGTGTTCTGTGTGCACTCCTCTTTGAGATCAGTCATTTGATTATATCTTCACTTCGTCATTCTAAAATAGGATTTTAGTTAAGTCATTGCAATGCAGATGGAGTAGGAAGAATTTGAGGAGGCTGCAGGGGTAGAGCTGAAGACCAAGTTTGGATAAACTTGTTAGCGAAAGGAGGGAAATGAAGGGAAAAGCTTAAGATGGCAGAGGAGAGAGAACTGAATAAAGTGTGGGAGGAAGGGTCATCATTGTAGAAACTGATTCAGACTGCGTGTTTAGGAATTACAGCAGGTGTAAGGAATGTGATCTGAGGGCACCTGGGTGGTTCAGTCGGTTAAGCGTCTGCCTTCAGCTGGGGTCGTGATCCCAGGGGATCCTGGGATCGAGCCCTGCATCCCACATCTGGCTCCTTGCTCAGTGGGGAGCCTGCTTCTCCCTCTCCCTCTGCAGCTATATCTCCCCCTGGCTTGTGCTCTCTCTCTCTCTCATATAAATAAATAAAATCTTAAAAAAAAAAGTTATATGATCTGGGGAGAAGAGGAATACGTTTGTCTATGCTAGATCACTATGAGATGTGCAGTTTGACTAGAGCCTGGAAGTTGTATCCAGGGTTTAGCTGAAAAGGACCTGGCATTCTACCAGGTACTTGGATGTTAAAAGTGATTCAGAACCATTGAAACCTTTTGCTCTCTAAGGATAAGCAAGGCCGAAATCCCTCTGTTCTAGCGATTTTATAAACCAGAGCACTCCCAAGAACTCTCAAGGAATAATTATTCATCCTTGCAAATGAGCTCATATTTAAAATGGACAAATTATATAAGTGAGATCTAGCAGATGCAACCAACAAAATAATTAGCATCCAAAGTTGCACTTTTAGAAATATTTATTTATTTATTTGAGAGAGAGAGAGAGAGAGAGAGTGTGTGTGTGTGTGTGTGTGTGTGCGCACGCGCACGCGTGCGTGTGCTGGTGGCGGGAGGGGCAGAGGGAGAGAATTCTCAAGCAGGCTCCCTGCTGAGGCTCCTGACTCAGATTCCATCCCAGGACCCTGAGATCATGAACTGAGCAAAAACCAAGAGCTGGCTGCCTAACCCACTGAGCCAGCTGTCCCCAAAGACATAAACATTTTAGATCAAAGAGAAACTATATTATGGAAATATTTAGTATGAGTGCAGAGGTTAAATAAAATAATAGAAAACACAATGAAGGAATAAAATAGTATGAAAAAGAGCAAGTGGGTTAGGGACGAGGAACCAAGCAGATGCCTAGCAACAACAACAAAAAAAGTGCAGTCCTTAAAATTCACAGCAGGAGAGATGAGTTGTAGAGGGGATTAGGTATAGAAGAAGAGAGAATTAGTTGAACTAACAGCATTAAAGGGAAATCCCTAAGATGTCTGATACGGAGATGGTAAGATGGAAAGAGTAAAAGAGCATTAGTAGGTAAATAAGCCACAGGAATAGAATGTGCAGCATAGGGAATATAGTTGGTGGTATTGTAATAGCATTGTGTGGTGACAGATGGTGTCTACGCTTATGGTGGGCACAACGTAATGTATAAACTTGTCGATTTACTACATTATACACCTGAAACTAACATCCATTCTATGTCGACTCGACTCAAGTGTTTTTTTAAAAGAGCTGTTCATAGATAAAGATGTCAGGATATGCAGCAGAAAGTATACAAGAGAATGGAGAAGAGGTAATGTCAGAAAGGATAAGAATTTTTTATAACTGAAGAAAGATATAAGTCATATTGGAGAATCAGTGTTTTCCAAGTAGAATTAAAAACAAAAAACTCCTCCCCCTCCCCTTCTTGTTATTTAATATTATCCTCTTCATTGAAAATCCCATATTTTAGAAATATATCCATGATATGGGTGCTGGGGTGGCTCAATTGGTTAAGCATCTGAATCTTGATTTCAGCTCGGGTCTTGATCTCAGGGTCATGAGTTCAAGCCCCATGTTGGGCTCCCTGCTGGGTGTGAAGCTTTCTTTAAAAAATGTATGTCTGTGATATTGTAAGTAATGTGCCACGAATAAAATATGGACCAAAATAGCTCTTCCACGTGGAGAGTTCACAGTCATCATTCTCTACATCGTCAGTGAGAACATATATCGAGGTTCAGAAACTGAACTAAGCATTTTAGGTCAATTACTTCATTTACTCTTGGAGTCCTATTTTATAGCCTTGCTAGACTAACTGAAAGATGATATTCTCTATGTCTTCTTCTGAATAAAATAAGGGGACCAAAATTAATTGTGCAGTAAAATGTTACATCTTTTCTGATTTTCTATGAGAAAGTCTTTTTACAAATATGTTTAATGTGATTCAAATGATGACCAGCACAATTAAATTAATTTATTTAAGGAATTCAATAGGCATTTATTGGTCATCTACTATGTACACTAGGGGTGTAGGTGCTTTAAGGTCTGAGGGTTCCCCCCAAGTTTTTAACTTTGATACTATGTATAGTTAACAATTACAGTGTTATAGTAGTTTCTACTAGTAAGTAGTAACTAGTAGGTTAACTAGTATTAGTTAACTCCTATATGTTAACTATACTGATACCAGTATATAGTATCAACTATACCAGTACATAGTATCAACTATACCAGTATATGGTATCAACTATACTGGTATCAGTATAGTTAACATATATAGTGCTATACTAGTTTCCAGATGTGCAACGGAGTGATTCAACACTTCTATACATTACTCAGTGCTCATCATAAATGTACTCTTTATTTTTTATTATTTTTTAAAAAATGTATTTGACAGATAAAGCACAAGCAGAGGGAATAGTAGAGGGAGAGGGAGAAGCAGACTCCCCACTGAGCAGGGAGCCCTATGCGGGGCTCAATCCCAGGACCCTGGGACCATGAGCTGAGCCCAAGGCAGATGCTTAACTGACTGATATACCCAGGCATCCCATAAGTGTATTCTTTAATTCCCATCAAAGATCTGAGGGTTTTACCAATCACACATGTCAATATAACAAGACTTAGTGCCTCAAAACAATATTTATTTGCTTTTAATTCTGTAGGCTGACAATATGGGCCAGGCTCAACTTGTGCAATTCATTTCTGCACCCCATGTTGAAAGGCTGGGCTCATGTATGCATTTGGGCTTTGGTTCAGATGTCAGCACAGCAGAAACCTCACTCTACGTGCTCTTATATCCCCCAAGAAGCTACCTGGGCTTTTTGCCATGGTAGTAGGAGAGTTCCTTGTAGGCAAGCACTTTTCAAGCTTCTATTGTATCACGTTTGCTGATATTCCATTGGCCAAAGCAAGTCACAAGGCCAAGGCCAATGTGTGTGTTGGGGGGGGGGGGGGTGTGGGAGGGTAAGGGGAACAGCCAATGGGCCTGGATACAGACAGACTAAATTCACAGGTGCCATTTTTAACATCATTTACCTCAAGGGTCATTAAAATTTTACTTTATCTTATTTTTTTTTTTTTACAGATTTTATTTATTTGAGAAAGAGAGAGAGAACACGAGCAGGGGGAGGGGCAGAGGGAGAAAGAGAGAAGCAGACTCTCCGCTGAGCAGGGAGCCCGATGTAGGGGATACAGGGCTTGATCGTTGGACCCCGAGAAATCAACGCTTACCTGACTGAGCCACCCAGGCACAAGGGTCATTACAATTTTAACTGGAGTTGAAATCTCAACCTGAAGTTGTGGGGCAAACACAATTGGAGTTTCACTCTTCTTTTAAGATTATAAACCTTAGTTATTTCTTAGATCATGATGGTCTACCTTGAAGCATTTGTTTGGGGAATGTAGTCAGTCATTGGGCAGCCAATCTGAATTCTTAGGTAAAAGCAGGCTCCCATTAAACAGTGTCCAAGAATCTGTCCATTTTAGCTGAGTAGATGGGTCTTATACAGTCCCTCAAAAGTGCTCCTTTAGAGAGCTTGCCTTGAAGGCAGTGAATTATTGCTTCTGCGGAAGGATCAAGTGACTAACCTTCCATTCATATCTCACTGCCACAGGCAAAGACTCTCTTGACCTCCTTAGAAGCTGGAAGAAAGATGATGCCCTCCAGGACATTGGACAGCTCCGTCGGCAAGAATATAATTAATCATTACTTTCTGGGTCAGCTCCTGAAACGACTCCTTTATCATCATCCATCTTTTTCTAGAAGGGATCTTTAAATTCTACTCTGTTAAAGAAAGAATCATGTGGCTGCTTTTTGTGGGTGGGGGTGGGATATGAGTTTTGGAGGGCATCATTCTTTGCAGAGAGAGATTTTTAAACATCCGTTAAGTATATTGGTTAAAGTCTTAATGTTTTTCAGGATACTTGTGTCTTCAGAAAATTATCACTGTATAGGGGTGCCTGGGTGGCTCAGCTGGTTAAGTGTCTGCCTTTGGCTCAGGTCATGATCTCAGGGAAAATTGTCTCTGTACAGGCTATGATGGACATTTGCTGCCAGCCATGGTTGCCCCTTTGTTTCTTCCCAGTTGCCCCAGACTTCCATGTGGGTATTGATATGTTTCCTGGAAAACTGGGTCTATCTCTAGCTTTGAGATTCCAATTAGACAATCAGTGAATTTTATTCTACTGGCCTCAGTTCAAATGTGGGCAGGTAACCTAAACGATTATAATTAGATTGAATTTGTGGAACCATAGGGCCATGCTCAACGCAGAGTGGCAAGATAGGAAGAGGTCAGATCCAGGGTGTCATCCATGAGCTGCTGGATCAAGCTTTACCTGAGTACCTTTTCAGTTAGGTGAGCCAGTACATTACCTTTCTGTTTCATCTAGTTTCAGTCAGGGCATTACATTATCTGTAGCCAACAGCACCCCAACTGACAACCAGCTGACCTCCAAGAGCAATGAAAGTTTCCTTTGGTGAAATTCCCTTGAAGCCTGTGGAGTGAGCAAGAGGATACTTTTTAAGGATGTTGGTGAAGGAGAGGATGATTCTGACCTAGGAGGGAGGGAACTTTGTCTAACACTCTGCTCCCCAAAGAGCCTTGAGCAAGAAAGATATTGACACATGGCATTGAACAGTGCAAGAACGATCAGTGGGAAAGAATACTCAGAGATGAACTATGTTCTCTTACAGAAGGATAAGGACTGTTTTTTTGGTCTGGGACCAATCGGCCTTGGCATTCCATTTACACATAGTCATTGGTATTAAAAAATGATTTCATAGGCATGTACTGAGCATCTATTATGTACCAGATGCTTGGAATACAGAGAATATTAATAATAATCCCTATACTCAAAACTTCAAAAATTGGTGGGGAGAGGGTGGGAGAGATCCAGGGAGAGAAACACACCTCACTGGAGCAAATCTGCACCACGAGTTCTAAGACCATGGAACCACCAGATCCGTCTGGAGGCTAGGACAGTGTGGTTGCAAATTCACGGCTGTTCTTTTGTGACTGTTGTTTTCCTGTGGCAAACTGAGAATGTTACTAACAACCAAATGAGTGAAATCTTCATAAAACCAAATTCATGAAATCGAATGACTCTCATTTATTCCGAGGTTAGATTCTTCCTGGGTTTGTTGGTTTGTTTTTGGTGTTAACTTGGCCTACATATTATGGTAGGTATGGGTATGTGTGTGAGTGAGCAAAGTAATAGTAGACAATCCTATGTTAGAATTTGCTTTTTATTTTTATTTTTATCTATTTTTTTTAAGATTTTATTTATTTATTTGACAGAGATCACAAGTAGGCAGAGAGGCAGGCAGAGAGGGGGGCAGGGAGAAGCAGGTTCCCTGCTGAGCAGAGAGCCCTATGCCAGACCTGAGCCAAAGGCAGCGGCTTAACCCACTGAGCCATCCAGGCGCCCCAGAATTTGCTTTTTATTTATTTTTTTTATTTTTTAATTTTTTTAAAATTTATTTTATTTATTTATTTGAGAGATCACAAGTCGGCGAGAGGCAGGCAGAGAGAGAGGAGGAAGCAGGCTCCCCGCAGAGCAGAGAGCCCGATGCAGGGCTCGATCCCAGGACCCTGGGATCATGACCCGAGCTGAAGGTAGCAGCTTAATCCACTGAGCCACCCAGGCGCCCCAGAATTTGCTTTTTAAATAGCAATAATATCTGTTATGATACTTTGGCAATCGCTCGCCTAGGAAATAGATGGAGGTGGTTTGGGGAGGGTGTTGTGGAGTGGATCTGAAGAAGAGATACAGTGTCCCTAGGTAGAGTGAAGAAAGCCGGTGATCAGCTTATACAAACACAGAGATATAAAGTGGGCAAGGCCTGTTTGGGGAATGGCAGGCATTTGGGCGCATTTCAAGAAGGGAATGGTAGGTGCTGAGGTCGAAATAACTGGCTTGATTCAGATATTAAAGGGCCTTGAATGTCATGCTAAAGAATTTGGATTTGACCTAACAGCATTTAAAGGAGGGAAGAAACATGATCCAATAGGTGATTTAAAAAGTTAATAAAGTAATAGGGAAATGTGTCCGTTTCTCGGACAGTTACTTCTTTCAGTGGCTCTAAAAGTGGAAATACTTTTCAAAGATCAAGGGAGAAACTCTTAGGAGGGCTCTGATATTTATCAGCAGTAAGAACTGATCAGTGACTCTTGCAAAAAGATGAATGACAAGCTTGGCTATTGCTGGTTATTTTTCGAACAGTAAAGGGAACCCCTGTGCCCCCAACACACACACACACACACACACCAGTACTCCAGAGTATAGCTCTTAAATCAGTTTCTTGCCTGATTTGTTACAATGAAAAAATATCTGTTAGTCTTTCCAGAAGCCAGTGGGAACCGTTGGAAGGCATCTAGTTGCTGTTAACAAGGAGCCTGGTAAAGACAAGCTTGCAGCTCCCAGACTCTGGGTCTGTCTAAGTAGATACTCTTTTGGGAATAGCAAACAGTTGCTGGTGTCATTTGCCCATTCCAAATGAAAACAAACCCAAGGGCAAGTAAACTGCCATTTGTATCTTCATCTCAAGGCTGGATTTAAATCCAGGCATAATTGAGTGGAAAGAAAATCTTTGTCATTGGCAAGAATTTTACTGGGGGTCCAGATCCTTGCTTATTAGCTATGCGATTTTGGCCAAGCATCTTGACCTCTTTGGTCCTCAGGTCAGGTGCCTACTCCATCTCAGAAACTGCTAGAAGGTTGAAGTGAAATGACATAAATAAAGCCTAGTTGCTCGAGTATCACAGATGCTCACAAAACGGCAGCTGGCTTCTCATAGATGAGAATGCTAGGCCATTTTCATTTACCCTCTTCAGGGTCCTAGGCAAGAGTTCAAAGGGAAGCCTGTGCCCCACACATCTAAATGCTTCAAAGTTCTAAATCAAACGAGCAAACTTAAACACGTATGTTATAGGGTTCTAGATTGGCAAACATACCTTCCCAGTGAAGAGCTCAAAGCTTTGTGTAAAGCAAAAGTTCCTAACAAATAATTGTGGAGAGCACAGATTTCAAGTTAATTTCATTTCATCATTGTCAAAGACCACGGTCCTTTCCAGGAAGATTCACCTGCACTGGACTAGGAGAGAGAGAGATGAGATTTCTCCTTCACTGGTTGGTTCAAAGGAACCTGAAACTCAAGGCCAGATTCTCACATCCCCTCCAACCTCTGGTCCAAGGTCTGTCTCCTTGTTTCTATGTAGCTGATTCTGCCCTTTTAACGGGGTATCTTGTGCTGGACGTGCCAACCTATAGGTCCAAGCTCTGCCCACACACATTGCAGTAATCGCCCTTCCCTGTCCCTTGGGCTGAGGGTATACACAGTGGTGGCCTTTCAGGAAGCTGCATCAGGGGAGAGGCCCATGTAGGACCTGGAATTTGAATTAGGACCACCAGCGCAGGAATCACAGAGTCCGTATACTCCAAGCATTACAGAGGAGAGACCCACCCTATAGGTGGGCACATCACCTCTCTTGAGCTGGAGTATAGATGGAGGAGAGCAAAAGTGGGGCCCTTTAAAGCATAGGGTTCAGCACAGGGGAGCTTTCTTCGTGGGTCGTAGGGGCATGCTGTGTTTAAAGGACAATTTTGAGCAGTAATCTCTTCCGTCTTATTCCAGCCCCCCTTGAGTACCTCTGATCATCTTTTCTTCTTTGTTTTCCCTTCCTCTGTGTCCTGCTTTGTTTACTTTCTTCCTCACTTCTTTGGACACCCCAGATGGCGACACACTCTTCTCCATCCCCCTGGAGGCGGAGTTTCTAAAACAGTCAATCACTTTGCACAGCATGTTCATAAAAATTACAAAAATAGGACATAACTTCACCTTCTCTCCACTTAACAGTTGAGATAGGAGCTGTTCCATTCTATGACGTGGGAGTCCCACTCTTAATTATAATGTGGAGGGGACACGTAGCAGGGGGTTCATCGTGGTGTTGTATGGGCTGACAGAGTAGGGGAAGTAGAACTTGACCTTTCTCAATTAACATCGGGTTTTCAGTCCTTAAACAAAAAGACAGATTGACGAGAGAAGAACAAAGAGCTTCTTAACTTATGCAGCACACAGTCTGTGGAAAAAACCTCAGTGAAAACTCAAAGCTGTATGTTTGTAGGAAAATGACGGGCTAAGGGAAAGTGATTTTAAGCTTCCAAGGGAAGTCACCTCTCCTACCTTTAGGAAGCGAAGCGGAAGCTTTCTCAGTGTTTACTGCTTCTTAATTGCCTTTGGGTCACAATATTTTTGGTCAGAGAGGCATCTTTTTGGGGTGATGTATTCTGATATCCTCCAGTGGGGAGTTGGGAGGCAGTGTGGAGGAGTGGGTAGGCAAAAACCTCGTCGGTACACATACAGCAACATGGATGGATTTTAAGGGCATGCTGATGTGTGAAGTAGCCTAGAGCGTTGTACCATTATGTGGAATGAAATTCATTTATAAAAACGGCATAGATTTTATGAGAACAAGGGTAGTAGAGAAGCATCATGTGGAGTCATGACGCTAATATGCCATGGATGAGAAGTGTGATGACCTCAACTCTAGGCACCCGAAATTCAAGAAAACAGCATGCCGTTTTTTGGTGGGTGATGCATGTGTGGTCATTGAATTCCTTTCTTTTCAGCCTACCAGCCACGGTCTTGAATTGCTTCTTGGGATGATAGCCTCCCCAATATTCACTGTGCCCTCGATCCTTCACGCCCTAGGAAGGCCATGGGGACAGGTGGCCAGATTACACCCTGCTGGGGAGTCTTCTTGCTCTCCCCCGAGGACTCTGGGATGGCTTTGCCATAGCTGCCCTAAAAAAGAAAGTAAGTTTGTAGATTCGGGCTCTGCCAGGTGTGGGGGCTGTGGGTCCTTGGTCCAGAGAGTTCCTGGTCTCATTTACTAGTTTTATTTTATCTTATTTTTAAAATTTTTTTTTCTATTTTTTAAGATTGTATTTATTTATTTGACAGAGAGAGAGAGAGAGAGAGAGACAGCGAGAGAAGGAATACAAGCAGGGGGAGTAGAAGGGGGAGAAGCAGGGTTCCTGCTGAGCAGGGAGCCCGATGTGGGTTTGATTCCAGGACTTTGGGATCATGACCTGAGCCGAAGGCAGATGCTTAACAACTGAGCCACTCAGGAGCCCCTTTATCTTATTATTATTATTATTTTTTAAAGATTTTATTTATTTGAGTGGGAGAGAGAAAGAGAGAGAATAGAGGAAGAATGAGAGGGAGAAGCAGACTCCCCACTGAGCAAAGAGCCCGACATGGGGCTCGATCCCAGGACCCTGAGATCAAGACCTGAGCTGAAGGCAGATGCTTAACTGACTGAGCCATCCAGGCACCCCTCATTTGCTAGTTTTAAAATATGATAGTAGAGGTTACTTTGGGTTTCCCTTTTTCCTCCCATGTTAGCACAGTGCCCACTAAAATAAAATAAAAATAGAATTATCAATGGAACCATAGTGAGAACCGATCTATTTAGACCAGGACTGGCTTATGGTTCTGGGGAGTCATCTCCAAGGTTGGATGGGCAGGAGAACCCACTGAGTTGTCAAGAGAAAGTTAGAGATGTCTATTTACTTTGTATCTTTAATTTTTTCCCATATTTTTTAAGCAATAGCCATGATACATTAAAACATATTAATCAAAGGGGCAAACTAAAAGGTATTTGGAGACCACTGCTATAAGGAGACGTTTGTTTGCTTGAACCCTTAGGATCTGTTGAGTGGTGATTTGGCATGGGTCTACATAGAGGGAAATTGTGCAATTTTCCACGAGTTGTTTTGGGTGATTTATACTTTTTTTGGGAGGTTGGTGGGAAGAAGTTACCTGCTTGCTCCCAAACATTTAATGGCTTGCCTATTATTGTCTAAAACGTAAGCTCTTAGATCCAGAACATCTCTCCTTGGTCCCGTCATGTTTCTCAACGGAGGGGTGCTGGTGGAGTTTTGGGAGGACAGCCTTCCCTGGTGTGGAACTTCCTGGATCTCGGGAAGTTTAGCTCTCCCTGGCCTCCACCTACTTGGAGCTTTAAGAGCAGTGCTCCCTGATGCTCTGCCTGCGTCTTCTGGGCTTGTCACAGCCTCTGAATCTTCTGCACCTCCACCTGGACTCCCTCCATGGTTGCACCAACCCACAAAGATCTCTTCCTCCTACGAATGCACAATGTCATGCATTCGACCATTATAGCTTATCTTGTGGTATCTTTTACACTCTCTTAGGTCATTTAGTATGCATATGCTTTGTAAACTTCCATGTGTCCATATATTACGTTTTCAAGCAGCTTCTAAAGAGGGATTCCTGAAGGGTGGGAGAGAGGAAAGAGGGCATCCATCACTTTTCCTTTTCTGATCAGTGACTCCTTCTAAATAAGGGTGCCAAACCAAAAGCTTTCATTCTAGGAAAGCTGGGCATAACTGACCCCCAAGCAATTTAGGAAGGCCTGAGAAATTTCGCTGTGGATTGAGAACTCTGTTTCTTTGGGGGACTTGAGTTCATGTTGAGCCATTTCAGGACAGTAAGCTTCCATAAACATGAGTTGGATAAGTGAACTGAAAGTCATAGTAACCAACCTCTTGTGAGAACTTGGTCAAAACCGCTTCCTTCCCACAAAGTGGTAATTAGCAAATTTCCATTTCTCCATGAAAAGAGGAAAAAATGTTCTCTCCCTTTCACGTCTCTCTCCTGGCCCTGAAGATCCATCACCTAGGATTTTGGTAGCATTTTTGATGCACCAAAAGCTCTTTCTTCCCCCCTTAATTTGATAAGTGAGGAGAAAGGCAGCGATGATTTTAAATAGGTTTTTTTTTTTTTTTTCTCCCCACGAGCCTCTTGGAGGAATGCGTCCTTGCTTCGAAAGACCTTTGTACAACTTCTTGCTTGTTACTTTGAGCTAACAGCCAATTAAATTTGCATGGGAAAGAATCTGTGGAGAGCTTTGGGTTGAAAGCACAGAAACGCTAGGGAACGTTTAGTAAGTAGTCAGCATATAAATCATCACTGCCCAGACCTCGACCTCGTGAGTTTGTTAAGCTTCAAGCTGAATCAGCAAGATTTACCAAGTCAAGGGGCCCTAGCACCTGAGTCTGTGAGAGGCGAGAGTCTGCATTGATAAAGGGGGACATTGATAAAGGGAAGTGGGGTGCTGGTTTCCATTCTGTCAGCTGGGGACCAAAAGATACCACCCCTAAAGTTGCTATTTGGCATCAGGATTTTGAGCTGGAGGCAGAAAGATGTCTTTCTGAGCCTTCTGTCATTTGAGTAAAAGCAGAAACTCCTGGAAAATGGGGGGGAGGGTGCCATAAATCTCTTCTGGGAAAACCGTATGCGCGTGAAGAGGCAGGCACAAAGATGGGCAGACGCTAATAGTCGCTATTTCATTAGTTCCCTCTATATATTTACCTCACCGCTGTGTGCCACCTTTGAAAGCCGAGGACCCTTCTCCTTTATCTTGTCACTTCCCTGCAAATGGGAGAGATACTGCAGAAGCCCAGATTCTAACAACACCTTAGCCTTACTCATCTATGTTGCATACTTCCAGAGGTACACATGGGCACACGTTAATAAACTGTTTTTTTTTTTTAATCTGTTTTTTGTCCATTACGTTTTCCCAAGACCTCAGTTGGAGAGAAGGGATTTTTTTCATTCCCTGATGTCAGTCTTGGGAGTGGAGCTGAAGGACCTAGGAGGGAGGATGGTCCAGGTAGCAAGGACCCCGTGATTTTCCGGAGTGGCTCCTAACAGTGCACATAGATCAAATCTCTGTATTAAAATGTTGGACTTAGACACAGATAAAGTCTCTTTGTAGTGAACTCTGCAGTGCATTTGTTCTATGAAAACAGATGCATGGCTGGTAGAAATCCTGCTCCCGGGCCAGTGGAGCTGATGCTGAACCAGCAGCAAAATTCTCTGCAGGATATGTATGAGTGGAAAAACAGTTCGGAATTCAGGGACGCAGGTTAGTGTCAGTCATGCACCACTCACATTTTGGGGCTCTCCTGTTGGGCTGCTGGGCCGTTCCTTAGTGCAGGGCAGTGCTCCTACCCCAGGGCCTTTGCACTTGAAAATTTTCTCTGCCTCCCCACCACTGGCCCAGATCATCACATGGCACACCCACTCACTTCCTTCTGGTCTTCACCCTTAAAAAAAAAAAAAAAAAAAAAAAAATTCAACTGAGTAAATTTGAAGATCTAATTGGTTTTAATAAATGATTCACAAATTGAGCAGCATCCCATCTAGCAAGTGGAGGGGGGCTCTGGCAGCTGCTGAAAAGGAAAGGTTTTTCAAGGCAGAGTTGGAGGGAATGAGGGGTGGGGTGGAGGGGGAGGGCATGGGGGATTGAGGGTGGGAAGGGGATAGTTATTAGTAAAGAATCCGTTGTTTAAGGGCTGGTGGCCCTCCCCTAAGGGGCATGTAAGGGTAGGCCAGTGGGTCACCTCCTAGTTGTTACCCGGGAAAGTCTAGTTTGGCTGGTTAAGGATTACATTCCTGGGGGTGGGGGAGGGGGTTGAAAGTGCTAAGTATTAAGTACTAAGTCTTAGTTTACTGACTTGGGGCCTTAACCAAAGTGACAGTATTTTTGCACCTCTGGTTTTCTTTTTTAACATCTCAGATGACACTTTCTCAGGGAGGCCGTCCCCGGACACCCCATCTAAAATTGCCTGATCCTCTCCCCCATTATTTTTATCTCAGGCTCTTAGGATTACTTAACAGATTCTAAAATGTTCTTGGTCTTCATCTTTTTTTACTCCATTCTGTGCTCCCAAACAGAGTATCATCAGCTGCATCCAAGGGAGTTTTTGTCTGCTTTGTTCGCTGTTGTATCCTCCATGCCTAGAATAGTGTTGGGCACATAGTAGGATCTCAATAAATATTGGTGGAAGGCACTGAGTGACTGCTCTCCCCTGCCCTCCCCCGCTCCCCCAGCTCTCCGCAGCTCCCCACTGCCCTGTTGTCACTCTGTACTCTCAGAGCTCAACCACCCCCCATGGCTCCCACCCACCCTGCCTCCCCCCACCCCCACAGCCTCCTCAGCTCCCTGGGCTGTCCTTTTTGAGGTGAGGTTCTACACTCCCTAGCTTTCAGCTCCCTCAAGCCACCACGAATCTTTTAAAAATAATTTTTGCTGCTGGTAACTATGTAGAAGGCGGGATTAGCTACAATGATGATAATGGAGACGTCTCAGGGTATTTATAGCTTGTGAGATTGACTATCAATATTACTCTGAATTCCAGCAAAATTTGGAGGATCTAGGCAGGCTTGCATCTGTTTTTCTTTCCACCTATATTTTCTTTTTAGAAGAGCCTGTAAAAGATCTTGGTCCTTTTGACTTTTTTCTTTTCTTTCTTTCTTTCTTCTTCTTCTTTTTTTTTTTAAATTTTATTTTTTATAAACATATAATATATTTTTATCCCCAGGGGTACAGGTCTGTGAATCGCCAGGTTTACACACTTCACAGCACTCACCATAGCACATACCCTCCCCAATGTCCATAATCCCACACCCCCAACCCCCCTCCCCCCATTAACCCTCAGTTTGTTTTGTGAGATTAAGAGTCATTTATGGTTTGTCTCCCTCCCAATCCCATCACTTCTTCTTCTTCTTTTTTTTTTTTTTTGGTACTTTCTTTTTACCTTCCTGGAGAGCAGGATGCTTGTTCGCCAACTGGAAAGAGTTCATCAGCCTGCGTGCAGGGGAAAGCCAAACACTAAAGCACTAGTCTTTTCCCAGAGAGAAAGATTGATTGCAAAGTGGTCATACCGGGAGAGACAGGAGGCTGGCTCAACTCTGTCAGCTGAGATTAGAACAAGTTTTTTATTTTTATTTTCATTTGTTTTTATTTTTTATAATCACAGGGGTGCAGAAAGGGCAGGGACATTGATGATTATTTCAGGAAGAACGATGGCACCGGCCACGGAGCAAACACATCTATAACATACATCCCGCGTCCATTTCGGCGTGGAGACTTAACGTTAAAGGGAGGTAAAATTTGCTCCCCCTCCTACCGCCTCCATGAGGTCGCGGGTAGGACAAGGAGGAGGCTGTGCGAATTCTCCAAGCGCTGGTGTAACCTGGATGGAATATTGGGCTTCCTGTCCCTGGTGAGGAATGCGGGGTCTTGCCTGCTCATGGGCCGGAATCTTACCCGTGACCTTCACGTGTGTAGGTCCAGGCCTCTGCTCAGACAGCTAGTGGGGTCTGAAAACAAACAAGAGCTGATCCGGGAGGGAGAGGTCTCTGAAAATCAAGCTGTAAATTTCCTGTGAGTGTCAACCTCGTTAAGCCTGGGGCGCACAGTTTCAGTTGTGACATCACACAGGACAGCTCCTCCCACTCCACCCGCACCCCCCATGTCCAGGCAGCTGTGACTTTGGTGTCCCTGTGGTGGTGGGGGGGTCGCAGGGCTTGGGGGGTTCCCGGCTGGACACGCTGTGACAGCAGCCACTGGGGACCCGCGGGGAGAGCTGCTACCTCAGGTCTCTCCAGACTCCTCCGTGGATGGATTCCCCACACATTTGCAGAGATGGTCTGATGGAGGGGAGGCTGAAATTCCCTTGTTGCCAGACTTCATGAGGATTATCAGATCCTACCAGAGCCTCTGGTCCACAGACCACCCATTCTGGGCTCTGTCCCTTATGGCAGGAGGCTGGGGCACAGTTCTGGGAGCCATCGGGGCGGGGGGCTGCTGGTGGGGAGACAGGAAATCAGGGACCATGATTGCAATGCTTCATTGTATAATTTCTAACAGGGTCTAATGTTATTTTGTTCCAAATAGTAAGGATTCGGGGCAGCAGCAGGAGAAGGGAGCTTCCATCAAAGAGATGGGGTTTAGGAGATAAAAAGAATTTGGTTTGGCTCACATTGCAGGTTCTTAATCAGTATTTAGAAGAGCGGATGCCTCTAGTCTTCAGGGAATATCTTGCAGAAAAGGGACTAGGTCAGTGAGTATGCACCTTCTGTGGACTATGGAAGGAAGCCAGGAAACCGAATTAGAGCACCTGAGATGAGACTAGGCTCAAATCCCCTCTTCCCCTCTCCCAGCCACCCTGCCATCCCTTTATTTCAATTTCCTATTTTACTGGGGACCCTGCCGTGAAATCTTCTGTCATACCTACATCCCTTTTTCTCAGAGCTTCTTGAGGTTGGGACACGTGTCCCAACCTTCTGTGTGGCTGAGGATACCGAGTCAGAATCCCTGAGGTCAGAAAGGGTGTATCTTTGGTTTGAGAAGGAAACCGGGAAAATGGAACTGCATCAAGTCTGTTCTGATGTAGCTCAGAGTAGAAGCTCGTTTTGCTGGGGAGATTTGCAAGGGAAGCTATCGCCTGGGAATACATTGCTTTGTGTCTTCAGGTAGTGTGCTTTTGATGACCTTTTTGACAAGAGTGGGAGAGGTTGAAGAGCCTCTTTGACTTAGTGAGCTAAACTCAAATCATATTAATTGATTAATTAGGCCGAAGAGGCCTTAGATACGATTAAATTGGTCCCTTATCCTAAGTTAGAGAATTTCCCTGTGCCGACATTCAGTGCAGAGGTGTCAAGACTCCTAAGGTCAGTTTGTCTCTGTCTTAACTGGAGAAGGTAGCCCTTTGGCCCTGAGGCGTATCCTAAACCCTGAAGTTTGTAGAACATGCAATATTTATTTGGAATAATAATATGTGTAAGGAATAGTAGAATTTCAGAAAGTAGAAATGCCACCTTATAAGTAGGGTGTACATGACCTAACTCTCTAGATTCCCCCCGCCCCTTTCCCTTCTTTGTTCTCCAGATATATAACTATATTCCTTCAATATAGTTGAAGGAAGGGAGGGGAGGAATGGGAGCGGCTTTCTCTTCTCCCCTGCAGTGGCTAGCATTGGAATAGAGAGGCGCCTGGCTGTTTTTTTTTTTTTTTTTTTTAAAGATTTTATTTATTTATTTGACAGAGAGAGATCACAAGCAGGCAGAGAGGCAGGCAGAGAGAGAGGAGGAAGCAGGCTCCCTGCTGAGCAGAGAGCCCGATACGATACGGGGGCTCGATCCCAGGACTCTGAGATCATGACCTGAGCCGAAGGCAGCGGCTTAACCCACTGAGCCACCCAGGTGCCCCAGTGGGGCTGTTTCTGATTCAAGTCCAACTCCAAGCTTTGTTTCTTCCAACTCCTCAGGCTAGGCACATGGCCGGTGTTCAATTCATACTTGTTGATTAACTGAATTGTAATTGATGCTTTGCCTTTAATAAGGAGCCTGGAGACCTTGTAGGCATTTTCCTCTGGTGTTTTACATGAGAATGTGTCTGGCCCTGTATTTGGAATAAGCATCCCGCTGGACACAGACTCTGCGGCATGTGGCGAGGACATCATTTCTTGCCCCCGAAAGCGTATTGTGTAAGGTTCCAAGGTTCTCCTGAAACTTTCTTTTTTTTTTCTGAGTTTAAATTAAAGCGAATTAAATGCAGGCAGTCAAAAACATTGAAGTGTTCCTACCTTGCTGGCTTTTTTTTTTTTTTTTGAAACCTGAAATTTTAGCCAATAATCTTAGGAAAAAGAATGTCACTAAAGTAGGGCACGCTGTCACCTCTGCTCTCCAGACTATTGTTTGTTTCCTTAAGAGGTGACATTCGGTGTGGCCCAGAGTGGTTGTTGACAGCAGGATCCTTCAGGCCAGCAGGCTATTGTCTAACTTGTTTTGTCCAAAAGCAATTCTATCCCCGGGAAGACTGACAGCAAATAGACTTCTAGCAGAATCACAAGTGTGGGACCAGTGACAGGCTGACATTCTTCAGAATTTTCTACAGTAACCAGTCTATTGGCTCTACCTTGGGTTCAACCTACAGTAAAACATTTAGGAAGACTCCGGAAGCCCTGATCCTTGTCCAAATGAAGCAGAAACGCTTGATTTCAGGACTGGCAGTCGGTGAAAGCAATCTTCCCCCAAGCAATGCCTTTGTGAATTAAAGTGTGCATACAACAGCCGCTGATGTCCATTACGGAAGTGGAAATGTGAAGAAATCAATTTGTTCCCGTTTAGAAAACATTTTCGCTTTAGGTTTGCAAAATTAACCCTGGGAAATAAAGGCTTTTTTTTTTTTTTTCCCTTCAAGGGGTAGATGTGTCAGAGTGTTAGGTTGTAAACCTAAGGAGAGAGAATTCATTGAATTGGATGGTGGTAAATAGAATTTATCTGAAATTAATGAGATGTAAATTAGTTGAAATCATATATATGTAAAAATCTATATGTATATGTGATTTCATATATACGTGAAATGTATATGAAGGCATGCCTATAGGAAATATCTATCTGGTTTCAAAGGAAGGAGGAAGGAGGGTATGGAATGAGGTATTGAATGAGGACAGCGTGCCACTGGATGGGGAGAAGGAGCAGCTGGTGATGAAGGTCTTCTGTTTGCCACTGTGGATTAGGAATAGGGGCCGTCAGAAGGGACGTGACTACTACCCCGTGTCTCTTTTCCATTTCCTGATGTTCTCTGTGAATGTTCTATGCAGAAAGAAGGTTCTGAGAGTCAGAGTCTTGGCAGGCTGGGGAATGAGTGGAGGAGCCCAGGGAATGTCTAGTGTGGAAAGAAAGCAGAAATCATTGGTCATATCCTGTATCCCGCAGAATTCTTCTGAGGTGATGCATTTTTTTTCTTCTTTTTCTTTTCGCTCCCCTCTTTTTCTCTGCCTTCTCCTCCTCCTCCTCCTCCTTCTATAGAAAGCATTCGTTTAAAAAATACAGGGGAAAGAAAGCAAAAAAGTAAAGATCTTTTAAAAAGGTCTCATCGCCCAGATAAAAGCGCTGTTTGCTTTTTGTAAAGATGGGAGATGTGACAGCCTGTTTATATGCTGGGATTGATCCGGTAGGGAGGAGACATTGATGATGCACTGAGGCAACATCAGGCTCCCTGCTCAGCAGGGAGTCTGCTTCTCCCTCTGTCTTCTGCTCCCCCTTGCTTGTGCACACTCTGACTCTCACTCTGACAAATAAATAAAATCTTAAAAAAATTATTTTATTTCAACATTTTATCTAAAGACCCTGTGCATGATTTTAAATAATTCATAAGAGAGAATTTATGTAGATGTACAAATTAAAGGGTAGATGGATGGGTGGGTGGGTGGATGGGGGGGTGGACAGAGCTGATGGATAGGTTAAGGGACTCCTAGAGAATAAAAGTGATAAATATAATAGAAAGATATTAGATGCCACAACTGACAGCTGAGTTCTCCAATTTCTGATTCCTAGGATGTAAAAACCTATCAGTCCAGGAAGGAAGCATTTAAAGCAGCTGGCCCATCTTCTGTTTCTATCCCAGTTACTCAAAGGGAAGAAGACAGCTGACCCAGACTCATCTGCTTATAGCTGCTGGTGACCATCTTCCTGGTGGATAGGCTAACACCATTTACTAGGAGGAAGAGAGTCCTTACTTACAGAATGCTCTTAGCAGGAAGTCTTGGGATTAGGATTGTGGAAGGCAGACTAATGCTCCCCCCAAAGATGTCCACACCCTTATGCATGAAGATCAACTTTACTTTGCCCGGGAACTGGTCCAGAATCCCTTTTTACCTTAGGACGATATTCACACTCCCAGTCTCCTCCAAAGCGTGGTCTAAAGGATGGATCACCTTGACAACCTACAGGACATCAGGCTGGTTCGCTAAACCGAGAACGTCCTCCTAACAACTTGATACGCAGGCGTGACAGGCGCCCAAGATGCTCTAGGAAGACAGATACATGCAGAGGATTGGCAGCCACATCAGGAACGTTTGCAGGGACGTTTGCAGGGACTCGATGGCCCAGGGCACTCCCTCTAAAGTAAAACACAGACTATCGTCCCTCAGGCCTCCTTATCACTAAGCAAGAGGCAGAGCACGTAGTAGGACTCTTTGGATCTTGGAAGCGATATATGCTGGACTTTGGAAAACAAGTCCCACTTTTTAATCAGAAACCAGGAGGCTGCCAATTTCCTGGGGGGTCCAATTCAGAAGAAAGCTCTGCAGCATATCAGCTGTAGAATAGTGCCCTGTTCTCTTGGGTTGTATGAGCCAGCAGGTGTGACTGATTGGAGACCTCTGGCTAGTGACCTTACTGCATAGTCTCTGGCCAGCTCCTGGGGTTCTAGAGCAGGTGCATGCCCCGACAGCAGAGAATGACACACCTTTGGAGAAAGAGCTCCTGCAGGTCAGATAGGCTCCAGCAAATGCTGCAGTTCTGATCGTTGTGACTTACTTATTTTATAAATGGAAGTTTGTACCTCCTAATCCTTCAGTAAGGGACTTTGCAATTAAAACTTCACTTACGGGTCCCAGGCTCCCTTTAAAATTAATTTAAACTATGGAGTGTTTCAAACATGCTAAAAAGTCAAAAGAAAGAACATGCATACCATATACTCATCATTAAGATTAAACAAGCTGTTAAGCTGTTGATATATTTACTCAATGTTCTTGTTCTCTTTTGTTTTTTACTTTGTAGGAAATAAGACATGATGAATGGATCAAAATCCTAACCTCCACTTCCCATTTTCCTCCTATCCCAGAAGTGCTTTTTTTTTTTTTTAAATCTTTTGTGAGTATGTTTTTATGCTTGTATTACACAGTTATGTATTTATGGATACTGTCCTATTGCTATTTGCTTTCTGCATCTGACATGTGTTTGAGGTCTGTTCCTCTTGATTCATGCAACTCTTTTTCATTTTGGTAGCAGTAAAAAAATTTCATCGTGCAACTGAGCTGGTTTATCTGTCATCTGGTTCCTTGGCAGATTTTTTCCAGTTTTCCTATTTTATGTGTAATGAGCTCAAAGAAACACTTTCTTTGTAAATATACGTGAACATTTTTGTAGGATAGATGATAGGAGTAGAAGATGTAGTGAGAAGAAGGGCCATCTGGACCCCAACATTTATAGCAGCAATGGCCACAGTCACCAAACTGTGGAAAGAACCAAGATGCCCTTCAACGGACGCATGGATAAGGAAGATGTGGTCCGTATGCACTACGGAGTATGATGCCTCCATCAGAAAGGGTGAATACCCAACTTTTGTAGCAACATGGACGGAACTGGAAGAGATTATGCTGAGTGAAACAAGTCAAGCAGAAAGAGTCAATTATCATATGGTTTCACTTATTTGTGGAGCATAAGGAATAACACGGAGGACACTGGGAGATGGAAAGGAGAAGGGAGTTGGGGGAAATAGGAGGGGGAGACGAACCCTGAGAGACTGTGGACTCTAAGAAACAATCTGAGGGCTTTGGAGGGGCGAGGGTGGAGGGGAATGAGCCTGGTGGTGGGTACTAAGGAGGGCATGTATTGCATGGAACACTGGGTGTGGTGCATAAACAATGAATTCTGGAACACTGAAAAGAAATTAAAAAAAAAGAGATGATAGATTTCTGGTTATTGTGGATTATCATTATGTATGTATGTACATATCCATGTGTCTGTCTGTCTATCTTCTACATCTTTCTTCAAGTTGACTGGGTATTATCCAGTTCTTCTTCGAAGAGTTCAACCAATTCACATTCCACTCACAGCATGAAAGAGTTGCTGTTCCAGAGCTGGTAAGTGGTTGGTGCCAAACTAGATAACAGTGGTGAAATAGGTCAACTTTGTTTACCAGTTGCTACCCTTTGGGAGAGTTCCCCCTTTCTTGGAATCTCCACTTCTGAGGTGCCCCAGAACTCTCAGGGCGTGACTTTAGAAGTTGTACCTCTTGAAAGATACATCAGTCACTAGGTTTGTTAGACATTTTAATGTTTTGCCACTCTGATGGGTGTAGGTTTTGTTTTACTTTGCTAATTTCTTTCATTTTAATAGCTGTATTGATTTTTCAATGAATAGAATTTCTTTGTTTTTTAGGGGTGCCTGGGTGGCTCAGTGGGTTAAGCCTCTGCCTTCTGCTCGGGTCATGATCTCAGGGTCCTGGGATCGAGCCCTGCATTGGGCTCTCTGCTCAGCGGGGAGCCTGCTTCCCCAACCCCCTGCCCACCTGCCTCTCTGTCTACTTGTGATCTCTGTCCATCAAATAAAGAAATAAAATCTTTTAAAAAAATAAATTTAGAATTTCTTTCTTTTTTAAAGATTTTATTTATTTATGAGAGAGAGAGAGAGTTAGAGAAACAGGCTCCCTGCTGAGCACAGAGCCTGATGTGGGACTCCATTCCAGGACCCTGGGATCATGACCTGAGCCAAAGGCAGACGCTTAACTGACTGAGCCACCCAGGCACCCTAGAATTTCCTAATCATTTCTTTTATATATTCATTGGCCATTTGGATGTTCTCTTCTGTGGTTTCCCAGTTGTTATTAATTTTACCTTTTTCTCTTGGATTGTATGCCTTTTTTCATAAATGTTTATTTGGCATATGTCTTATTAATGTCCTCTTCTAGTCTGAGGCTTGCCTTTTTAGTTCGTTGTGCCTTTTGTGATAAAGCAGTTCATTTCAGTGTAGTCCTATACATAATTTTCCTTATAGTTTTTTGGCTTTTTGTATTCTGCTTAAGAAATTAATTTTCATCCTTAAGTCATAAAGATATTTTTCAAATTTTAGAGATTGGCTTCTTATATTTAAGACATTGACATATATGTGTGAGTTGGAGGTCTACTTTTGTGTTTCATTATACGAATTACCAAAATTTTCACCACCACTTATGGAACAGTGTATTTTTTTCACTGTTTGATTTGTTATATCTACTCTGTCACCTGCCAGCTCCCTTCTGCATGTGGGCTCCCTGAGCCATTATTTGTTTTTTTTTTTTAAGATTTATTTATTTATTTATTTGGCAGACAGAGATCACAAGTAGGCAGAGAGGCAGGCAGAGAGAGGAGGAAGCAGGCTCCCTGCTGAGCAGAGAGCCCGATGCGGGGCTCAATCACAGGACCCTGGGATCATGACCTGAGCTGAAGGCAGAGGCTTTAACCCACTGAGCCACTCAGGCACCCCCTCCCTGAGCCATTATTATATTGGTTCCATTATACTCTCCTAGTAAGTTGATACTTACAAAAAATGGGCTCACATAGTCTTTCCCTTAGAAACAATTTGGGCTATTCTTGGCCTACCGAGTGAGTTTGGGGATTAAGTTTTTTGAAAAACTCTGTTGAGACCTATAAATATAGAGAAGAAATTAGTGGGGGCTAGAGGGGAGGGGTGGGGAGTGGGGAAGTATGGGCAAAGTGGGTGAAGGGGAGTGGGAGGCACAGACTTCCAGTTATGGAATGAATAAATCATGAATATGGAAGGTAGCATAGGGGAGAGTCAGTGGTATGGTGATGGCATTGTATGGGGACCGATGGCAGCCACACTGGTGGTAAGAAGAGCGTAACGTATGGGCTCATCGAATCATTATGTTATACACCAGAAACTAACAAAACGTTATGTGTCAACTACACTTCCATTTGAAAAAAATCTGTTGAGAATTTGACTGAAATTATACTGAAAATATTAATAGATTTTTCTAGTGTTAGTTGGCCCTTACTTTCCTGGGACAAGCCCTATTTCAATGTCTTGTGTGATTACTTTTCAGTATTGCTGTGTGCCATCTCCTGATGTCTTCTATAGGATATTTACTTCTGTATTCACAAGTGACATTTACCTTTTCTTTACCCTGGCCTGATTTGGGGGATGAAGGTAAGAAAAGTCTCCTGAGGTGAGTTGCAGAGGTCTTCCTCTTGTCCCATCGTCTAGAACAAGGGTGGAAAACTATGGAGTGCTCACTGAGTTCAGTCTGCTGCCTGCTTTATAAACAAACTTCGGTTGGAACACAGTTTTGCCCATTGATCGACATGTGTGTTGTTTGTGGTAGGGGTCATGCCGTAGCTCGGCATTGCATTGGAGACTCTATTGCCTGTATGTGAAGACAGGAAAACGGTAAACCCGTTATAAGTGCGGGAAGGAATCATAAAATAAAAAACCTAAATTGGTGGAAAAAAAGAAAATAGAGAACACCCATGGATCCAAAAGCTAATTCTTGAAAAATATTGATGAAAAAGATGAACTTCTAGCAAGATTATGCACAAAAATGAGGAGAAAATAAACACCAGTAAGAATGGAAAACCGGACATAAAAATGAATGCTACAGTTCAGGGCTCAGGGCTCTCAGTAGAGCACAAATAATGCTATTTCAATCAAATGTGAAAACTTGGATGAAAAACTTCATTGAGAAAGTAAAAATTGATGAAAGAATTTTTTTTTTTTTTTAATAGCAGGGAGAAGGAGCAGAAGTAGAGGGACAGAGAGCCCCAGGCCGACTCTATGTCAGGCGTGTAGCCTGGTGGCAAGACTTGATCCCACAACCCTGAGATCATGACCTGAGGCAAAACCAAGAGTTGCCCACCAAACTGACTGAGTCAGAATTGGTTTTGACTCAAGAATGGACAGGACAGGGTCGCCTGGGTGGCTCAGTGGGTTAAGCCTCTGCCTTTGGCTCAGGTCATGATCCCAGGGTCCTGGGATCGAGCCCCACACCGAGCTCTCTGCTCAGCAGGGAGAATGCTCCCCGCCCCCTCTGACTGCCTCTCTGCCTGCTTGTGATCTCTCTCTTTCTATGTCAAATAAACAAACAAAATCTTAAAAAAAAAAAAAAAAGAACAGACAGGACATCTAATAGATGTATAATCATCATGAAACTGTGGTTAAAAATCAAAACACACACACACACACACACACACACACCCTATATACACACATATACACCCCAAGTGTCCACCAGGACCAGATGATTTTATAAGCAAGATCTACCACATTTCAGAAACAGTCTCACATAATATGTTCTGGACTAGGGGTTGAAAAATTAAGGGTATCATTATACAATTACTCTTTTTAAAAATTACTATTATTAATTTCTTGGGCCCTAGGGATAGTGTCAGATTAAGTCTGAGCCTGTACAAGGGCACAGGCTCGGGGTTACAACTTCTTGTGAAGACTTCCCTTCTCTTAGTCTATCAGACTCCAGGTTGATGTAGACTGTCTTCTCACCACTGTGTGATACTCAGTAGATGATATCAAGCCCATCTTTTCACTAAGGCTGCAGGTCTTTGAAGATCTTGTTTCTAGTACTTTGCTTTACTCAGGCTCAAGATCTCATCTCCCAGCTCGGAGGAAGACCCAGGCCCCTTGTGGCTGAGATGTTCATCCTTTTCCCTCACTCAGGGCATCTGCCACACCAGCTCAAAGACCCTAACAGTTGTGGTTCTGGGTCTTTCTTTAGTTTTGGAAACCAGGAAATAACCATTACAGACTAAATTTTGTTCTCCTCCATCCCCCCAAATTCATATGTTGAAATCCGAGTACCCTAATCCTTAGAATAGGATTGTATTTTGGGACGGGATCTTTAAAAATGTAATTAAGTTAAAGTGAGTGCCATTAGGGTGACCCTCATCCAGTATGGCTGGTATCTGTAGAAGAAGAGGAAATTTGGGGATGCCTGGGTGTCTCAGTGGGTTAAGCATCTGCCTTCGGCTTAGGTTATGATCCCAAGGTCCTGGGAGTAAGTCCTGCATTGGGCTCCTTGCTCAGTGGGAAGCCTAATTCTCCCTCTGCCTGCCACTCCCCCTGCTTGTGTGCTCTCTCTCTCTCTGTCAAATAAACAAACAAAATCTTAAAAAAATAAAAAGAAGAAGAGGAAATCTAGACCCACATACAGAGAAAAGACTGTATGAGGACACAGTGGGAAGACAGCATCCACAAGGCAAGGGGATAAGCTCCAGAAGGAACCAGCTCTACCGATGTCTTAGTCTTGGACGTTGAGACTCCAGGACTGGTAGAAAATACATTTCCGCTGCTTATGCCACCCCATCCATGGTTCTTTGCAATGGCAGCCCCAGCAAATAGGTGCCCTCCCTTTTCCCCGTGAGCCCCACTTTTCATTTGACACCATGGTTCGTGAATTCTAGGGAGCACTTCTAATTGCAGCTGGGAGGGTTTTCAGGTTGGCCAGGAAACATACCATGGGAATGTAGGTCCCACGCTCCTTTTAAGGAGCCAGACTGTGCCCTCTGGACTCTGCCAATCTTCATGAAAGGTGGTGCCCGGTGTCTGTCCGTGAATGCCACGCCAGAGGTCAAGAGCCCTACCTAGGCTTTCAACAGGGCTTTCCACTTCCAGGCTCTTCTCTGTGCAAGAGGGGTCTTCCATTGGACCTAACCCTTCACTCCCCCAGACGCCCTTCCAGAGCTTACTGAGCTGCCTTTCAGGTGGCTGTCACCCCACTTTTCACCCTGAGCAGCTCCCCCTGTGTGCCTGTTGCCTTTGCGTTCTGAAAAGCATCTCGCGCAAAAAAGCCTTGTGGGCCTAAAATCAGCGTAAAAGCATTTAAAAAAAAAAGATGAAATCCAAGTTCCTGTAGAACACTGGAGCCTGGTAACTTTCCAGCAGCGAGCCAGAAGCTCACTGAACCCATCTAAGGTGCCCACCGTCCCGAGAGGAAATGGAAGGTGCCAAGCCCCGAAGCCAAGTGATTTTCTGGATCATTCCAGGAGCCAGGGACCGAGCATGACACAAGACGGTAACCCCTCATTCCCAGTGCTTGCTGCTTCAGGCAGTGCTCCGTGAGAGCACAGCCTGCTCGTGTGACCGAGGGCACTGTCTGCGTGATGTGTATGACCATCATCATGGCCCGGGATAGTTCAGAGCTTTCCTAACAACTGTGGGGAGAATGGTGTGGATTCCTTTAAAAGGGCCACCTGCCTTTCTAGTCCCCACCTTCCTCATATTTCCAGGCACTTGGGGCAGCTGATAGGCACCTGTCAACTGCTTCCCAGGCTGTGGGGGGGGTGGCGGGGGGTGGGGAATGGTGTCTGATCACGCTGAGAGACGGCAGGCTACGGAATCCCATGTCTGAACGGTCCGTGTCCCTCAGAGAAGCCACAGTCCATGCATTTCTCGGACCACGTTTCCAGCCGTGACTTTCACAAAGGACACTCACCATGTCCTAGGGCTCACCTGCAGCTCTCTTGGGTCCCTGAGTCCTAGGAAACCCTGTGGATCAGGATCCCTCAGAGATCCAGGCAGCAGACAGCAAGCGCTCATTCCACCAGATTATCCCAGACCGCAGCCTTTTTGGTGTTCACTCAGTATCCACAAATGAAAAAGCAGCAAATAAACAAAAATTCCATGGGTTCTTTTGGGTTCTGACCATTTAAAAAGATACATTGGTCTTTCTCCTTTAATTCTTGATTCTCCTTATAATTATCTTCTTTTCCTCTTCCCAAAACAAATAGCACCTAATCACATTCTAAATAACATACAGTGTTGTATTAGTTTTGGTGTACAATGTGGTGATTTGGCGTTTCTATATGTTAGCGCTCATCGCGACAAGTGCCCTCCTTGATCCCCATCCTCTGTTTCCTGGGATCAAGCCCTGCGTTGGACTCCCCCGTGCACCTCCCCCCCATAGTAACTATCAGCCTGTTCTCTACAGTTAAGAATCTGGGGGTTTTTTTGTTTCATTTTTTCTTCCTTCGTTTCTTTTGTTTCTTAAATCCCTTATATGAATGAAATTATATGGAATTGGTCCTTCTCTGACCGAATCATTTTGCTTAGCAGTATACCTTCTAGCTCTATCCATGTCATTACAAATGGCAAGAGGTCATTCCTTTTTTATGGCTGAGTAATATTCCACTGTGCGTGCATGTGTGTGTGTGAGTGTGTGTCTGCGTGCGCGTGCGTGCGTGTGTCTTTATCCATTCATCTATTAATGGACACTTAGGTTTCTTCTGTATCTTGTGCTATTGTATATTGTGCTGCAGTAAACATAGGGGTGTGCCATCTTTCTGAATTAGTGTTTTCATTTCTTTTGGTAAATACCCAGTAGTAGATTTACGATCATAGGGTAGTTTGGCTTTTAATTTTTGAGGGACCTCTGTACTGTGTGCCAGCTCACATTTCCACTAGTAGCGCAACAGGTTCCTTTTTCTCCACATCTTTGCCAACACTTGTTATTTCTTATGTTTTTCATGTTAGCTGTTCTGAAAGGTGTGAGGTGATCCCTCATTGTGGTTTTGATGAGCATTTTCCTGATGTATGATGTTGAGCATTTTTTTATGTGTCTGTTGGCCGTCTGTAAAGACATCATTTAAAATACTTTTCCTCTTCTTAAGAATCTAAATTAATTTCAGTAAGATTTGAGAGAACAAATTGAAGCGTTTCACATTTATTTCTAAATATTTTCAAAAGAATTTCTTATAGAGTCATACAAATTTGGAATCAGAAGTAACCTGGGCAATCATGGTCTACATGGGTTATTTCTTGCTGTTTTTGGTAAAGCACCTGAATTTCTATTTCCACTCAAGTCGTTTCGGGGGTAGTTGACTTTCTTTCTCTTAGGCTCTAGGGGTGAGTACAGAGCTTAGGTCTGACTGATTAGCTTGTTCTGCCTCTCTGGTCTCACAGATAGGCTCAAGGATAGGCTCAGGACGCTTGCCTTAAGTGTTGTGAAGGATTTCTTCTTGTCCCTGAACTTGAACTTGGGAGAATATTGGATAAAAGCAGCTAGCAGCCGTCTTGCTCCAAGCTGGAGCCTGACAATGAAGCCATGGAGAAAGGCTGAACCAAAGAATGGGAAGAAACGAGGTCCTGGTAATAGATGAGGCTGTACCTAGAACCATTTGGACTCCCGGACATTTTAGTTCTGCGAGACAAGAAATAGCCCTCTTTCCTCCACAGTACTTGTGCGTGAGTGCGTGCGCACGTGCGCGTGTGCGCACACACACACACACACACACACACACATTTTGTCTTTTCTGAGCCAATTTGGTTTGGACTTTACTCCACCGGCAATGGAGAGGTTTTTCCCCTTCAGCTGACAGACAAGGACACTCAGACTCAGGGACGGGAAGAGATCTGGCTGGGATTCCTTGGTGAGCAGAGTCACGACAGAGCTGGGACTAGGACGGGGGCCCTGAATCAGACTGTGTGTTTTTACCATGCTTGGAGCTGGGTGAGTATCTAAGTGGTTTTAGAAGAGCCAAAACTGGCTTCATTCAGCTCAGACCACAGGCAGAGGAGAGGTCATAGTTAAATACAGGGTTGTGAGCATTCCAGATGAGGGGTAAAACTGACTGTTACGTAGATCAGGATGTTGAAGTTGAAACAGTATTTTAGAAATAACGACATAGCCATCGAGGTAGGTCAGGTGCGTGGTAACAACTGGGCCATGGTGGAAAAAGATGGTGGAAAAAAAGATTCCTTAACCTCAGCAGATGTAGGTATAGTAGAATAAGTGTCCTATCTTTGCAAAATATGGAGCTCAGAAACGTCATGTTCTTTGTATGCATTTGAGGAAAAAACCTAAGTAGTGTTACATGGTTATCAACAAAAAAAAAAAAAAAAAAAATGCTCCCAAGGTGCCAAATTTGGTCAAAGAATTCGGGATACTGTGGAACTATCACACCCTAACCATCCCCTGCTATCCCCCACACCCCCACGCACATACGGTGTAGAAAATGATTATTCTGGAACTCACTGGAAATCTGGATACACTCAGAGAATAAAGGAGTGTGGGGTTGATTCTATTCAAACGTGTAAAAATAATCCGCGTGTGTTCAAGAAACTCTCTGGGTATGACCACCTCTGTTGCTGCTGATTATTTAAAGTCAACATTGCAGATTGCCTTTGCTCTGCCTGGGCCCCTCCTAACCTTGGCAGGGCCCAAGGTGGAAGTGGAAAGGGAGGCCTAATACCATATTTTAAGAAGTTAGAATTTACCAATTAAGCCAACTGTGGAAAGGGTGGAACGTGTTCTACCATTCTACCCTGGTATGAAGGTAGGAGCCAGGTTCAGTGTTGAATTGTGAGACTCTGGGGAGTCAGATGAAGCCCTTCATCCATGGCTCCCGGCTCCCCAGCATTGAGCCCAGCCCCTAGCCCATGCCCCATATTGTCCCATCTCCAATCCCGTCCTTTGTTGGGGACGGTTGTCTCACACACACATAAGGGCACCCAGTCTGTGTATCTAAGTGCTGTCCTCCAAAGCTCTCTTGGAATACCACTTGGGTTGAGAGGTATACTTGGAGGCATGGTTTCCCCTTAGGGGGACAGTCTGAGGAAGAGGTCTATGCAGTCCCTGGAAGCAGGTTTGGGGAGAAGGATCTCTGGATCCGGTGAAAGGAGAACATAGTCTTGGAGGAAGGGGACATAAGGCTTTGGCACCTGTCCTTGGCCATGGCTTCCTAGCCCTGAGGAAGGACAGGGCCAGTGCATGGAGTCCCTCTGGCCTGGACCTTTGCTGATGCTGGCTTTGCCTCCTCACTCTCCACTGTCTGGTTCTGTAAGACCTGGTTCTTGGACGGGGAGACAGGGACCACTTGGCAGGGCTTGTGAGTTGAATGGGAATCATGGCAATGCTGACAGCCTGCTGTTACAACTAAGCTCTTTTGTTTCTAAGGATCATGAAGGAGGTTGGAAGGGAGGGAGAAAATGGATTGACGACATTGAAATTGACATGTTGCTGCTTCTGATTGCCTGATCTCTTCTCTTTCTGATATAGGTTCTCTGGTTAAACCAGGGCACTGGACAGCATCCTTCCAGGGTCTTCTTAATGTGTTTGCATCTCACCTAGCTACCCGGCCCAGTGACTTCCTTCAGCTGCTAAACCCTCACCTCTGACGTGTCCCCCTGATGCTCCCATCTGCATTTTCTGTGACCTTTGCCTTTCCTTTGGTAATCTTTGGATCACAGCCATAGCTGCCATCCTCTTGGGCTATGTGCTGTTCTACCCTCTTCCACTGCCTTCTTTTGTGCAGAGAAGTCCCTGGACTTCTTCTACAGCCCCATACCCCAGCCCTGGATGGCCCCACTTGGTCCCACTAGTTCTTAAAGGTTTTTTTTACTTTTTTTATTTGACCAAGAGAGAGAGGGAGAAAGAGAGAGAACACAAGCAGGAGGGGGAGCAGCAGAAGGAGAGGGAGAGGCAGACTCCCCGCTGAGCAGGGAGCCTGACACGGGGCTCGATCCCAGGACCTCGGGATCATGACCAGAGCCGAATGCAGACGCTTAGCTGACTGAGCCACCCAGGTGCCCCCGGTCCCACTAGTTCACACCAGCTTTTAGTTTGGGTTCAGTCTCCCGGCTGAAGCATAACATATGCATTTATAGAGGTAGACACATACATACACATGCAGAAAAAGACGTTGGAAATCATCTCTAAGATTATTTAAGCATCCTTTGGCCCAGATTTCCAGTTTATAGAACAGGAACGTGAGCCCCATCGGTGTGTTGTGAAGCATCACACAGCACGCCAGGGACATAACTGGGACCCACAGCCAGGCCTTCTGACCCCTTCTCCACTGCCTTCCCCCAAGGTGACATCCCCCATCATGTAGATTTTCCCTCTCTCTGCCAACTTATAATTCCTAGAACTAACAAAATATAAGAAAATACATTTCAAGCACTGTACTTCTTGTCTGTTCCCTTCCTCCCTCCCTCCCTCCCTCCATTCCTTCCTTCCTTCCTTTTTAAAATATTAATTTATTTATTTGGGGGTGTATGTGGAGGGGGAGGGGCAGAGGGAGGAGCAAGGACCCTGAGATCATGACCTGAGCTGAAGGCAGACGCTCAAGTGACTGAGCCACCCAGGCACCCCATCTTCTTTTCTTTCTTTTTAAATTTGTCCAGGTTTCTCTTCTTATGGTATCTTCCGGTCCTCGCACACTAAAACAGATATGTGACTTGGTTCACATTCGATTCTCTTTCGTCCTAATTTCGACCTTCTGAGAAGAAAAGAAGATAACGCATTTTTTTTTTTCAATTTCAGAAGCCAATCTGTGAGTCTAGGATGGAGATGTAATAGTAACCCTAGGATATATTGAGCTGTTTGCTTCTCGTTAACACCAGAAGCTGGGAACACGGTGAAAAGGTGAATAGATGCTTAGTCTTCGAATGCATTCCCCAACAAGCTAATCAATCGCATCAAGGCTGTCTAAGGTCAAGGTTATTTCTTGTGTGTTTCCTAACCCAATATTGCAACACATGTACACACGTGTGCACACGTATGGACCATATAGAAATGATTTATAATCTTTTTCTGAATAGCCAGACCATCTTGCAGAAGAATCCTATGTTCTAGGGCTGAGAGCCATTCACTGCATGTGGGTAGTAGTTTCTAGCCTAATCCAGTTCTGTGTGTGTGTGTGTGTGTGTGTGTGTGTGTGTGTGTGAGAGAGAGAGAGAGAGAGAGAGAGAAAGTTGAAATATTGGAAAAGGTACAGAACTTAATATGTCATTTATTCAAATCAACCAATTAGGATAGATTTTGTTCTTTGCCTCCCATGTGACTCGGTGTTGTCCCTATTCTGTGAACTTTGTCAGATTTGTTTTTGCCTTCCTGGGAGTTGCAATCTGGTTCATTCATGTCTGAGTCTCCTTTTGCTGATACCTCATAGGCATTGAAGAAATGAAATCGGTAAATAAACACGTGAAAAATTCAGTTAATAAACCTAGTCCGTGGCTAAGATGAAATATTTACTGTCAACACTGTATATCACTTGGTAAACTCATTAGTGAGGTAGTCACTGTAAAGAGAATTAATGTAATTTCCAAATTTAGAGTGAGTGCGAGAGGAAGAATGAAAACAGGCTCATTTTTTCCTTTACTCTTTATATAATTCTGGGAAAATGGAGTACAAAAATCGTTCCTGCTCTAAATCTCATTTCAAAGGTTGTAGGTTGCATGTGTTCACAATTTGCGTCTTTGTGGAACTTGACAAAGTATTGGACACACGATGGGGGGACTGCAGTCCATTCTTGGCACAACATCTGTTCAATAGATCTTCATGCCTTGTTGCCCTCATCAAAGCGAATGCTGACATTTACTGAGCACCTGTGTGTATTACATATAGCATTTAATGTAATCACAGTAATCCCATTGGGGTGTGGGTGGGTGGCGGGGTGCAAATTAAGTTGTGTTGGACCACATAACTGAAGAGTGAAAGATCCAGTACTTAGGACGTGGGCTTCCTGCTGAGTGCACGCCTCATGCATCAAATAGTCCCACTTCTTTAGAAGTCCGAGTTGAATGATGCTCTCAGTCGTCTAATAACACTCTTAACTTCATTTTATTCCTCTGTCGATACTTGTTTCATTTCAACAGAATCTTCTATTAGGTCTTCATTGGAAAGGAGAAAAAAACCGGGTATACATTAGGTGTAATTTTTTCTCCCATAGTGTTCAAAATCCTCAAAATGTTCTTAAGACCAAACAGTTTTCATTAAAGGCCAACTTCTGGAACCTTCTGAGAGCTCCACCATGCTAAGAAAAGAGCTTAACCTTGAAATAGGACTGTGTCATGCATTTTTAGTCAAACAGAGGCCCCTAAGTGCCTGGTGATAAACACAGGTAATCATAACAGTGAGAATACCGAACTTTCTACCAGGCATTATACTCTGCATTTTATGTCAGTAACAATTAGAGCAACATTGTTTGAATATTTATTAGGTGAAGGATACTGTGTTTTGCATACATTATCTTCTACTTCTTTTTCAGAGTATTTCAGGGAGGTAGAAATACATTATTTCCAAAAGAAAAGAAATATATTATCTCCATTTTATATAGGAGAAAATTGATCTTCACAGAGGTCGAGTTGCCTAAAATCACATGGCTGGTTAGGATCGAACCTAGAATTGATTTTTTAAAGACGTGATTTTTCAAAAACTGGAACATTGCAACGGATACCCCTGGAAGTATCTTCTAAAAAGGAAGGGAATATCCTCTTGAATGCTCTTTACCAGAATGAAAGCTGAGAAATGAGCCCCCCTCCTTCCCAGATAATTTCTGAGCATGCTTACCACATGAGAAGCTCTCTGCTTGAGAAGGGCCTGGGAGGATACTCCGACACCACATTGCTCTAAAGGAGCTTACTGAATGCTTGGTAGAGATTGGAGAAGCCCAGGATAACATCGTTACAACATAGATGGGACCCATGGGGAGCTGAGACAGAACACAAGGGTCTTACTCAACTTTGTATCTCTCACTGGCATCCCGCAGAAGAGGAATTAAAACCATTTTGGTTTTTTTGTGTGGGTGAGACAAAATGGCAAAAACGTTGCCAACCGGCTTCGGATGCTTATTAAACATTTTTCTGGATGAATAAAAAGAGTGCTAAAAGCTTTACAAGCCAGCCTTGGGAAAAGGAAATGGGAACAGGCAGGAAGAAAGGAGGTAGAATGGTGGGGAATGGTAGTGGAAGGAACAGCTACCTGTCCCACTTTTATATTTATTTATATTATACACAATATATTTATATTATAAATATATCTTAATTTTATATATTATATATTTATAATGATATATAATTATAAAATTATATAATTTATAATTATAAAATATATAATTATATATCTATAATATTTTATAAATATATTGTATTATATAAATTAATATATTTATTTATATTATAAATATATTTGTATTTATATTATACACAAATAAATATATATTTTTGTAGTTTTAAAAAGGATTTTATTTATTTAGTTGAGAGAGAATGAGAGAGCGCATTAGAGGGGAGAGGTTAGAAGGAGAAGCAGGCTCCCCACTGAGCAGGAAGCCCGATGCAAGACTCGATCCTGGGACTCCAGGATCATGACCTGAGCTGGGGACAGCCCCTCAACCAACTGAGCCACCCAGGCTCCCCCCCACCCCGCCCTGATTTTTAAAGTGTGCTCCACGCCCAGCGTGTGGGGCTTGAACTCACAACCCTGAGGTCAGGATCTGAGAACTCCTCAGATCAAGAGTTGGATGCCCAACCACCTGAGCCACTGAGCTGTCCCTAAGGGTAGTTTTATTTTGAAGTAATCTTTACACCCAATGTGGGGCTCAAACTCACAACCCTGAGATCAAGAGTTATACATTCCACCCACTGAGCCCCTCTGATCCCAAGGCCCCTCTGTTGGGCCCATTTTAGAAGCAACAAAGATAACAGGAAACAGTCCCTGTTTTCTCAGAAGGGCCCAGTTCCTGTGAGCAGGAGGTGGCAGCCCTTAGCGTCTCCCACAGTAATCCTAAAGCATGACTTAACCGGAAACTAAAGATGTTCACGATTTACCTACAGTTGCCTTGGCTACTTTTTGTTTCTTTTTCATCTAACAAATAACGACTTATATAGATCCAATTCTCTTCTTGATCCTCTATAAATCAAACTGGGAATTTTAAGGATGGCAATAAAGAGGAAATGGAGTTTTGAGTCTTTAGTTCGCTACCTTAAGTTCTGGGAGACGTGGGCAAGCAGCATGTTGTTTTGGGTGGAGTTATCTGTATGCCTGGAAGTTGGGTTGACATAATTAAGCTCGCACATATGTGCGTAAGTGTGTATATAAATATATCTCAATTCTCTCTTGTGTCTAACCAGCTATCAATATGCTTTATATATAGATAGATTTGGGGAGTTCCCAAGGCTTATTGATTCTAAGTTCTATAACGTCCAAGTTAGTGCTATAAATTACTTTGCCTCATCTTTATGTAAAAATTTTCCACTTCAGAAAGTTAACATTTTGCCCACTTCTCTGCACAAAAACTGCTCTGTTAGTGATGTTCAGGGCTTTTCGAAGATGGCCAAGCCAGTTCTTACGATAGGGTCAATGACCAGTGATGGAGCTTTGACTATTTATTTCATTAAATTCTGTCCTCATTTTGCGTTGAAAAAACATGCCCTTTGGGGGTTAAGGTCTTTACTGATAGCAGCAGCATCGTAATGGTGTGGACATGTCACTTGTGTTACAAGGTCTCTGTATTGTGGTTACTGTGGGTGAGGTTTGAGGGGGAATTTCCCATCCACTGTTTCCTCTAAACAGGAGAGTAGCATCAGGACTGATCTCTGATAGCATAGGCTGTGGAGCCTGGACAGTTTGGGTGTCATTCTCAAGAAAGAGAGTACACAGGGGTGTCTGGGTGGCTCAGTCCATTGAACATCCGACTCTTGATTTCGGCTCAGGTCATGATCTCGCTGTCATGGGATCGAGCCCCATATTGGGGTTCACCTTCAGATTCTTTCTCCCCCCCCTCCTCCCGACTCACACGCATGTGCTCGCTCTCTCTCAAATAAATAAATAAGTGAACAAATAAAAGGGAGTACACAATTATCTTAATTTTGTAACCACAAAAGCTTATGATCGTACCAACATCTTGCCAGTGCCGGGGAGGAAGATTTTCCTCTGGCCTTCAAGATCCTTCCAGCTGGATTATGATTCAAAGTGATGTGAGATTAACAGGAGAAAATCAAATTTAATAGTATACATACATAGGTATGAGGAATCCACACAGACGTGGAAATTCCAAAGTTTCGAAACATGACGCTTAGGTGAGCTAAGGAGAGGGGCAGCGATCCGGGGATATGAATGGGAGAAAGGGAAGAAGGACCTAACAGGAAGTCTAGAAGAGATATTTGGAAAATGTAGATACGTTTCTCCTATAAAAGGGGGGGGGTCCTCTGTTAATAGCTCTCTTCCTGGTATAAGCAGGCAGTTGAGGGGAAGGTAAACAGTTTTTCCTTGAATCTGCTGGGTTTTGATTGCTTTTAACTCAGAATAATGTTCACGCCTCTGGGGCCCATGGTGGGGTGGCCTGCCCTTAGCCCCTACACCAGGAACTTTCTTTCACAGAGGGGACTGTGGATGTGAGAGCTTAGGCCTCATTAGTATCACGGTCCATTCGCCTCTGCTTGGTGCTTGTCATACTACCTTCAAAATGCCTTTTCCTATTTCTCTTGCTCCCACTTAACTCTGAGTCCTTGGGGGCAGAGGCCATGTCTTTTTAATCTTTGTATATTTAAGATGTTTAAAAAAAATGCTTGTTAAGCTGAACTGAACTGGAAAATGCATTAGGAACTGGCAGCCTTGATGGGCTCCCACCTTGTCCTGCAGAAACTGGGTCAAAAGAGCTTTAATAACATGAAGGAATCCTCACTCATTAGCCTTATGGCGTTTCTCCCCTTGACAAATTAGGGCATGATCTTTCTCCGCCAAGTGTCACGGGTAAAAATATAACAGTGATTATTGTCATAGCAGTGGTTCACAGTAAGGTAGAAGTCAAACTTGAAGGAAGCTTGCAGAGTAATTGTTTTACATACAAGGGATAACTGTGGGTTGACCCATATTGGTGAAGTTATTAGGAGTGGGACAGAAGGGAGAGAAGGAAGTATTTTACGAAGAGCTGGTGTTTGCTTGTGTGTGTTTATTAGTTATCTCTTAGTGGAAGCCTGAAAACCCAGTGGATTTCTGGAGACCCAGCAGCCAGTCTGGGTCAAAACAGGCATACAGGTCTGCTGCATGTCAAAGGCTTTCCCTCCCAACAGGTTTGATAAATTGAGATCACTTAAGGGTAACCTAGATGAGAAGTCTTAAAGGTAGAAGGAATTTTTTTTTACTTCAGAAAAATTAAACTGGCTCTATGTCAAGGTTAGAAGTGCTCTAACCCCACCAGCCATTTACATCTGTGTTTCATTTTCTTTTAAATTTAAATTTTAGGTAGTTAATGCATAGTGCAATATTGGTGTCTGGAGTAGAAGTCAGTGATTCATCACTTTCATACCACACCCAAGGCTTATCACAAGTGCTCTCTTTAAGGCCCATTCCCCATCTAGCCCATCCCCCACCCACCTCCCTCCAATCTTCAGTTTGTTCTCTATCATCAAGAGTCTCTTATGGTTTGTCTCCTTTTTGTCTTTTCCCTTTTCCCGTATGTTCATCTGTTTTCTTTCTTAAATTCCACATATGAGTGAGATCCTATGGTATTTGTCTTTCTCGGACTGACTTATTTCGCTTAGCATAATACACTCTAGCTCTATCCACGTTACTACAAATGGCAAGATTTCATGTTTTTGATGGCTGAGTAATATTCCATTGTATATATATACACCACGTCTCCTTTATCATTCCTCAGTCGTACATCTCTGCTTATTGGTTGATTGATCAACAGTTTATTGAGGGTAGAGGATGGGAGGGAAATCAAGTGTGCCAATTAAAACTGTGAGGCTGTTTAAAAGAATTCTGGGAATGAAACTTCCTGAAGATATTCTGGTACAACCACGAAGGGGACAATGATTTCCATGTAAATAAGACTAATGTGGACCCCTGGCAAAAGATGAAGCTAAACTGAATTTTGTAAGAGGGTTTGTGGTTTGCGGATCTGCATATGTATGTAAATAATCGAAAAGTGAAACCTCATGTCCTATCATATTTTTAAAGTCTTAATATCAAATGTAATGTACAGTATTCCCTTTTAATTTGGAACTCTTTCTTCTTCATATCCTGACTTCTTCGATCTGATTTAGTGGTCCAAGAACACACAGATGTGGTGGAAGTGGTTTTACAGAAGGAAGTATGGTTGGAGGGCATTGGGAAGGGAAAAACTTTTTCTACCCTCTTATCTTCAGTGACTGGGGAATGCTAATTAAATTAACAAAAAGATGGGTTAACAGAAGGAAAGGTGTACAAAGTTTATTTGATGTTACTATTTTGATGTTTATGTGTATGTGTATGTGTATGTGTATTCTTATTAGTAAGAAATGAAGATCCGGAAAGGGTGGTTGGATTCAAGGGCTTATCTACACATTTTAACAAAGGGTGATAAATCTGTGAAGTGACAAGAAAAAGGAAAAGGTTTTTGGGCTTCTGGGGGTGGTAGATTGTGGGAATAGGAATAGAATGAATGGAAGATAAGGGTAATTTTACTAAAGTATGATTGTGCAGACCCATGTCAGTACTGACTTTCTAAGATGTAGAGGAAGGAGTCCTGCCTAGGGGTCAGGAGATGTGGGCTGGGGCCACGATTCTTATTCTAGGCTTGTAACAAGGAAAATAACTTTTCTTGGTGTGTGTGTCAGTGGCAGAGGGGGTGGGGTGCTGGGTCAGAATAGATTATCATCCTCCAAAGTATGTTCTATGGATTCCTTCAAAATATGAGTCCTTGGACAATGCAGCAAGAAACATCCCTTTCTTGGAAATTCACGAAGCACATAGCACTAAGAATTGCTGCAGTAAAGAAATCTGCCAAATACTGTTTTATCCAGGATTGCCGAAAAGTATTTGACCATAGAAAAACCTTCCATTACTACTTTTGTTTTCCTTTTAAAATAGCAGCTTTTAACTACTCCTGAAATTATAGTTCCATAAGAAATACTTTGGGGGCACCAGGGTGGCTCAGTCAGTTAAGCATCTGCCTTCAGCTCAGCTCATGATCTCAGGGTCCTGAGATTGTGAACCAAGTAGGGCTCCCTGCTCAGCGTGGAGTCTGCTTCTCCCTCTCCCTCTGTCCCTTTCTCCTCCCCCCACCGTGTTCTCGAGAGCGAGTGCTCGAGCATGGGTTCTCACTCTCAAATAAATAAACAAATAAAATCTTAAAGAAAATACTCTGGAAAAATGTGAGCATAGTGATCTCTAAAACACCTTGCTGGCCTTACCCTTAATATTTTTAAAATTTATTTCACTTTAGGAAATAACGTATTTGTGCATAGCTAATATGTTGAGTATTCTTCGGAAGGGGGCCAGTAAAGGCGCATTTGCTTTTTAAAAAAAGACAGAGACAGAAAAATATATATACCCGACAGAATACAGCAAAGACATGGTAATACAGGTGGAAAAATATAGGCAGAAAAAGAAATTCAGCTGATAAGCAATAGGTATTACCATTAGTGTGTGGTGCGGGTGGTTGAGGGAGAGGTTTATGAGTGTTTTAATCGGGAGGTTTGTGAGATGTTAGTGAAAATACCCAGAGCCACCGGGGCGAACTAACAAGTGAGGAAAAGGGGTAGGGTCTTCTCAGAAGACTATCTGTTACGTATATGATCTTTAATCTCGAAGAACTCAAGTAAGCCATACGATGAATGTTCCTGTATTGATAATCAGTGACGTCGAGTAGTTGTGTCTCATGGGGAATGTGTGGGAACACGGAGCAGTACGCTGCTGGATGGGGAGCCCTAATGAGTTTAATTATATATAATCTGCTTGGGAGAATGTTTTTGAGTTTTAGTGGAGAACCCATCTTGAGCCCAGGCATGGCCCCATCATTGGTGGGGCCCTTTGCATTTTGCACCAGGGCACAATGAAGAGGTGGTGGTGGGGGTGTGGGGGAGGGGGTGGAGGGGTGGGGGGCTCTCTTTAAAAAAAAAAAAAAGAAAAAGTGCCATTTAAGTGCTGGCATGGAATAAAGAGATGAAAAAAAGAAAATTCCAAGCAAAGAAAAAATGAAAAACTGAACCGACCAGCTTGAATTTTATCGTTCGTCTTTATATTGCGCCCTGGCGGTTTTCAACACAGATCGGGGCGCGTTTAATTTTTCGAACTCGTCAGGAGTCTTTAAGTCATATATACGGATAAAGAGAATTGCTCCTGACATTTGGATGGGGTCTTAACCATTTACGGAGAACTTTCACGCGCCATTCCTCTGTATACAAATTAACATATTTTATGGAGGATCCAGTAGGGGCTCAGAGAATATATCACATGCTAACTAGTCTATCAAAACAGAGACTCTAATTTCGGCTTCTAATATATTGAGGCGCTATCTATATCCTTTAAATTATATTGCTGTTATAAAAACGTCGAAATCTATAAAACGGCAGTTTTCCTTTGTTCATGCTTAATCAGATCCTTTTTTCTCCAGTGGTAGCAGGCAGCTTTGGGCTTTCCTCCCCCAAGGAGGAGCGCTGGAGTGAGTTAGGGGGCTGTGCACCGAAGTTTCCATCTCCACCTCTCTCTAGCTGCAAAGCCTTGGACCAGTCACTTGGGGCTGAAAAGAGGGCCTAACTACCCGGATTTTCCTGAAGGTTCCAGGAGGTGCTGCCTAGCCACCCTATGCCACCCATGCAGAAAAAAACCTTTTTGGGGGGTCATTTTTTTGCTCCGTAGCCCTTGTATGGCAGAAAGAAGATTAGGGAAAGGAAAACAAACCCAGTATTTGTTAGTTTTTCTACTTTCCAGAAATCTGGCGAAAGATTCCATTTGGGGACTCATTAAAATAGAAGAAGGAGACCCTTTTTAAAAGTAGTTTTAAATGGGAGTCAGTTTCAGCCCTTTCAAGGTCCCCAGATGGACCCCCAGCCGATCATCCGGTAGCTGGTTTTTCTCTCTCAGGGGTTAGAAGCATAAGCCTCTTTCAGACTCTGAGTTGGAGAGACATCAAAAAGAGCACATTAGTGAAAATCTCTCATCCCTGGGAGAGAAACAGGCCTTTGGGTCCCAGCTTTAGAATAAATGCTAAGCTGCCTCTGTCAAATTTGTGGGGATTTAGAGAGACCCAGCCAAAAAAAAAAAAAAAAAAATCTCTTAACCTGGAATCAAAATTCTCAGATCCACCTTCAGAGGTGGGTTACTGCCTGAAAAGCTCCTCTTTTATGATGCAGATACCCCTGGGGAGCCCAGCCAGCGTGAAGCCCTCATTTGCCCTTCAAAGCAGTGAGTTCCTACGTTTTTATCTGAAGGGGCTGTGGAGTTGACTGTGGGGAGTGGGGTGGAGAGGTGGGTAAGGGTCAAAAAGGAAACAGAGGGGATAGGGAAGAGTTGGTGCTGACGGCAGGGGGTGGGGAGGTGGGGGGTGGTCAGGAGAGGTGGGTCTGCTCTGGTGGTGCTGGAACAAGTACCAGTTCCCTGAGCAGCCCCGGGAGGTGAAAGGTCAACTTTGGGAGACCCAGCCTCGCTCTGACAGAGTGAGTCCCTGTCTTTGAGTTCAGCTTGGCAGCCAGTACTATTCCGTTTTGGGGTGAAGATCAAGCCTTGGATCTCAAGGGAAGTTGAACAGTTTCAAAGTTTCTCGAATATTCTGGAAGGTGTACTCAACGTGCCGTCTTTTATCCATTTGAGGCCTTCGCGTAGTAATCACGGTTGCTTTAAATTCCTGGTCTGCTAATTCCAACATCCCTGCAGAGTCTGCTTCTGACGCCCACTCTGTCTCTTCAAACTGGTTTCTTTTCTTTTCTTTCTTTCCTTTTTTTTTTTTTTTTTTTTTTTGGCCTTTTGGTCTGTCTTGAAGTGTTTTCATGATAGCCAGACATGACTAACCTGATAAAGGGAATGGCTGTAACCAGCTTTAATAATGTGTGGTGAGGTGTAGGCAAGGGGAGAAGGGTCTAGTCCTAGGAGTCAAGCCTCTGTCTTTACCCTGAGCCTTGACCTCTGGACTGCGGACTTCACCTGCATTCCTCTACTTTCTTCTCCCTGCTGAGGGGGCACAGGACTGATAAAGGGGGCTGGGAGTGAGTATTTCCCCTTCCTAGGTCGCTTAGGCTCTGATGATACTCAAGCGGGTCAGGCTGGGGTTACCCACTTTTTTCTCCGGACAGGATGCTCATGTGTGTTTCAACATGACCTCCTTTCTCCCCTTCTGTTGGAGACACCAGGGGGCTCTTCTCTAACCCTCACTGTGAGGACCACATTGAGCTCCTAGAAGCTGAAACTGTGAGCCATCAGGGAGATTCAAATCAAAACCACATTGAGATACCACCTTACACCAGTTAGAATGGCCAAAATTAACAAGACAGGAAACAACATGTGTTGGAGAGGATGTGGAGAAAGGGGAACCCTCTTACACTGTTGGGGGGAATGCGAGTTGGTGCAGCCACTTTGGAGAACAGTGTGGAGGTTCCTCAAAAAGTTGAAAATAGAGCTACCCTACAACCCTGCAATTGCACTACTCTCCTCAAAGATACAGATGTAGTGAAAAGAAGGGCCATCTGTATCCCAATGTTCATAGCAGCAATGGCCACAGTCGCCAAACTGTGGAAAGAACCAAGATGCCCTTCAACGGACGAATGGATAAGGAAGATGTGGTCCATATGCACTATGGAGTATTATGCCTCCACCAGAAAGGATGAATACCCAACTTTTGTATCAACTTGGACGGGACTGGAGGAAATTATGCTGAGTGAAATAAGTCAGGCAGAGAGAGTCAAGTATCATATGGTTTCACTTACTTGTGGAGCATAAGGAACAGCATGGAGGACATTAGGAGAAAGAAAGGAAAAATGAAGGGGGGAATCAGAGTGGGAGACGAACCAGGAAAGACTGTGGACTTGGAGAAACAAAGTGAGAGTTTTAGAGGGGTGGGGGTGGGGGGATGGGTGAGCCCAGTGATGGGCATTAAGGAGGGCAGGGACTGCATGGGGCACTGGGTATATAGGCAAACAATGAATCACGGAACACTGCATCAGATACTAATGATGTACTGTTTTGTGACTAACATAACATAATAAAAATAAATTAAAACACACACACACACCCACACACACACACACACGTTTGGAGGCCTCCCTCTGACTGGATCCCCTGGGGTTTTTAACTCTCAGACTTGTCCACATAGAGCTTCTAGCAAGTACTTACTCACAGTTCAGGTTTTCCCACCCCTGGGGGACCTGGTTCCCCTGGCAGCTTCTTCTGGGCAATGTTGGTGTTCTTTGCATTTGCCTGTCTGTCTCTCCGGTTCTGGGAGCTGTTGTTTGTCCCGTAACCTCAATTCTCTTACAGATCTAAGAAGAGTTGTTGATGTTTTCGGTTTGTTCAGCTTTTCACTTGCTGTGGAGATGGAGTGGTGACATCCAGGCTCCTGGCGTGCAGACCTGGGAAGGAGGGAAGTCTGGAAGGTTACATTGACATAGCTAGTGTCTACCAATTCGAAAGCATGACCTTGTATGTCCAGGACAATCTGTTACTCCCTGTCTCGGGGGGATGTTAAAAAAGCCTATAATCTCTGGTTTTATCAGCCCTCAGAGAGTCTCTGTTTTTTTTCTGGGGATGTAACCAATTTTTCAAGTTCTCTAAACAAATATGATAATACTCCATCTCGTGTTTTTAAAAGAGTGTTTGTGCATATCACTAACCACAGTTTCCATTCTGGGTCTTGAACCTGCTTGCTTTAGCCCCTCAAGAGACGACATGGGGCTCTTCTTTGATGTTCTCTTTGGGCTGATAGCTGTTTGGGGGCATTTTAGGGACGTGTCTCTGGTACTTCATAGATTTAAATTATTAAATTAAATAACGGACCCAGGGCTTGGAGTTAGCGGAGACATTGCTCCTTTGAGGGGTATGCTGCTGAGGCACTGTTGCAGGTGGCAGAAATTGGGTGGATGTCATTGTCCTGAGGCCTGTGGTTAGCTGTAAGAACGTTCTCGGTGGGAAGGCTCCATGTTTGCTGGTCCGGGACTGGATTCAGCTTGGCCTTTGGTGCTCACCAGGACCTCCCAGGGAGTGGCGCCCCCTCCCTGCCACCTTATCCTTAATACTGGTCCAGGAAGGGCTGGTGTATATGTTCAAGACCTGACAAAAACCTTCACTTGGGTGCACTTTACTTATTCTTCCCAGGATCCTCCCTTCCATTTGCCAAGACAACTCCTCTCCCTTCAAACCCTCTTCAAGCTTCTCTTCAAGAGCATTTGTTTGGGCTTTTCTGTTAGAGTAGTCCTCATGGTCCATTAAAACTGGAACTGAGGTGATTGGTAACCAACTTCCCTTGCCCTTTCTTGAAGGCGGGAAGGAGACAGTCTTTAGTCATTCCAAAGGGAAAGGGTAGGTGGCTTATTTACATTCTAGGCCCTTTTTCCATGAGTTCAGTTCTTTAAACAAAGTGAGAGCATGAGTGTCCCCAAAATTAAAAATCTTGTCACACGTTACCTTCAGGAGTCACAAAGCCAAAGAGAAGGAATAGGTTGTTAACGTATTTGAAATGTTGAGAATCACTGCTCAACGACCTACTTTATTATTTTTGTATTTCCAGTATTCCTATATATAAACTAGGTAGGGGGGATTTGTGCCTCAAGAATTGACAGAAGGAAAAAGAGGCTGCATATTTCAGTTACCCACAGTATTTTACCTGTATGTAGCTCACTAAACATTGTTTATTTCTTAATAAAGATTTAAAAAATGTAATATCAGTACTCAATGTGGGATTCAAACTCACAAACCCAGGATCAAGAGTTGCATGCTTGGGGCACCTGGGTGGCTCAGTGGGTTAGGCCTCTGCCTTCGGCTCGGGTCATGATCTCAGGGTCCTGGGATCGAGTCCCGCATCGGGCTCTCTGCTCAGCAGGGAGCCTGCTTCCTCCTCTCTCTCTCTCTCTCTCTGCCTGCCTCTCTACCTACTTGTGATCTCTGTCTGTCAAATAAATAAATAAAAAAATCTTAAAAAAAAAAAAGTTGCACGCTCTACTGACTGAGCCAGCCACGTGCCCCTCAGTAAACATTAAGCACCACCAGAGCTAGATTGAGCTTGGGAATTGGAAGATTCTGAGATAAATGGGACATAGCTCTTACCCTAAAGAAGCTTGGAGAACAGAGGATAAAATAGGTTCTAAGAATACAAGCAATGTGCAGACTATGGAACAGAAGTGGGAAACATTGCACTTTTTTTGTGAACGAGAACAGAGGTGGTGTTTGAAGGATTGAAAGATGGGTAAGACTTGACAGCTAGAGGTACAGTCATTCTGGAATAGCCCCCCACTGTCCATCCCACGCCTCTGTTAGGTCAGAGCAATGTCATTTGGGGGATTGATTCTATCCCTGCTCCCTGGATACACTCTGATTGGTTCAACCTTGTTGGTGCAACCCTGCATCCTTACTGTCATAATTAATTCAGGTAACCCAGACCTCAAGCATTTTGTTGGATGGCAGATGTGGGTTGAATTTGCATGAATCACAGGCATTTTCTTGGAATTCCATGACACTGATGCTATATTTCCTTCAAGTTGCTAGTTACTATAATGTATTGATAGGGAGCAGGGAACTGTAGGGTCTGCTATGGGGGAAACAAGTCTAAGGACAAAGTTGACTCCGAGATGGGCACAGAGCGATGGAAAGGCAGAAGAATGGAACTTGAGTACTCTTCTAACAGGTATAGGAAAGTTGAAATCCTTCAACATCTTATAGTTACATAAGCTGATAAATTCATTTAACCCTACTGGCTAGTTCACATGAGGACTTCTGTACTTGGAACCAAAAGTATTATAGATGATGAGATGGGGGAGGGTGGGCATTTCAGGGAAGCTCAGTTTAGGCTCTTGAAACATCATAACAGGCAAAGGGTAAGAGATGACATGTGCCATATTTGGGGGAAGGGCACAAGGGTCATGAATGGCAGGCTGAATTTGAGGAATTTCAGAATTTTACAGCTGAACATAAGTATAAAAATCACTTGTTCCAGACCTTCTTTCGTCATATGAAGAAAGGGAGGGTTAGGAAACCCAACTTTTCAGGGTTTCAGTTGGGGAAACCAACTTTTCAGGGGTTCAGCTGGGTGGTGGCGGGCTTGGTCGTAAAAGCTGCCAGTCTGTTCTCTGGATCCTGCCTGCCTCCCCACTTTGTATGTGATCACAGTGCCTGGCCTCCGGACCAGTTTTACTTTCTCCTCAATGTCCCATGTAACTAGGACAAGATGGCGCCTGTCATTTCTGCCCAAACTCTTATTCTTCCCTCTCTGTGTCCTGTCTTGAGTTACTCAAAACAGAAATGTGATTTTTTTTTTCTTCCCACCTAAATGTTCTTCTTATGTGATCTTGCATACCTTCTCTCAACCTCTGTATCCGGATGACTCCCAAACATACAGCCTTAAGCCCATGACTTTTAGACTCTTGGATACATTTTCCATCTGTACATTTTCTTCAGAAGTTCTCAAAAGTATATTGGACTGAACATGTCCCAAATGCCATAGATTTCTCCTGTTTGCAAAAAAGCCATTATAGCAGACTAGTGGGTCTACTTGTCATGTTCCTGGGATTTGTTCCCAGTACTGCCTTCTCTCTGAATTGAACCCTCCATCCCCACTAATTAACCAGTTGGTCAGTACTATTTCTTTATAAGGGTTTCCATTTCCCCTATCCACTGCCATTGTCTTTATTCAGGTAATCAACGTTTCTTTCTTTCTTTCTTTCTTTCTTTTTTTTAAGATTATTTATTTATTTATTTGACAGAGATCACAAGTAAGCAGAGAGACAGGCAGAGAGTGAGGAAGGGAAGCAGGCTCCCCGCTGAGCAGAGAGCCCAATGCGGGGCTCTATCCCAGGATCCTGGGATCATGACCTGAGCTGAAGGCAGAGGCTTTAACCCACTGAGCCACCCAGGCACCTTCAACGTTTCTTAATCAGAAATTGAAAGTCCGTCTCCTTGCCCCCAGTCTTGCATTACTCCTAACCTGTCCCCCACCCCCACCAATTGTCAGTGATAGTTCTAAAAGGGACATTTTAAAGAATTTATTTATTTAGTTGACAGAGAGATCACAAGTAGTCAGAGAGGCAGGCAGAGAGAGAAAGGAGGAAGCAGGCTCTCTGCAGAGCAGAGCCCGATGTGGGACTCGATCCCAGGACTCTGAGATCGTGACCTGAGTCAAAGGCAGAGGCTTAACCCACTGAGCCACCCAGGCGCCCCTAAAAGGGACATTTTAGATGACACTGTAGTGGCCCCAGCTACCGATCTCCCCTGCCCCCAGCATTGTGATGGCTGTTTTCTTGGCCATTTGACTTGTTTGTGACCCAGCTGAAGTCTCTTTCCCCCACAATGCACAGCCTTCGATGGCTTTGCTCAGATTTTCCTCCCCATTTTTATCTTTTGCTCAGCTACATAGGGTTCAGACAAAGCCACTCTTGGCCAAAGTCATGTTTAAGGCCCCTTACGCGGTCGTTTTGGGTTTTTGCCTTTATTGGTGTGTGTGGTTTGTTGCAAATCAGGGAGTTGTGTCATTGCCGTGTGTTAGTTTTGCCCAACTTTAGCTTGGAGCTCCCCTCCCATGGCTCTTGAAAGGACAAGCCTGGGCGTAGGCATTGTCTTCCAGACTACTGGCCACGCTTGTGATATTATTCGTAAGCCTGGCTGTCTGGGAGTCGTCTTCTGCACGAGCAGCTTATTGATCAGCCAGTGTTTGGTCAGAGGCGGTGCTGGAACCCCTTGTAGCAGGAGGCGTCCGCCGCGTGATGGTGGATCTGTACGGCTTGGGCTGCTTTTAAGTGTGTACCAACCCTCTGTGACTGCTTACGAGTGGTCATAGCCTGACATGTATGCACCGCTTTCCTGAGACCCACATCACCTCCAGGACCAAAGCTAATTTCCCTTTTTTCATTGTTGCTTGTAAATATTGGAGAGGAAGAGTGAATGTGTAAGAGGCACAAGTGAACACTGGCTGTATCTTAAGAATTGCAAACGCTTATTTGTTCAGGACTCAGATATTTCACAACCTCTTTTTTTCAGTTGTAGATCTTCTGTGGAAACCTGAGCCTACTAGTTGCCCCTTAATCCAGTTTTCCTGTTTTTATTGCCAATGGCACATCAGATTTTTAACTGGCCATATAGCCATTTAAAGACTACATTTCCCAGCATCCCTTGGAGGGAGGTGTGGCCATGTGACTCAGTTTGGGCCAATGAGATGTAAAGGTATCATGTTTGATTTCTGGAAAGTGTCCTTAAGGGAAGAAGCACACTCATTTTTGTCTCTCTTTTTTTGCCTCTGGAATGACTGTATAAAGGCTGGGTCTTGAAGAGTTACCTTAACACTTGATGAGGCAAAAGTTATAGAATTCAGGGTCTCTTGCAGTTGGTGGAACTGCTCTACAGTCCTGGGCTATCCACCTGTGGACCTTAAAAATGAAAGAATAAAATCACTTTTTTTTAAAAGATTTTATTTATCTATTTGACAGAGAGAGAGAGATCACAAGTAGGCAGAGAGGCAGGCAGAGAGAGAGGAAAAGAAGCAGGCTGGCTCCCCACTCAGCAGAGAGCCCGATGTGGGGCTCGATTCCAGGACCCTGGGATCATGAGCTGAGCGGAAGGCAGAGGCTTTAACCCACTGAGCCACCCAGGCACCCCTAAAATCACGTTTTTAAGCCAGTATTAATTTACCTTTATTTGCATGCAGTAATGAGTCTAATACTAATCTCATTGATGCAGCACTAGATCAATTTTTAAATAGAAAGTGAGAAATGTGTTAGGTTATGTTGGAAAAAAAACACTATACCATTTTGTGATGGAAGTGGTTAATCAAAGATCACAATGAGGGATGCCTGGGTGGCTCATTGGGTTAAGTGTCTGCCTTTGGCCCAGGTCAGGATCCCAGGGTCCTCAGATCAGGTCCTACATGAGGCTCCTTGCTCAGCAGGGAGCCTGCTTCTCCCTCTGCCTGCAGCTCCCCCTGCTTGTGCTCTCTTTCTCTCTGATAAATAAATAAATAAAATCCTTAAAAAGAGAAAAAGATCATGATGATATGCCATTTTAAAAAAACCAGATTTCTGATGTAACTGACATACAATTTACAACTGTACATGCTCTAATTATTCAGCTTGTTAAAGCACGACATATGTACACACCTGTGAAACCAGCATCTCAATTAAGATAATAAATATTTCCATCGTACTCAAAGTTTCTTCTGCTCTTTGTAATCCCCCCTTCCGGCCTCTTTCTTCTTCCTGCTCCCATTCCCCAACTCCAGGTGATCACTGATCTGCTTTCTCACATTAGATTGTTGCTGGATTATTTTTATTGCTGGGTAACATTGCACTGTAAAGGTATATCACAATTTGTTTATTCATTCACTTACTGATAATCACTAGGTTGTTTTCAATTTTGGGTATTATAGATAGGACTGGTATAAGTCTTTGTAAGTCATTTTGTGAACATCTTTCACTTATCTTAAGTAAATGCATAGGAGTGGAATGGCTGAGCCACATTGTCTGCTTACGTTTAATGTTTTTAGAAACTGCAAAATGGTTCTCTTAAGTCTTACCTCCCCACTGGAAGTGTACATGGGTTCAGTTCCTCCACATCCTCATATTTGATATGGTCAGTCTTTTAAGTTGTAGACATTGCAAGAGTCTAAAAGATCTGGTTTGGTATCTCATTGTGGTTTTAATTTGCATTTCCTTAAGACTAATGATGCTAAGAATCTTTTCATCCTTTTCCTTGGTACATATCTTCTTTGGGTGTCTCTTCAAATCTTTTGCCTAATTTTTATTGGATTTGTTACCGTCTTATTATTTCCTAGTAATTGTTGCTTCCTTATTATTTATTGTTGAGTTTTGAGAGTTCATTATGTTTTTTGGTTGTAATTTCTTTATCAGACATATGGTTCACATATATTTTCTCAAGTCTGTGACTTGTTTTCTCCTCTCCTCCTTTGAACAGTATTTTTCAAAACACATAAGTTGTTAATTTTGATTAAGTTCCATTTATCAATTTTAATTTTTTTGACTTATCAGTTTTTATTTTATTTTTTTTAAGATTTTATTTATTTATTCAACAGAGATCACAAGTAGGCAGAGAGGCAGGCAGAGAGAGAGAGGGGGAAGCAGGCTTCTTGCTGAACAGAGAGCCCAATGTGGGGCTCGATCCCAGGACCCTGAGATCATAACCTGAGCTGAAGGTGGAGGCTTTAACCCACTGAGCCACCCAGGTGCCCCCTTTTTTAAATCAATTTTTAAATAGATCTTTAAACCAAGGTCACAAACATTTTCTCTTAGGTGTTCTTTTATAACTTACAGCTTTAGGGTTTTACCTTAGGTCTATGGTTCATTTTGACTTAATTTTTGTATATGTTGTGAGGGATGGATTGTTCTTTTTTCCCTCCCTCCCTCCCTCCCTTCTTCTTCTTTCTTTTGAGTTTATTAATTTTTTTCATTCTCAAAGATACAGGTTTTTATTTCATTGATTTTTCTCTATTGTTTTCTATTTTTCTATTTCATTTATTTCCATTCTAATCATTATTTTTCCTTTATTCTGCTTCTTTTGTGTTTGTCTTGCTTTTCTTTTTCTAGTTTCTAAATGGATGAAATCAGTGGCAAGCAATTTGAAACTTTTCTTTTTTTGAATATATGTGTTTAGTGCTATAAATTTCCATCAAAGTACTGCTTTTGTGCCATCAATTTTTTTGAACTGTTGTGTTTTCATTTTCATCTGGTTCAAAGTAACTTCTAATTTCCCTTTTGATTTTACCTTTAAGTCGTAGGTTTAGGAATGTGTTATTTAGGTTCCAATTATTTGGGGATTCCCCAAATATCTTTCTGTTGTCGATTTCTAACTTAATTCCACTGTTGTCGGAAAACATACCGTGTGTGATTTGAATCTGTATAACTTTATTAGAGAGTTGTTTCATTGCCCAGAATATGGTCTGTTTGTAAATGTTCTGTGTGCCCTTGTAAAGAATGTGCATTTTGCTGTCATTGGGTATTGCATTCTGCCGATATCAGTTAGGTCTAGCTGGTTACTAGTGTTCAAGTTTTCTGTGTCTTTACTGATTTTCTGTCTACTTGTTGAATCAGTTATTACACAATGGGTGTTGAAATATCTATCCATACTATGGTTTATCTGCTTTTTGCAGTTTTGCCCATGTTTCCTTTATATATTGTGCAGCTCTGTTATTAGGTACATGAATCTTTAAGATTATTATGCCTTCTTAATGAAATGACTCTCTTTTTTCTTTTCTTTTCTTTTTTTTTGCTTAAAAATCTATTTTGTCTTATATAAGATAGTCTTGCTTTCTTTTCATGAGCATTTGAATGACATATCTTTTTTTCCCTTTTACTTGTAACCAATTTGTATCTTGTTCAGTCTTTTCTCCTAGCTTCAAGAACCTTTGGAATACATTGTAGCAATGCTTAATTATCCTTGTTTATTAATGCTACATCTCTATAATTTCTGAATTGATTTTATTTGTGCTTCCCCCCCCTACTAATGATAACTTTTTTTTTTTCTTGCTTCTTTGCATGACCGGTAATTTTTAGGTAAATAACACACACACAGTGAATTTTACTTTGTTAGGTGTTTGGGACTTCTTGTGTTCTAATAAATATTTCTGAGCTTTGCTCTGTGATACAGGTGAGTTGCTTGGAAACGGTTTGATCATTTTGGGGCTTGCTTTAAACCCTTGTTAAGTGGGATAACAGCAGGTTTCAGTTGAGGGGAGACATTAGCCCACTACTGAGATAAAAACCCTTGTAGTTATTCTACCTGATGAGCAACCTATTAGATTTTTCACTCTGGCTGATAGGAACAGAAATTATGTCTGTTCCTATTTAAGCTGCGAGCATTCTTCCTTCTTATGTGTTTAGGTGGTTTGTTTTGTCCCAGAGCTTGGGCTGTTGCCATACACACATGATGTACTGATCAGGGCGTAGCTGTATATTCAAGGGAGACTCCGCACATTTCTCGAGTTTTCTGTCTGTGTAGCTCACTCCTGTCTGGGACTCTGCCTTATAGACTCTAACCAGGTCCCTCTGGAACTATCCACTCTCTCTTTTCTCGGTTGAGGGCGACTGCTAGGCTCTGCCTGGGCTCCTTGTTTTGTCAGTTGGGTCTTTTAGGAGGAAGACACTGAGATTACAAGGGGCTTATTAGGGGATGTCAACTGTGAAGGATAAAAATGGGCAAGAAGCTGGACTGCACAGTGAACGTTTCAGACTGTATGAAGATAGAAAGCCGAGGAGAGGAAAGGGGAGTGGAGAAGGATTTGGGGCAGCAAGCACTTCAGACCACACTGGAGATCTGAAGAAGCTTCCAGCCGGTCAGCAGGGGGCGCTAGAGCAAAGACTGCTGGAGAGAGTCTTTTCCTGGGAAAGAAATGGCCAAACCTGCTGTGTCACTGTCGGGGGACCCCATGGGAAGACCATGGCCTTGGTTAAAAGTTCTGGCGAATTCTGAAGGTGCATAGAACTGTATCCCTGGAAGGCATACAGAAAGTTCTCTTTCTAGGAGAGACTGACCAGCATACCTCTCTGGCTGCCAGTTTCATTGCACTGAATGATTACAGCCTCCCTTAGTGAGTAATTCCACTAAAACAAAATCTACACTGTAAGTTATGATGTGTGTTCTTTGTTGACTGAACCCATGAACACTTATCTAATGAAGATTTATTGACCTCCTACTTCATATTCAATACCGTTCCAGCCTCTAGAAATACGGTGTCAAATAGACATTGTACCTCCTCTCAGGGAGCTCACCTTCCCATGGGGATGCATTCAGTTGGGCCACGAAGCTATTGACTTTAGATGTCACACAACCTAGCAAAGTATACACACCAAACTTGAGATCTCTGGGGCTTGAAGTCACTGGGCTTGCCCAGCAGAGGAGTCTAACAGGCAGGCTCCCAGAAATTACCAAATGCAAACCCACATGACCTCTTCCTCCTTCACTCCACTGTTCCCAGCCACAGAGCTCAGGAGCTGTCTCTGCAAAAACATATACAAGCCCACCAGCAACTGGGGAGCCTCCGTTCCTTGATAGGGAAGAGAAACATTCTGGCATTTACTCATGTAAGCCCGCCCACCTCTAATGTCAGGTGGCCCCTGCTTCTAATTCTATTCTGAAAAGTGAAAATTTAATTCCCACCTCCTTGGTTCAATCATACACACTCAAAGTCTGTCATTTAATAAAAGTGTTCCTGTTTGCTTAAAAAAAAAAAAGGTAATACAGAGAGACTAGGACATTGTAGGTGATAATAACTTATAAAAATGTACAGCATCAAAAAAGGATTTCTAATTTAACATTGTTATTCATTGTCCAATTCACTCACTATAGACTAAGGCACAAACCAGACTGGCCAGTTGAGAGAACATAGTTTCTTTAGGTTTTCAAAACCAAACATGTGAAATCATTATGATGAAAATCAGCTTTTGGAGGATAGGATTAATTCCAGGGTTAATTTTCATTGGTAATAGTTCATCAAGCCTAACGTGTCCTTAAGTTCTAAAACTTCCCTCACTCAACCACTAATTCACCTGGAAAGAGACATCAGTAAATGATACACGGTCTAGTGATGTGGTTTTCTACCAAAATCTAGTTGCATACCCTTCGTGGAAAAACAGAATTTAGTTTAACACCCCTCGAGGGCTAGATATAGTCTAGGCTCTGAGGAGAGGAAAATGCTCTAATATCCTAAACTACAACAGAATCAAGAACAAAGTAGGGGGGTTGCCCGGGTGGCTCATTGGTTAAGCATTTGCCTTTGGCTTAGGTCACGATCCTGGAGTCCTGAGATCGAGCCCCTGCATCAGGCTCCTTACTCAGTGGGAAGTCTGCTTCTCCCTCTGCCCCTCGACCCCCTTGTGCTCTCTCTCTCTCATAAATAAATAAAATCTTAAAAAAAGAGAATAAATTAGAGGCTGGGATATTCAATTGGAAAGACCTCCCAGTCCTCCCCCTAAACCCTAACCAACAGTGCAAATATTGATTTGTCCCCTTTTGGTGTAGGTTTGGGGCAATGCTGCTGAATTCCTCTTTCATAGACAGTAGAAGGTAGAGTCTCCCTGAATCTCAAGCTTAGAAGTTTCTGCTCCCATACAAATCGCTGAGACAGGGGAATATATTCTTGGTCATCGAGACCACCTGGCAGTTTGGCATGATTTGTAGTATATTTATTTTTGAGGATAACAGATTACAGGTTATTTTTAGGTCTTTAGAAGGAAGATAACCTTTCATTATATTAACGTTGTAAAATACTGCAGGTCCTGGCAGCTTTATGAATTCCATAGCCAGAGTATATGATGGGAGATCCAAGCTAGTTGGATGGGGTGTGTGGTGAGGAGCTGGAAGGTTTCACTGAGGACACTTCAAAGGGGAGTTCATAGAGGAGTTAGGGCAACGGTGATTGGCGGTAAGAGCAGTTCAAGGACAGGCAGCACTTGGTGGAAGGCCCTCAAGCTCTGGAAAGCTTGACATTTTTGATGAACTAAGTAAAAGACAACATAGCTATGAATAAAGAGAATAGTGCAAAGTGAAGCTAGAGAGAAAAGTAGGGGGTTGATTACACCAAGTGTTGTGAACAGTCTTCTTTTTCCAGAGGTTCTCTCACTCTCTCGCTCTATCCCACTCATTCATTCATTCATTCATTCACTCATTCATTCAATTTTTGGAGCCAGCCACTGTTTGGAGCGCTTGGTATATTTTAACTTATTTGTTCCCCACAACAATCTAGATGCTATTGTTTTCCCCATTTTACAGGTAAGGAAGTAGGTCAGAAGGATTGAATAACCTGTTCACAGTTCCATATTTATGGAGTGGTTAGAGCCGGGCTTTGGATCCTGAACTCCACTCCCTCCCAAGAACAATGGGATGCAGTAAAGGATTTTAAGTAGAGGAGAGACATCATCCATTCTATGTGTAGGAGATGGCTCTACCCAGAATGTGGAGAAGGAATCTGATAACAGCAGGTAGACCCACCAAGGGTCTATTGTAATGCTCTCAGCGAGAAACAATGGTACTTTGATGTATGGCAGTGACTAAGGAGATGAGGTTAACTGAGGGATATTTAGGACTCACACTTGACCAGACCTGGTGATTGGAGGTGTCAAGGACGGCACACACACCACTGGCAAGCACAAGGAAGTGGATGGTGGGGTCATTTACTGAATGGGGTGCTCTGACGAAGGAATGTATTTGAAGGGGAGGGTGGTCATACCCACTTATTATGTGTTGAGTTTGGAATAAGCATTTGGGATGGATGGGCATGGAGCAGATGGCTAAAGTCTGTGCTGGATATAAGAACTCAGCCTCCTCCCGTCAATAGTATAGATGTTAACTAAAGCCATGGAAAGAGAGACAGTTGCTGGAAGAAAGCATAGACTGAGAAGAAAAGGGTGAGGGCTCAAGGATGAAATGGAAAACAAAAGCTAACCTATTGATACCTTTGAAGAATCGACCGTGTTGCCTTATTGCCCAGGAAGACGTTTTCTGAATTACGAATTAGTGACTGCAGATGGCGGGAACCAGGCTTGTAATAAGAATACTAGCGCTCTGTGGCATTTTAAAAAGCAAATGGGCACCAGACGTTCTTGCTGTGGCCAGGGACTGAATACCTTGGAAGCTAGTCGTCTCTGGGATGATTCTCGTCCTCCCAGAATAGGGATTCATCGTGGACTTGACTCTGAAGTGGCTCTGGATGAGAAAGGCAGAGCATCACATAAGACTGCTTCATCTCACAAAGGACCAAATGGACATCCACCATTATTCTTAACTCATCTCTTAAGTGTTATGAAGTTGCAAGATTCGTGATTCGGATTCGGTGGAAAATGGACCAATTAGATTTTCTCTTTCTGACTGCTGGGTAGTAACTTACGGATACTCCCAGTATACAACACAGTAAATGCTGTTACTCTCATGTGCAGGATAGCTAAGATTGCCTCCAAACCATACACAGATAGCATCTGGTATAGAATGATAACAACTGTGGATTACATTGTTGAGCAAAGTCCTGTTAGGAAAATGCTTCAGAAGTTAAAACTGAGTAGTGATTCATTTAACCCAGATTAGAGTATCAATTGCAAAAGTTGTTTTGGGAGAATGTTAAAATAATTAGGCCAGTTAAATTATAATGTTTAAATATATTAAAGATTTTTTAAAAAAGATTTTATCTATTTTTTTGACAGAGAGAGAGAGAGCGAGAGAGGGAACAGAAGCAGGGGGATTGGGAGAGGGAGGCTTCCCACTGAGCAGGGAGCCTGATGTGGGGCTTGGTCCCAGGACTCTGGGATCATGACCTGAGCTGAAGGCAGATGCCTAATGACTGAGCCACCCAGGTGCCCCTATATTAAAGATTTTTAAAAAAATTTAAAATAATAAAATGTATGTGATTAAAAATGAAAAAATCTGTATCTAAATCTATCTAAAATCTCTCTTTAATATAATATAATATAATATATATTATATATAATATATGTAATATGCTATATTATATATTATTATTTATATAATAATATATATAAAGTATATAAATATAATATATATAATATATATAAAATATATTATTGGTATATTAAAATATACCAATATGCTAATTACATATATTATTATATATGTATTATATGTATCATACATACATATGTATTATATATGTATTATAATATTTTACTAAATATTATATATAATAACCTAATATGTATTATATACCTATTATATATAATATATATAACACCTATTGTATAATAATTCATAATACCTGTTGTAAAACATATATATATTTGTTTCTTTTATTTGTTTGCTTTGTCTTATAGGAAAAGCTGCCTTTTCTCTGGCACATGGGAAATCTGGTATCCCAGGGAACAATGTCTTGACTGTAGTCTTTTAGGTTTCTGATGTTGAATAAAAACATATTAAGGGATAAGAGGTTGGAGAACAGAAGAGAACAGATGGGGGTGCGTTATAGCACATTAACTAATGTCGTTCTGTATGGGCATTTGGCAGATATACAATAAATACTTTCAGATTGGATGAATAGATCAGAAGAGAAGAGTTTATTGTGTCTACAAATTACATTCACCATCATTCCTTAATCTTTTCAGTGTAAATCTACCTTGTTATAGACTCTAGTCTTGTGAGCTTGACCAGTGCTCAAATATGTATGTAGAACACACCTAAGTAGAAATAAATCTTAGATAAAAATTTAAACATATACCCACATGTACTGTTAAAAGAGACAATTGACAGAGATGTGTACAAATACTTTGTAAGAAGATCAGTATCTGGGCACCTGGGTGGCTCAGTTAGTTAAGCGTGTGCCTTGGGCTCAGGTCATGATCTCAGGGTCCTGGGATCGAGTCCTGTATCCAGCTCTGTGCTCAGCAGGGAGCCTGCTTCCCCTCTCCCTCTGCCTCTCCCCCAACTTGTGCTCTCTCTCTCTTGCTCGCTATCTCTCTCAAATAAATAAGACCTTTAAAAAAATAAAAAGACCAGTGTCTATTGAAGTGGGACATACATATCCTGTGTGATGTATCCGTTGTGTTGGATAGTGTCAGGAAGCAAGAACTCCTGTCTCTCTCAAGGTCCTTCTAACTGAACTGAGAAAATAAAATTGTTATGAGACAGATTAACAGGAAAAAAATAAAATTTAATAGGTATGAGAAATCCACATAGATATGGAAATTCCAGAGATAAGCAAAATGAGGTATATATGCCATTCTGAACTAAGGAGAGGGGAGTAGGGGAGTCTGGGATTTCAGAAGAAAGGAACGTATTTCACAGGATGATAAGAAGAGCAGATGTTTGCCCTTCCCTACAGATGGGTTACTCAGATAAAATTTATCTCTGTTAATAACCCTGAGTCTTGGAAAGACCCCGCCCCATCAGTATCAACAGAAATGTGTATATGTGTTCACCAGAAGATATCTACTAAATGTACATAGCAGTGCTATTCATCATAGCTGTACCGGAAACTACCCATATGTAAAAGGAAAGTGGAAAACTATATGGCACTAAGAATGGATGCTAGGTATTTTAATAGGGGAAGAATACTTGTTTCAACAAATGGTGGCAAGACAACTCTATGTTAAAAATCAGGTTTGAAAAAAAACTGGGTTTGGAAAAGACCTTACACAATTTACAAAAAATAATTTGGAGATTGATCATAGACTTAACCATAAAAGCCCAAGCTGGGAAGCCGCTGGAAGAAGAAATGGGAGAAGATCTTTATGCCCTTGGTGTACAACATTTTTCTTACATAGGACACAAAAGCACTAACCATAAAATAAGTGGTATATGGGGTTTAATAAAAGAATTGTCATCTGTACATATCAAAAAACAGCGTTAAGAAAATGAAAAAGTGAGCCAGAGTGGAGAAAATATTTACTCTACATGTCTGACAAAGGACTTCTATTCAGAATATATAAACAACTCCTGCAAATCAATAATGAAAAATATGAACAAACGAATTGAAAAATAGGCAAGTGACTTCAACAGACATTTTACAGAAGAAAATATAAGCTCATTAAAAGATGCCTGACAACATTAATCATATTGGAAATGCAGATTAAACCTGCACTGAGGTGTCAGTTCACACCCACTAGAATGGCTAAAGTTCAAAAGTCTGATAACACTAAGTGTACGTGAAGAGATGAAGCAACTGGAACTCTCACCTCACATGTTTTTTCTGAGAGTGTAAAATGGTACAACCATTTTGGAATATGGTATGACAAGTGTTCCCCCTTAATCGCCTCTATTTTGCCCATCCTCCCAGCCCCTACCTCTGGCAACCACCCATTTGTTCTCGGCATTTATGAGTCTACTTATGCTTCTTTGTTTGTTTGTTCATTTTGTTGTCAGACTCCATACATCAGTGAAGTCATAGGTATTTGTTTTTCTCTCACATATTTCACTTAGCAGAATGCCCTCTAGGTCTGTCTCTTTTGTTGCAAATGGCAAGATTTTATTCTTTTTTATGGCTGAGTAATGGTTTGGGAGTTTCCAATAGAAGTAAACATACATCTCATTTCTTTTATAGCATTTTTTAAAAAAAGATTTTATGTATTTATTTGACAGACAGAGATCACAAGTAGGCAGAGAGGCAGGCAGAGAGAGAGGAAGGGAAGCAGGCTCCCCGCTGAGCAGAGAGCCTGATGTGGGGCTAGATCCCAGGACCCTGGGAACGTGACCTGAGCCAAAGGCAGAGGCTTTAACCCAGTGAGCCACCCAGGTGCCCCTTTTATAGTATTTTTAAAAAAGTGATCTCTACTCCCAACATGGGCTCAAATCATGACCTTGAGATCAAGAGAGTTGTGTGCGCTACCAACTGAGTCAGCCAGGCACCCCATTTGTTTCTTTCTTTTTCTTGTGAAATTGGCGGAGACCTTCACTATTGTGGTGGGCTGAAATTGTGATGATGGCTGCCTTGTGGTGTTCTTGATCTTAAAAGAATGCATTTCAAACATCTCTATCATGTAGAATTTTGATTGTAGGTTTTGTAGATACATCCTTTATTAATTGAAATGTGTTCCCTTTTAACCTACTTTGCTAAGACATTTTGTCATTGTTAAGGATTATATTAATTTCATCTAGCAAACATTCTAATTCCAAGTAATTATAGGATTTTCTCCTCTTTTCCTCCAAAGTGGTGATTTGCATAAAAAGTCCAAGTCTTTGCATTCCTGAAATAAGTCCAACTTGATCATAATAAATTACTTTTAATACATAATATATGTTTTTAATTAACAGTAGGATTCCATTCAGATAGCTAATATTTTATTTATGGTGTTCATATGTGTCTTCATGAGTGAAATATGAAGGAATTTGAAGGTAATTTGAAGGAAAAAGATGAACGTTTATTATTTGCAAATGATAGTATTATTTAGTTTACCAAAAACAGCCCAGAAAAATCAACATGAAATAAGAGAGTTCATCAGAGTTGCTGAGTATGGTATCTTTCCACAAAAATTGCCAAAAATAACCATCCAGAAAATATATTAGTCACTCTAGGGGCGCCTGGGTGGCTCAGCTGGTTAGGCATCTGTCTTTAGCTTAGGTCATGAATTTAGGGTCCTGGGATCAAGCCCCATGTCCACTCTGTGCTTCTCCCTCTCCCTCTGCAGCCTCCCACTCATACTCTCTTGCTCTCAAATAACTGAAGTTTTAAAGAAAAAAAAGAAAATATATTACTCATTCTATTCCAAATAGTATCCAGAGTATAAGCATATTGGAATTAACTAAAAAAATAAGACCTCTATGCAGAAAATATTTTATTTTTTTATGCAGAAGATTTTAAAACCTTGGAAAAGAAGCTAAAGGATGAAGAGGTACTCGATATTCTTTAATAAGACAAATTGACACAAACGTTACTTTTCTCTCAGTTACTCTCTAAGTTCAAAACAGGCAATCAAAATTTTAGTTGGAGCTATTGTGGAATTTGATGAATTTACTGGAATTTGAATTTACTCTAACATATGCAAATTGCACAGCTAATTATTAAAAAGAAGATTATAAGGAGGAACTAGATTCATGAGATATTAATGTTACAGAGGTACAGCAATAAAATACTATGGTGTAGGTATGAGACAAATAGATCAATAGATGAGAACAGAAAACTCAGTACCCAGGGCTGAGATCCTCTGGCCTGAATATTCTCTGTTCTGTTTTTTTTCCCTGTTTTCTGCCATTCTTGCATGATTTCCTGGGGTAGACCTCAGCAGCAGCTCTGTGTCTGTTTTTCTTTCTCTGCTTATGAGCTCCTGCTCATTGATATTGGAAGTGAGGCTTTGCTTCCTTCCCCTGGGCTCTGGAAAATGTCTGCCACATTTGTTAACCCCGGGGGCAGCACTGCTCTCTCATCTGGATGTGTATACATTGAAGGATGTATCAGATGCACAGGAGAGCATACCTGGGAACTGTTCTGCCCTGGAGACAAGGAAGCCAGGAGATCTGTCTACCAACCCAATCTGACATTGGTCAAAGAATGCTTCCCCCCGCTTCTCTAGCAGTCCTAGATGGCCCCTTCTGTAGTCGGAGCATACTTGCCCTGCTAAGAAAGCCCTTGGCGTGAGAGCCACAGGTGCTTGCTGTAAAATGCTGTTGGTTGGCTCAGATGGAGAGTCTGGGCACCAAAACAACCATTATGGTGCATTACTGCCACCATCTTGCATCTAGATTCTAGAGAGTCTAGTAGAATCCTGGGGCTTTGAAGAAAAACCGTAGCTATAGTTAGGTGGTGGTGTTCTCCCCCTATTAACTTGGAACGCCCTGGAAATGCCTGGAGTTTGGGCCGACTTATGTTAAAAGTAAAGTCTAGTTTTTCTTCGTGGCAACACCTTATAATTGAGCACCACAAGCTCTAAGGAAATGATCTCTTTCCTTTGCTGAGGCTGAGTTATTTATAATCGTCAGCTTTTTGAAAGACTCTCACTTGTCTTCCCCTTTTAGAGAAAGAGTTCTTGCTCAGTTGCCAATAGCTCTGATTTACATCAAAAAAAAAAAAAAAAAAAAGTACTGCTTCCTGACTCCTGAGAGAACCAGACTTTCAGGCATTCTCATGACCAGGAAGAGTCCCTGAAGCCAGAGCTCCTGTCAGAGAAGGAGTAGAACATTGATGACTATCGGAAAGGAATGGAGTTTCCCCTTAGGAGTTATGCCTGAGCCATTGCTTCCATTTTGCAAGCGAATCACACAGTGATAAAGCTCCAGCCATTATAGTGGGCAGCACACATAGAGGAAAAGGCTTTGGACTGCTAGGAGAGTGGGATTCAAGATTCTAGTTGACCATTTATTAGTTCTGTGGCATTAGATATGTATATTTTAACCTTCCCAGGCATCAGTTTCTCCTTATGTACAATGCAGGTTAACCTAATTCACGGGGCCATTTTGAAAATCAAATGGGATAAAAATAAACTATGTCGATTTCAAAGAAGATGTTATTGGCACAATAATGATTAAAATATCAAAGGTGCCTGGGTGGTGTCGTTAGTTGAGTGTCTGACTCTTGGCTTCAGCCCAGGTCATGATCTCAGGTCCTGGGATCAAGACCCACATCGGGCTCCACACTGTGGAGTCTGCTTGAGATTGTCTCTCTCCCTTTTCTTCTCTCTCTCCCACTTCCCGTTCTCAATCTCTCTCTCTCTCTCTCTCAAACAAATAAATTAAAACAAAACAAAACAAAACCTCTTTTTCTTACAGGAAATAGATCTTGCTTGTTCAGGGGGTTTGATAGTCATTGGCTTTGACCCTTTCTGGAGGAACTGCTGACTGCTGAATGTGCTAAATTAATACGAGGGCTGAGTGTATTACATGTCATCTTAGGACGGGTCATAGCCAAATTCATATTATGAATACTTATTGGTTTTTCAGGACTTATAGAAGAAAACTTCTCTTGTCTCTTTCTCCTCTGTTCTTTGTAGAATTTCCCTGTGACACTAGCACTGTGTTTTTCCAGCATGATGCTGTTAGATAGAGAATACAGTTGGTGATAGGAAATCCTTATCAAGCCATCAAGACTTGGAAGGGTGGGCTTCAGAAGGGTCTTTGGCTGTGGTTAAGTAAGAAATGCATTCCCAGCTTGCCAGGCAGGTGAAACAGGTGGTCCAGTGAACTCAGTCCATTCTGTGAATGGGTGGGCATTATGGTGTCAGCAAATACAAAGGCATTGAGAAAGTCAGGGGTTCACTAGGGGGGCTTTTGGCTCTTGAAACATCACTGGTAGCTTCAGGTTAAACTAGGTCAAATCCTGCTATAACAATGACCAAGAGATCCAAAAAGAACATTGTGAAGGGAACAGGAAAGCTCATTGATCCTTTGGTATATATTTAAGCATGATAGAAATCAGGAATAGCAGTGTGGCAGGCTGGAATGGATAGAGAAGGCATTTATGTAGAAGGTTGGTCTCATGCCATGTCTTGAAGGTGGTAGGGCTTGAAATGGCCAAGGAGAGAGATGAAGAATTTGGAATGCATCAAAACCAGATGCAGAGATGAACTTAAAGGAAAGACAAGGGGAAGAACAGCCTTGGCAGAAGTTAAGGGTATTTGTTTGGGGGTGATGAGAAATGAGGTTGGTGTTGCCAGAGGTCACATGAGATGAGATAAGGGTTGCAGGTGACTTCTCTGGAAAGCAGACTCTGAGATACAGAAATGCATATTGGGGGGCACCTGGGTGGCTCAGCAGGTTAAAGCCTCTACCTTCGGCTCAGGTCTTGATCCATGGTCCTGGGGTCGAGCCCCACTAGGCTCTCTGCTCAGCAGGGAGCCTGCTTCCTCCTCTCTCTCTGCCTGCCTCTCCATCTACTTGTGATCTCTGTCTGTCAAATAAATAAAATCTTTAAAAAAAAAAAGAAATGCATATTGGAAATTTATAGGGATGTGTTCTTGGAATCCATACCTGTTGGAAAGGGAAGGCAGCAGAACTGGGCAGAGAGAGAAGCTGGAAGAAGAGAGAAGTGGTGTAGGGTCAGCCAATCCCCACAGGAGGCTCTAGAGTTAGGATGGCCCTACAGAGTTACTGCAGACCTTTATACCCCCACATCATTTTGTGTTACCTGAACTGCCCCAGATAAACAGTATGATCTTGGGCAAGGTGTCTCTCTTCAGCTAAGGGCACTGGCTTGGAGAGAAGTGGGGAGCCAGATGCCAGCTGTCAGCCTTCCATGGTCCCCCTGTTGGGGGGATAAATTCTTGAGCCCTTAAGTAATTGGTGAAAATTGGCTGGTACATCACAGTGTCTACTTCAGATGGATAATTAGGATGGCACCAGATGATAAAAAGCCTGAGGACACGGGTGATTCTATGGTGAGAGGACCAAGACATTCACCTCAGCTACAAATTTTAAGGGGACTTCAGAAACAACTCAGACATAAAGATCAATTATATATATATATATATATATATACACATATATGTGTATATATATATATTTTTTAAAATTTTATTTATTTATTTATTTAGAGAGAATGTGCAAGAAGGGGAGAGACAGAGGGAGAGGGAGTGAAAGAATCTCAAGCAGACTCCTTACTGAGTGTGGCACCTGATGCAGGGCTCGATCCCATGACCATGAGATCAGGGCCTGAGCCAAAATCAAGAGTTGGTTTGTCAACCAACTGTGTTACCCTGGTGCCTCAAGATAAATATTTTAATGTAATACTTGAAAAAAATCCCAAATCTGTGCGGAAAATCCATAATGAGCAAAATATCAAATTTAAAGAAAGATAGGATCAGTGTACTGATTTTTCCTTTTGCCCCAGGCTCCAATATGTCCAGTCGAAAATAGTGCCTTATGAATATGATTTATCCTGTAGGAAATGGGAAATCCTTGGGAGTTTTCCACTTCTCATTTACCTATAAAAGCAGCATAATTATAACATTAAATTTGTTTTCATTGAGTTCTTTACTCAGAATCTGACAAGTCGGACTCTTGTTTGTAAGAGATGGAGAAACCAATCAGCTCAATTTTGCTTACCCAATGACCACAGGGAATTTATTGCCCTACAAAGAATTCAGGATTCAGGTATGGTTTTATCTAGGGGCTCAAATGATACATTTACTCCTCAGTTTCCCTTCCTCTCTGGAGTGTCTTCACTAAGTATGAACTTCATTCTTCTATGGGTTTTTCTGATGATAAAATAGATGGTGTGGCACTCCTGAGCCTCTCATTGTCAGTCAACTAAAGGACAAGAGATTGTATCTCTTCCTCCAAAACCCAGCCAAATTATTATCTGATTGGAACAGAAATTCAACCATGGGTCTATCACTATGACCAGATGGATGGCCTGATTGGTTTATGTCAACAAGGCATATACCCCTCTACCTGGGACTAGGTCATTCTATAGAAAATGTGTGGGTTGTTGGGTTGCTTCTACTAAAGAAGATAAATGGTTACTAGGGACCCTACTACACATGAATTCACATTTACCTGTTTCTGTCCAGTGTGTGTCCATACAAATATATGTGTAAAACAACATCACACTGATCATTCAATCATACTATATAGCATTTTTATTTTAAAAAATATTCAAGTAATGCATGAATACTGTAAAAAGCAAGTAACATGGAAGAGAAAATAAAAATCTATACTCTGATGGTATAGTATGTTTTATGGTGTCCTTCAATTCTGTTAAAAATACATTCATTGGTATAATTTCCTTTACTTTTTAGTGAATTCAGCTTAGGTGTTTCACTTAGCCATATTCTTGAATATCTGTCAATATTAGTACTCACATTTAAAAAACCCCACAGCATGTATTTTATGGTATGGTTATTTTTGTAAGCATGACTTTATTTGAAGCATAACCACTTGATGGACATTTGGGTTTTTTCCCAAGTTATTCAGTGCTATAAACCATGCCGCAGTCGGCATTCACTGTACGCGTGTTTCTACACATAGGAGAAAAATAGAAGCCAAAGACAAATCTAGAGATTAACAGTTTGTTCAAATAAAGGAATTTATTTCAAGAAAGGATCTTAATTCTACCCTTTTTCTCAAAAGGGATAACTAAATGTCTCAAAATACATATTACAGTACATCTTTTCCCCTATGGGCTGAAATGTCACTTTTTCATTTTATATTTCTATATAAAATTGTGGCTATTTCTGGATTGTCAAAATCAGTACTCTGTTTAATCTGGCAGCAGATTTGTGCTATTTTTTTTACCTTCTTTACCTTCTAACGTCTTTTATATCTGGTGAGGATAAAACTCCCATCCTATTCACATAATTTTTTCCTATGTGTTCACAAGTGCTTAATAAATCTTGTTCACTTATCACTCCTTATAAATTTTAGAATCAATCTGTCAAATTCAATGTAAAATCTTTTTGAGATGGCATTGATTTTAAGTTGAATTTGGAAAACATTGTCATTTATGCAAGTCTTATTTTATGTTCCTCAATAAAACTTTATCTCTTCTATATGAAGATCTTGCATGTTACTTTGTTTTTTAAACATTTTATTTTATTTTTTAAAGTTATTTATTTATTTATTTGAGAGACAGAAAGCACAAGCAGGGGAACAGCAGAGGAAGAGGGACAAGCAGACTTTCTGTTGAGCAGGGAGCCCAACATGAGGCTCAATCCCAGGATCCTGGGATCATGACCTGAACCAAAGGCAGACCCTTGACCATCTGAGCCACCACAGTGCCCCTAAATTTTATTTTTAAGTAGTCTCTATACCCAATGCGGAACTCGAACTCACAACCCTGAGATCAAGAGTCACGTGCTCCACCGACCGATCCAGACAGGTGCCCCAGCTTACGATGTTTAGTTCTAATTATGTCATGGTGGTGCTTCCTGTTTTGAAAGGGACAGATTTTATCTTATCACATTTTCTAATTGGTTTCATGAATGGATCTTGATTTTAATACATTGACCTAACAAGCGACTTTGTGAAAGTCTTAATGCAACATGTGTTTCTTCTTGGTCTCTTATTTAAGATCTGGGTATTCTCCAGTCTTCCTGGATGTTTCTAATCCAAGGGAGATATAGACCCCCTTCAAATAAGCTCTCATAGTCTCTTATCCTTCCCGATGGCACACTTTTATTGTTGCTTAGTCTGGCTGGGGATAAGGGGAAAGGTATGGGATGTCTTCTCACCCAGATGACCCTGCTACAGCATGCCAGCTAAGAATTCTGTCCCTTGCCCTCGGCTCCTTGTTCCTTGTATTTAGTACTCTTGGAATCTCTTCCAATGTTTTTAGTGGTATTCTCTTGAGCATGTTTTGGACTGCGATTAAAATGTTCCAACTGATCTCATCCATTTTCTTGCATCTCTCACTCCTGCTATAATTTCTCATCTGTCAAGGGGTCTACTTCTTATTTGTGAGCCCAGTAATGTGTATGGATACATAGAAAAATACAGAGGCGTGAGACGGGAGGAGATGTTGAGATAGAAGCCTATTTCCTTCCCCCAGCTGGAGAGTTGGTTGTTCTATTATCATTTATTAAAGCCTGCGTCTTTCCCCAGTGTTTTGAGAGATTCTTTGTAAAGTGAATTTTCAGCTTTTATTGGAATTTTGATTGAATTTTTTGTAAATGTAGATTAATTCAGTTGGAATTTATATATTGTAATATTGTCTTTTTAGCCACAGACACAATCTATCTCAGCATGCACTCCTGACTTGACTTACATCCTTCAGTGAAATCTTAACATCTTTCTCCAAAACGTTCCTGGACATTTCTTCTGTGGGTTTATTCTCAGGTGCTTTATTATTTACATTGCAATATAAATGGATCTTTTATTTTAAAAAAAGCAACATTTTTAAACTGCATTATTTCTGTAATATAGGAAGATCATTCTTTTCCCCCATTCTCTTTTCTTTTTGTTGTTCAGTTTAGGTATTTTTATTAAACCCTATTTCCAGTTCATAAGTCATTCTGTTAGATTCAATCTGTTATTAAAACTATCTATTTGATCCTTGATTTCAATGTTAGAATTTTCAGTTCTAGAATGTCCATTTGATTCTGCTCATTCCACTCTGGGATCCAGAATTATCAGTGATTTTTCTTTTATTGTCTATTTATCCTTTGGTATTTGTCATATAGATCCTGTGTCTTTGCATGTCTAGTAATTTCTTATCAAATATGGGATGTTGTTCATTAAAAAAAAAAGTCAGAAGGGCGCTTGGGTGGCTTGGCTAAGTGTCCAACTCTTGGTTATGGCTCAGGTCCTGATCTTAGGGTCATGGGATCGAGCTCTTCATTGGGCACCACAATCAGTGTGGAGACTGTTTGAGATTCTCTCTTGCCCTCTGCCCCTCCCCCACCATCTTAAAAAAAAAAAGTCAGACACCAGATGCTGCTCTTTTCCATCCAGGAAGCTCTACCTTTTCCTCTACTGGTGGGGGTAGTATGGAAATGCTTCCCTGGATTCAGCGAGAGATGAAATCAGACTTGCCCCTGAATTGTAGTTTGGGTGAGACCTGGTCTACCTGGTTTTCCCCTGTTGCAAGGTTGTGGCTATTCTGGACTCTCATCTGAGAGGGTGACGGTTATTGGCCTCAGGACTGAGAGACGGATGGAAGTTTTTCTCTGCTTTTTTGAAGTTTTAGGCTTAACTTCTAATTTTTCCTATCCCATGGAGCTGCAGACTTGGACAATTATTCTAAGGGAGCCCAGCAGTGTGTTTGCAATCTCTCTAATCTCCAGATGTGCCACTCTAGCCCCACAGAACTGCCAGAGCTCTGCTGTTTTTTTCTGTTCCTCTCCTGGGATCAAAGTCTGGATAGTTAAGTCTCCATATTGGCTTAGACTGGCATGTTCTTACCAACAAAACAAAATAAAAACAAAACAATTGTAGCTCATCAGTATAAATTATTCACTCCCTCTAGAGATTTTAATTTTATAAGGCTTTTCCTCTGGGCAGGTATTTCTTTTTTCCCTTTCTTTTCTTTTTCTTTTTTATAAGGATTTTTTTTTTTTTAATTTATTTGTCAGAGTGAGAAAGAGAGAACACAGGCAGGGGGAGCATCAGGAAGAGGGAGAAGCAGACACACCACTGAGCAGGGAGCCTGATGCGGAACTCGATCCCAGGACCTCCGGATTATGATGGGAGCCAAAAGCAGATGCTTAACCGACTAAGCCACCCAGGCGTCCCTGGGCAGGTATTTTTCTTTTAAGTACCAAGGGAATGCAGAACATTCTGCTTTGCCTTCAGAGACTTCCTTCTTAGCCTGATGGCCTCCTGCCCTGCACAGCTCCAGAATTCAACAAATGTGGAGGAAAACCCAGCCATGTGTTGGCAGCCCTTCATGTGTACAAGTTGGTCTTGACTTCCCATCATGACCATCACCATGACCACCAAAAGCTTGATGGCGTCTCTGGGGTGGGTGGGTCCTCTGCCTGGGCCAGGGCCTGATTCCCAAGCTTCTATCACCTTCCGAATCAGATCCTGCCCCTATTTGGTCTTTAGTTCCTTTCTGAAAAGTTTTCTTCTCTCTGGAATATCAGTCCTTGTAGTTCTCATTGCTTCCGAAGCTCTGGATTTTCTAGTTGTTCTGAGTGTGAATGTTCAACTACTTGCTCTATGTTACCTAAGAGTAGGAATGTGAGGGTGCCTGGGTGGCTCAGTCGGTTAAGCGGTTGCCTTCAGCTCAGGGTCCTGGGATTGAGTCCCACATTGGGCTCCCTGCTCAGTGGAGAGCCTGCTTCTCCCTTTTCCTCTGCCTGCTGCTCTGCCTACCTGCGCTCACTATCTCTTTGTCAAAAAAAAAAAACAAAAAAAGCAAAAAAAAACTTAAAAAAAGAAGAGTAGAAATGTTAGACCACTTATTATTCTAAGCTGGCCTTGATTTCGGCACAGTGTTTTTTGTTTTTTTTTTTTAAAGATTTTATTTATTTATTTATTTGACAGAGAGAGAGAGCATGGTGGGGGTGCGGTTGGGGGGGGCAGAGAGATAGGGAGAAGTAGGCTCCCTGCTTAGCAGGGAGCCTGTCCCAGGGCTCGACCTCAAGACCTTTAGATTACGACCTGAGCCAAAATCAAGAGTCAGATGCTTAATGGACTGAGACCCTAGGTGCCCCTCTCATGGTATTTCAATTTTTAGTTTCTTGAGGCACTTCCATACCATGTTCTACAGTGACTGCACCAATTTACATTCCCACAACACAGGGCAGGAGGGTTCCTTTTTCTCCACATCCTCACCTTATTGTCTTTTTGATTTTTGCTGTTTTGACAGGTGTGAGGTGATATCTCACTTTTTTAAAAAATTAAATTAAATTTAATTTTCTTGTGTGTGTGTTCCAAAATTCATTGTTCATGCACCACACCCAGTGCTCCATGCAATACGTACCCTCCTTAATACCCACCACCAGGCCCTCCCAATCCCTCACCCACCTCCTCTCCAAAACCCTCAGTTTGTTTCTCAGAGTCCACAGTCTCTGTGGTTCATCTCCCCCTCTGATTTCCCCCAGCTCACTTCTCCTCTCCATCTCCCCATGTCCTCCATGTTATTCCTTATGCTCCACAAATAAGTGAAACCATATGGTAATTGACTCTCTCTGCTTGACTTATTTCACTCAGCATAATCTCTTCCAGTCCCGTCCATGTTGCTACAAAAGTTGGGTATTCATCCTTTCTGATGGAGGCATAATACTCCATAGGGTATATGGACCACATCCTCCTTATGCATTCGTCCGTTCTTGGTTCTTTCCACAGTTTGGCTACTGTAGCCATTGCTGCTACGAACATTGGGGTACAGATGGCCCTTCTGTTCACTACATCTGTATCTTTAGGGTAAATACCCTGTAGTTTACTATAGCACCAAGAACCATAAGACACCTGGGAATAAACCTAATCAAAGAGGTAAAGGGTCTGTACTTGAGGAACTACAGAACACTCATGAAAGAAATTGAAGAAGTCTCACATGGTTTTGATTTGCATTTCCCTGATGAAGAATGAGAATGATGTTGAGCATCTTTTCCTGTGTCTGTTTCCCATCTGTGTGTCTTCTTTGGATGGATGTTCAGGTCCTCTGTCCATTTTTCAATCAGGTGATTTTTCTTTCTCTCTATTTCTTTCTTTTCTTTTTTTTTCTTTTCTTTTCTTTTCT
>NW_019154148.1:6474165-6572758 GCF_002288905.1 Enhydra lutris kenyoni | reverse complement strand
TTTCTTTCTTTCTTTCTTTCTTTCTTTCTTTCTTTCTTTCTTTCTTTCTTTTCTTGATGTTGAGTTGTGTAAGTGCTTGATATTTTTTGGATATTAACCCCTTATCGGATATATGACTGGCAAATATCTTTTAATGGATTCTACTTTTTACCAAGCCTTACACCACAACTTCTTTCTTGCTCTGTGCTTTATTTCCAGTTTTTTTTTTTTTTCTTGTTTGGCTGGAATTCGTCATGGGCTTTTTTTTTTTTTTCCCCAAAAAGTTTTTGTGGGCGTTATTGTCCTTGGATGTTCTCACATTTGAATGTGTCTTCTTGTCTTTATACTTCAATTATAACTTGTCTGAGTATGATATTGTTGGTTCCTTCATGTTCCCCTTAGTCATGTAGACATGTCTCCAAATCTTCTAGCATTGATTATTGCTATGGGGGAGACTGAGGCTGGTGTGATTTTTTTTCACACTTATGGATAATTCGTTCTCTAGATCTGAATACCTTGAGTTCTTTTTTTATCATTAAAGTTTATTTCCAAGAAATCTTGATATCAACCCATTTAATTAAAAAGAGAAGCTATTTTTATCTGCAGGTTCGGATCTTCCTTCCTTTCAGAGAAGTCTTGAGGGTGTCAGAATATTTTGGGCATCACTTTTGGGTCCTTTATTTCGGAGAACTTGATTGCCTTTGTGTTGTATTATGTTTGTCTTCTCCATCTCTCATTTCTTCTTTAGTTGGTTATTTATTTTTTTTCTTGTGTACTCATTGTGACTTTCTCAACATTGGTAATTTGCTCCTCAACCCTATTCGTTTTATTTTTTGCTATTTGAAATTAATTCTTACCTTGCTGATCAATGACAATAGTTCATGTCTTAGTTATCAAGCTCTTAGGGTCTTCTTTCTTTCCTTTTTTTAAATATTTGATTTACTTATTTGACAGAGAGATCACAAGTAGGCAGAGAGGCAGGCAGAGAAAGAGGTGGAAGCAGGCTCCCTGCTGAGCAGAGATTCCCAATGTGGGGCTCGATCCTAGGACCCTGAGACCATAACCTGAGCCAAAGGCAGAGGTCCAACCCATTGAGCCACCCAGGCACCTAGTGTCTTATTTCTTATATCTCCTTTTAAATTTCATTCTTTGTTGATAGTCTTGTCTTTGAGCTCTTGTTCATTGAATTAAAGGCTTGCACAATCCATTGCAAAAATATACAAAGAATCTTCTGTTGCTTGGGTTATACTTTTCTTCAATTCTAGGCCATTTCTCTCTGTTTGGTGTGCTCTTTCTCTTACTTTATTTGCTTGAGTATTTGTTTTAGGCAGGGGCCCAGCAGAAGGTGAATGAAATGTGGAAACTGGAATAATTGAAGAAGCTTAATAAAGAAACTGTTTACAAAGATACAGGAGGGAGAGAGGGATGCTCAAACTAACCAAAGCTTGTTCCCTTCAGCTGGCATCTGCAGGGAGCCACTTCCACTCCAGGCCTGAAGAGGCAAAGACAGGGAATGGTTCTTGGAGATGAGAGAAGAGAGCTACCGAAAAACTCACATGGTAGAAATGGTGACCTTCTAGAGAGAGCCAAGCTTATCCAAGGTCATAGGAGGTTATATGAGAGAGGCGGGAATGAATAGCTTAATCTTAATTTCTTCTTTCCTATAATCTTTTGCAGGGGTCTTCCAGTGGGAAGACAAAAGCCATGTGTGCATAATGGTCAACTTGGGGCATAGAGAATGCCGGAGGAGATGGAGAGAGAGGGAGTGGGGAGGAGGGCAAATGGGAGGCATCCCCGCCACACAGAAGACTTGCAGAAATGCCATGCCTTGGTTCATCCTCTTGCTCCTGTTTTCAGTGACTCTGTCCAGATCTTTATACTCTGACACCATGTGGGTTGATTCTCCTTGGCACTCATCATACCTAATTGGAGTCTGTTTTCTCCCTCCCTCCAAGTGATATTTTGAGATACTTTTCTGATGCTCAGGCTATGGGGAATGAATATGGGGATATGGGGCTGGGTGGGATTTAGAAATATGATCTGGGTTTTGCTGTCTCTCCTCTGATTTCTATCAAACCTACCTCAATGCCTTCCCCATCAACAAAGGAATATTCCCATTCCTAGGCTTTGACTCACTTCCCTAAGGTTTTTTCCCTACATCTATGATTTTAAATTCTGTAACAATACTACTTTTTCTTTCTTTAGTGCGGATTTTTGTTCATCTGGTGAAATTTTCATTTCTTTCTACTCTTTTGCAATGCATGAAGTTCCCTTTTTTATCCTAATTGAATCTCTTTGCAACTTACCCTGTTGTATTTGCAATTTGCCTTTTACTTCTTGTGATTTTCTTTATATAGACAATAGTCTCTTGGGTCCTTTAGGGATACACGTTTCCCCAAATAACTCTCTATTTCTTGTGATAAGTCATTTCACTCACCCACTATTACTCTGAAGCTTCAGGAGAATGTTTCTCTCCCTTTCTGCATCTATTCTCATAGGTCCAAAGCTTTTTTCTCACATTTATTCAAACAAGGCAGGAAATATATAGACTCTGTCTTTGTCAAAAGACTGGATGTCCAGAATTCCTTTGGTTTTACTCATTGTTAGTTTGAGTACTGGTCAAATCCCCTTGTCACATCTACTGTTTAGAGGAGAGATGGATGTGGACAGCCTCGAGCCCAATTCCTAACTTTGAGCACACATTTATGTAATGCAGCCTGACTGGACTGAGGTGGGAGCCTCCCTTGCTCCCTGTTCTTGGCTGTCGGACTCTCTGAACAGATGCAGTCCACGAGAAGCTATAATTACAGGATGAACCCCTGCCAGGGATTTTTCTGCCAGGGAATTTCCATGCCCGACTTCAGCACCTCATTGTAGGGTCTACACAAGTTAGATGAGACAGTATCAAGGTCAGTGCCTCTGCACCCCCCAAGTTCAGCCTGATGTTTTGTTGCCTCTCGATGGATATAAAGAAACGCAACTGAGGGGGGCCATGATCTGCCTCCTTGAGGAATGCAATTAAGAACCCACAGAGCAGGGGCTCCTGAATGGCTCCGTTGGTTAAGCTGAGCATGACCTTTGGCTCAGGTCATGATCCCGGAGTCCTGGGATCGAGTCCCACATCAGGCTTCCAGGTCCATGGGGAGTCTGCTTCTCCCTCTGACTTTCCCTCTCCTGCTCCCTCTCACTCTGTCTCTCAAATAAATAAATAAAATATTAAAAAAAAAAAAACCCAAAACAAGAGAACCCACAGACCATATTTAAATGTTGTTTGCGGAGTCCGAGTCCCTGGGTGAGAACCCTGTTGGTAGAGGAGGGACACTGTTTCTCTTTGCGTTCTTTCAGAAAAGGGGCAGATCAGAATGGCTTTTGTCAACTGCACCCCATCACTTTTCCCGGGTAATAGAACTTCTTCTCAACTTCCACGGTTGCTTTTGCGGCAATCGGAGTTTTCCTCTTTTGGGCTTCTTCCTTGTGGCAAGTTCTGAGTATGTATCAGTACAACAGAAACAATGTCATTTTCCACCGGGAGCCACGCTGAACTGGTCCTTGACAATACAGAACAGGTGAGCAATTTGGACAGAGAAAGCATGCAGTCATCCTCTCCTGGTCTGATGAAACCTCAAAAACTTCCTTAGCCATCCAGACAGACTTTTTCTTGGATGAGGTTGCTGTCTTTAGTTGAAAGAGGAATTCTGTAGGTAGCGTGTCATTTTATTTGGATTTGCATCAGATGTGAGTCTGAAGGCCTTTTTTACTAATTCATGAACACTGTGAGTAAATAAACTTTAATAATTTATTGCTGACCAAATGAATCAATCGAGAGAGGTAGGAGTCATAACTACACAATTCCTTGCCTGGCTGTTTTGTAATAGCGAGATTGAACTCCATGGTTAGCTTCTCTGGGTGTGACTGATGGAAGCAGATCTTATTTTTCTTTCTAAAGATTTTATTTATTTATTTGACAGAGAGAGAGAGATCACAAGTAGGCAGAGAGGCAGGCAGAGAGGGGGGGAAAGCAGTTTCCCTGCTGAGCAGAAAGCCTGATGCGAGGCTTGATCCCAGGTCCCTGAGATCGTGACCTGAACTGAAGGCAGTGGCTTAACCCACTGAGCCACTTAGGTGCCCCAGATCTTATTTTTTAAAAAGTTCATTTATTTAAGCAATGTCGGTGCCTGGTGCGGTGCTCAAACTCAGGACCCTGAGATCAAGATTGGATGCTCTACTGATTGAACCAGCCAGGTATCTCCAGATCCTATTAATTAATTGTGGGCCTCCTGACCTTCCAGCCACCCCACTGCTGTCCTGAGTGTGATACACTGAGACTAGCAATGTTAGCTTGGCTCCCCAGAAACACACAGAAAGAGATGAATTCTTTTCAACAGCTCCTCCCACCAAGAAGCAGATCACTAAATTGCAGCAGTGAAATTTCTTCGTTTGATAACTAATTAATCTTTTTGTTCCTCTAATACTAAAAATAAAAATTTTATGTCTCCTTTACTATACATATGCCTGTGCCCATCCTTTCTTTTCACCCATATAACACCTGGCGGATCTCCTAATTTGTCTTACTTTTTGAATAAGCTCTACTTGGACAATGCTATTAAAAAATTGCAACCCAATTTCCCATTTTGATTCTCTCAATCTCCTTTATGATGCTCTGTTTTTATCGCATGGTATTTGGCATCTTCTAACAAATCATAATTTATATGTTTATAGTGTGCTTTGTTATTGTGTGTCCCCCCTCCTTATCAGCCTTGCTAGGATATGAGCTTTAGAAGGGCAGACTTCTTTGTTTTCTTCATTGATATATCCCAAGCATCTAGAACAGTGCCTGGCAGATAGTAGATGCTCAATAAATGTGTTTTTTTGGAAAGTATGAATGAATGAAGGAAGGAAGGAATCGATGAATGCTATGTCCTTTTTCCTTTCTATGCTCTTTTCTCAGTCTGTACTTGAAAGACTTGTCTCCTCTGGAATTTTGCTTTTTGGTTCTTTTTCCCCCTCTGTAATGTTTAACAATTGTGACGTCCTTTTCTTTGGACCCTAGAAACATGTTTGAGTATCTCTCCTTGGGAAAAAAAAAAGAAAAAAAGTATATATTGGTCCTTCTTCTATCTTTAATGTCCTCTCTCTCCTTCCCAACATCATAAAATGTCTAGAAGGGGTTCATCTGTTTTAACCTCATTCCCCTGGTCAGTGCTCTACCATTTGAGTTCTCTTTTGGTCACAGAACTGAAATTTCTACTGCAGACTATCAATTGTTGTCTCTTAGTCCTTGACTCGTTTCCTCTCTTCGTGGGCTCTAGTGGCGATAAATATTCCCTCCATCTTGAAGGTTTGTCCCCACTGATTTCTGATGCTGCGTTGGTTTTCTTCCTGCCTACCGAGTATGCTCTTTCTATCTCCACTTAGCGACTTCTCCATTTGCCCCCTAAAGGGTTGAGAATTTGGGGCCACCCTTTCTTCTTTCTTTGCAACACTTGCTAGCTAGTTTCATCCACCTGCCCTGTGTTAGTTGCCATCAATAACCCAGCTTCATTCTTGTTTTGCTAAGTTACTACTGGGTATTTTCAACTGAGTGCTCAGAAGCACTTTAATGAAACTGACCCAAGAGGGATGTACTACTTTTCCAATCCCTATACTCCCTAAATCCCATCTTTATGCTTTCAGTTGCTTAACTAAGGACAGTTCCATCCACATCAGGCCCATTCATGACTCCTTCCTCCCTTATGCTTAAATGACTCATCCAGTTCTTGTCATTTCCAACAGAACCTTATTTACACTATTAGAGCCTTTATCTCCTAGTCTCCATTACACTGGTTGCCTATGGTTTCTCTCTGGATTGCTGAAATATTCCTTCCACTGATTTTGGTTTCAGCTTCTAATTCTCATCCTAATTCAATAGGCTCCTCACCCAGTCCAACTAAAACCTTCAAAACTTCAAAACCAGCAGGCACTAACGGAACACCTACCTCAGTCCCGTCGGAAAGAGATAGTGGTTTCTAGTTTTTGAAGACCATGTGTTTATGAGACCCATGGATAAACAGAATGCACTGTGATAAGTGAACCAATGCTAGCGATGGGAAGAAGGTGAAATGAGGGAAGGGTGGTCTCAGAGTCACATGCCTCTGTCCCAGCAGGGGCCTGGGTATCTGGATTCCTAGTGAGATATTCCCTCTGCTGCGATGATTTCACCATTTCCTAAACCCCGACTACTTTCCCCTGTGGGTTTTTTTTTTTTTCAAGATTTTATTTATTTATTTGAGACAGAGAGACACAGATAGAGACAGAGATAGTGAGAGAGAGCACCAGCCAGAGGAGAGGGAGAAACAGGCTACCTGCTGAGCAGGGACTCTGACGCGGGGCTCGATCCCAGGACCCTGGGATCAGACCTGAGCTGAAGGCAGACACTTAACCCACTGAGCCACCGAGGTGCCCCTGCTTTGCTTTGTTTTTGTATTATGTCCCAAGTTTATAGTTGTTATCTGCAAGGATCAGGGCCAGTCTGTACTTCTTGGTCATGTTGGAAGCAAAATTGAGTCTCTTACGTTCTTGGCAAAACATGCTGGTGTATGAACTATTCCACCAAAGCCATATTTTCTACACCCTTTGGCATCTCCTGTGGTTTTTTTCCAGATGCCAGCTGTTGATGGCCCTCCCAAATTCGAGTGCTTGAATTAGAACATACCATGGTGGCATCACATTTTCTAGCCAAATGACAGAAATTTTACTGTACTTTTTCAAGTAGATTGGACATTGGAAGGAAAGACCCAGGTGCTGACAATAAGCTTTTCTTCTAAGTCAGCTGTTCTAAGGTATACCTTCTTTCTGATACCTGATATATTGCTTTTAAATAACATAGCGTGTGATGTTTCCTTTGCCCATTTGACAACATCACTTTCTGCACACATGTGAGATGACCAGTGATTCCCCAATGAGTATAACATGACTTCCCTTCTGTTTCTTTATTTCTTTCCTTCAGGGCTAAGAGGGATAAGCCGCAGACAGAGCCAAATGATCCAAGCATCATCCCTGAAAAAAATCAATTTATATTTACTCAGCTTGTTCAATGTTAAATTAAACCTAATCATGACATAGAAAATGAGAACCAGATCATACCAAGCCACTGATTCATTCAAGACAAAGCTATTGAGTCCTTCTTTAAATGGGGTGGTAATTTTTGATGTTAGATACTCAAGTGATGGCTTGAAAAATCATGTTGGTCCATAGACAGTCCTCTAAGCCTCCTGCATAGGCCACATAACAGGTGCACAAAGTATCAAGTCTGTGTGGGTTTTGACAACAATAGATTGGGCTTTCTAGAATGTTGAGTGAAAAATTGAATGATGATTAACTGGGGACTCAAGGGAACAATAAAAATGATCAGCTCCTTATTAGATAGGACATAAATTGACAATATGGGGTGCTTGAAAGCATTATCTTAATGTATGAGGAAGCCAGCAGTGTGGCTTAAGCACCAATTAGACCTCAGCTTCACAGCTTAGGACAAATAGACCCATCATCGGCTGAGCACTGTAGTGTGCTCGTCATGGTTCATAATGGAGAACAGAAGGGGAAGTGTGTTCTTCTGTGGAAATGGATTCATTAATTTAGTCACTCATTCAAAAAACGTCCGTGTCAGGGACGCCTGGGTGGCTCAGTTGGTTGGACGACTGCCTTCGGCTCAGGTCGTGATCCCAGAGTCCCGGGATCAAGTCCTGCATCGGGCTCCCGGCTCCGCGGGGAGTCTGCTTCTCTCTCTGACCTTCTCCTCGCTCATGATCTCTCTCACTGTCTCTCTCTCAAATAAATAAATAGAATCTTTAAAAAACAAACAAACAAACAAACAAACAAACAAAAAAGTCCGTGTCAGGCAGGGTACTAAGATGAGTAAGACGTGATCAAGGAACTTGAGATTTTGTTGTAAGTGACAACATATTAAAAAAAAAATGTACCACCTTGGGTCATAAGTGACTCCATGGCAGGGTGCACTGGCTACAGCAGGCTCTAAGGGAAGAGGTCAGTGTATCTGGTGGGGCTACAGGGCTGGCAGAGGTTCCAGGAGCTTAGGGGTCTGGAAGTCAAAGGGCAGCTGGGATGGGTACCTGTCCATCAGGCATAAGTGGCAAGGGAGGGCGCTGCAGGTGCAGGAAACTGTTAGAGGAACATCAAAGATGGCTTCTCTTGAGGACATGTCAGTCATTGGGGTGATAGAATATTGGGGGCAAGAATTGAGCCTGGAAGCAAGAGTAAGGGTCATATCCGGTTAAGCTATTCAAGCGGGAGAGGAGCAGCTTGGAATCACAGGGCAAGCACTGTCGTGGTGGAGAGTAGAGACTTTGGAGGGACCGAAGTCCTGACTCTGCCATCTCCAATCTTGTTCACCAGGTTCTAAATACCCTGGACATCTTTTCTGCCTCCCAAGGAGCAAACTTCACCTCTGCCTACAAGCCTTTGCTCTGGGTGTTCTTCAACCTGAAAGGTTTTCAATGCAGGTTTTCGGAGTCTGGCTTTGAACTCATCGTGAAGCTTCCAGTTCACATATCCTCTTCCCAGAAGGGCCTTTCTTGTCTGCCATCCCTAAGGTAGTGCCTCCTACTGTCCCTCCCCTTCCATCAGTCTCTCCCATAGCTCTGTCCCAGCTCCTTCTTACCCTTCTCATCATCAGAAATGATCTTAATTTATGACTGACTTGTGCATTGTGTATCTTCTGCTCCTGGCACATAAGCTTCAGAATTCTGTCTGTATCTTCATATACTTATTTTTCTGGAGGTAGATTCTCTAACTGTCACTTGGATCTTGAGGTATTCTCTGTTCCCAACAAAACACAGCAGTCAGATCCTGATTTAGATCCTGATAATTCACTCCTTTTATGCAAACAAATTCCTAAAGGCTCAAATATTTAGCTATTTTGGAGAGTGAGACTGTGAAGATTCTAGAATTGCATTGTCCAGGATGGTGGCTACTGGCCACATAATTTATTTTGATATAAATTTGATATTTATATCAAAATAAATTAAAATTAAATAAAGTGGAAAATTCAGGTTTTCACGCCTACTAATTACTCAACAACCCCCCTAGCTCATGGCTATCATGCTGGGTAAATGTAGATATAAAACATTTCCATCCCTGAGAAAGTCCAACGACTGACCTGAGTGGATTTACTTATAGTCTTAGAGAAAAAGCTTTTCAAAGTCATCATGAAACCTAGAAAGGGCAAACTTTGATACATTTAATTGTATGAAAATTAGGAATTCTCTATAGCCAATTGTATCATCAAAAAGTAAGAGAAAAATAACAAAGAGGGAAAACCCCCTGCAACACATATGACCATTAAAAAGTTAGTTTTTTTAGGTTTATATAAAATTCGCCTAACCCAGTAAGTAAAAGAAAAACGACTTGATTGAAAATGTTAAAGAAAAGAAAGCCAAATGCCAAAGGCTGAGGAAAGATGTTTGACCCCACCCGTTCCTAAAAATGCTTAAGTTCCCACACCGGTGACGTGCTATTTTAAATCTATTAAATTGGCAACAGTGAGTAGTGTTGGTGCTTCTGAATATATGGGAAGGTGCCCTAATATATGCCTTCCTGAATGAAATTGAGGCTCTAAAGAAAAGAATGAAAAACAAGGAATTCGAATATGTCAGCTGTTTCAGTCAGCAGCTCGGGCTGCTGTCACAAACGTACCATAGACTGGACGGGTGAAACAAGAAATATTTATTTCTCTCAGTCCTAGAGCTGGGAAGTCCAAGCTCAAGGTGCCAGCAGATCCAGTGTCTAGGGAGGGCATGCTTCCTGGCCTGTGGATGGTTACGCTTCCACCCGCATGACCTAATCACCTCCTTCCTAATGTAATCACATTGAGGCTTAGAATTTCAACATACGAATTTTGAGGGGATGCAAACAGTCAGTACATACCCCTGATGTTGTTTGCTATCTTTTTTTTTTTTTTGAAGATTTTATTTATTTATTTGACAGAGAGAGAGGGAGTGGGACAGGAAAAATGAGCAGGGAGCCCAGCACGGGGCTGGATCCCAGGTCTCTGGGATCATGACCAGAGCCGAAGGCAGATGCTTAACCGACTGAGCCACCCAGGTGCCCCCATTGTTTGCTATCATTACAAGAAATTCGCCCGACAGGTACCTTGTTATATATATGACTCTATAACTTGTTTTCCATCTCCTATCAGAATTTTGAGAGATTCCCATATTAACCCATAAATATCTAGTTCATGTTTTATGGCTGTATGGTATTTTGTTGTGTCTACGTGCCTTAGCTTATTTAACTCTTAGCTGTAGACATTGGTTTGAGGCCTCAAGGATGGATCATGATTTGTGCTGGTTCCCTTCCTGCCTACTCTTCTCCCGCCCTGACTCCCCTTGCCAAATCCCCTAACTCCAGCATTTGCTGTAGGAGTTGGTAGGTGACCCTGCCGATGAGACATGAGTGAAAGTGAGCAGATGACTTCTTTGAAAAAGTTTGCTTCTGTGACTAAAACAGATAGTAATTGGAAATGGTCCCCCTGCTACCGGATGTGATAACGTCACTAGCCGTCCTGAGGTCATTATATCCCTAGCGTAAGGGACCGAGCTTACGTTCCAGTGATGACAGAGCAGAAGTAAGGAAAAAATCCTGGGTCCTTGATAGTGCTGATAAGCACTTAATTATTTCCAGAGCTAACCTATTTCCAAATTCTTGGTTGATGAGATGGTCAGACATTTCTATTCTTTTAAGCTGATTGAATTAGAATTTTCTGCTCCTTGGAGCCCAGAGCATTCTAATCTATATAGTTGGCATATATTTGTCTCTTATTTTATCTATTGATCTATCTATCAATCGATCGATCGATCTATCCAATCATCTATCTAAAGATTTTATTTATTTGAGAGAGAAAGAGAATGAGAGAGAGAAAGCATAAGAAGGCAAAGTGTCAGAGGGAGAAGCAGACTCCCCACTGAGCAGGGAGCCCGACGCAGGACTGGATCCCAGGACTCCTGGATCATGACCTGAGCCGAAGGCAGACACTTAACCGACTGAGCCACCCAGGCGCCCCGCATACAAGGGAATAATTGTCCTTCTGTGTTGACACTAGAATGAATGTCAATTGGGAAAGTGTGGCTTTTAAAAAATATCTTTGTAATCTTTATAGACTCATAGGAAGTCTTGAAAATAGTGTAGAAAACCCAGCATTCCCTTTATCCAACATTCCCCCATGCCAACATCTTGTCTACCTGTAGCATACAGCAAGCCCACAAAATTGACAATGGCACAATACTACAGTTCTTATTGTTTTTTGCTATTTTCCATGCATTTGTGTATGTGTGTGTGTGCATAATTCTATTCCGTTTTATCCTACATTTAGATCTGTATAGCCATCCCTATAATCAAGGTATACAATTGGTCAGCTCAAAGGATCTCAGTCAGGCTATCCCTTTATTCCCCACCCCTTCCCCACACCCTGAAAGCCACTAATATGTTCTCGGACTCTGTAGTTCTATCATTTTTAGGTTGTTATGTAAGTGGAATCATATAGTATGCAATTTTTTAAGACTGATTTTTTTTTTTAATAAGCATAGTGCCTTCAAGAAGCTTCCAGGTTGTTTCATATAAAAATAGTTCGTTCTTTTTATTGCTAAGCATGTGCCATTGTACGGATGCCCCAGAACTTGTTGAGTCATCCACCCAAGGACATTTGGGCTGTTTCCAGTTTTTCCTATTGTAAATAAAGCTTCCATGAACATTCACATATAGGCTCGTGTGCGTGTTGTGTGCGTACACGTGTGTGTGTGTGTGTGTGTGTGTGTGTGTATTAGTGTAAGTTTTCATTTCTCTGGGAGAAATACCTGAGATATTATCTCAGGATAAATACCTGAGAGCTGTGATTTCTGTGTCATTTAGTAAGTCCATGTTTAATTGTATAAAAAACTGCCAACCAATTTTCCAGAACATGGATACCATTTTACATTTTGACTGGCAATGTCTTTGGAATTACACTACTTTTTTCTTTCTTTCTATTTTTCTTTTTACTTTATTATTTTTATTAACATATAATGTATTATTAGCCCCAGGGGTACAGGTCTGTGAATCACCAGGTTTACACACTTCACAGCACTCACCATAACACACACCCTCCCCATTGTCCATAACCCACCACCCTCTCCCGACCCCCCTCCCCCCAGCAACCCTCAGTTTGTTTTGTGAGATTAAGAGTCTCTTATGGCTTGTCTCCCTCCCAATCCCAACTTGTTTCCTTTTTCCTTTTTCTTTTTTTAAGTTGTTCTCAGGACCATGTAGTGATAACTCATTGAAGTGGTTTTCACTTTTTCGAAGGATGCAGAGAGAAATTACTACTAAGAATGTGAAACGAGAGGGAAGAGTAGTTTTATTTGTAAACTTTGCGTTTTGTTTGGATTTACTTGTCCCTTTACTTGATCAGCAGGATTTTGGTTTTCTCTTTATACCTCTGCTTTAAAATCCATAATAAATATCTAGAAACTGATACTTTTTTTTTTAGATTTTATTTATTCATTTGACAGAGATCACAAGTAGGCAGAGAGGCAGGCAGAGAGAGAGGAGGAAGCAGGCTCCCCACCGAGCAGAGCGCCCGATGCGGGGCTCGATCCCAGGACCCTGGGACCATGACCCGAGCCGAAGGCAGAGGCTTTAACCCACTGAGCCACCCAGGCACCCCAAACTGATACTTTTTCAAACTGGAAATGAATGTCTGCCTACCTCCCTCTGTGTTGACACTAGAATGAATGTCAAGGAAAAGCTGTAAGCTTCTAATAACATCGGCTGTCCTGGTTTCACATTTTACTGTCTTAACACTCATTTACCCAACTCAATGTAATTATTCCCCTGTGACTACAGATTTGCCAGATTATATCCTGTTCTAGACCTGACTCCATTTGTTGTCTTCTGAAGCCGCACAAAGCGGAATATATTTTCTTGTTAAATGCCGCGCTTAATAGCGTTTGGGAATTTAATTGCTTGTCTTTTTTGCAACCGTAAGGTAGCACCGAGCACATTGCCTCCGGCCTTGCCTTCCTTGAAGTCTGTTTGTTTCCCCCACAATACCTATATTTACTCACAAGTAGATCGTTTTAAGAGGAATGTTTATACCTCATTGGTTTTTGGAGTAAGGTCGCATAAAAGTAAATGGGTAAACACTGGTTATCTGCTGTCTGAATAATGAGTCTCAGGCCTGCAAACCTCCTGCGTTCGTCAGAGGCGGGAACATTGCCTAATCAAGCACCAGAAAAAGAGCAGGAATGGCTAACACCAGAGTGTACTCAGCAGGAAAAGGGCTGGGCGAAATCATTTCAGCCACCTTCAAAGTCATTGCCTTTTGACCCGGATGGGTTGGTTGTGTGGGAGACCATGCTGATTGCTCACACGGGTTCGTGTCCTTCAGCCAGATCCCAGCAGGAGCACACCTGTAGCATAACAAGTTCAGTTCATGACCCATTGCAACGAGGGAGAACACACACCATGGGGAAACCATGGGTGTTTTAGTGAAAGGACGGTGAAGTCTGCTATAGGAGTTGGGTGATTTGGCGGAGGACCTGAGGAAGCTCACCTCTAACTGGTATCAGAAAAAAGGGGCAATTCTAGAGTTGGATATCTAAATCTTATCTATACAGAGATTGGGTATCTAAATCTTGTTCTAACTGATAAAGAAGTAGCCATCACCCATATGAGCCAAGAGGGGAGCGGTGCTTGGCATTTTGTGGGTGGCACAGTGACCTTGATTTTGTGTCTGCTTAGGAAAAAATTATGTAGCAGCCTAGTTTTGTCTCACTGAATCCATAGTCTCAGAGGAGGCTTGCCTGAGGTTGGTACGCTGTGAGCTTGTGATTGTTCCAGAAAACAATAGCATGGTCTAGCGGTGGGTGCCGGGCCAACTTCTCAATGTCAGTGGCTCCTCCTCTAATTTTCTTTCTTGCATGGGTGAAAAAGTTGAAGCAGCCATACCGTAGTCCGTGACATGGACTAGAACTTGGTGTATGCAGTCCTCATGTGGCTTTGCAATATATTTCACTTATATGCCAATCGCTTTTTGGCCTGGTTTCCAAATAGGGTGTCCTTATTCCAAGGTTAAATGCAAACGTAAAAGGCACGACTTGTCCATCATCCTGGAAGTCAGTCTCCGGAGCCTGTCTGATCCAGCCTTCTGCCTCTGGGCTAAGCTGCCCATAATGACTGTGAAAAATTGATGTCTTTCTGCTTCTAATGATCTAACTGAAGGGAAGAAAATTCCACTGTTGCCCTCAGAAGTCCACAGCCTTCACTCTGAACCTTTGAAAGTATTTTTCCTATTCCATCGTCTGTGGAGATGCGTTCTCTCCGTGCAACTGAATTCATATCTTGGAGCAGGTATTAGGATGAAGGACTCAAAACCAGGAAGGCTTTGCACTGAATCTGGCCAGCTCTCCTGGAAAAGATTTTGTATAAAATTCATCTTTTCACGTCCCTTGAAGAATCAGAATATTTGGCCCCATTGGACAGAACTTTGGTTGGAGCTAACAGCTGTTCCTTGTGCTTATCCAGAGATCTCCCTAGTCCTCCTCCCACAGGCTCTGCTCCTCATTTGTATTTCCTGCCCAGGTCTCAAAACCGTGAGCTTTCAACCCTGGCATAGACTTCTTTTCTTGGCTGTTTGTACATATTTCTCAAAATGGGGTATGGATCATCAGCTGATCCAGGGGGAGATATTGACTGTTATTCAGTAAACAGATCTTGCTAGAGTGTTAATTGCATTTTAGGATTTGGAAAACACAGTATTTTTATATTAAGCCCAATATAGATATAGAATATAATAGAAAATGGATTTAAAGATCAATCTAGAAACTTTAAAGATTTTATTTATTTATTTGACAGAGAGAGATCACAAGCAGGCAGAGAGGCAGGCAGAGAGAGAGGAGGAAGCAGGCTCCCCGCGGAGCAGAGAGCCCGATGCGGGGCTCGATCCCAGGACCCTGAGATCATGACCTGAGCCGAAAGCAGCGGCTTAACCCACTGAGCCACCCAGGCGCCCCCTCAATCTAGAAACTTTAAAAAAAGATTTTATTTATTTATTTATCAGAGAGAGAGAGAGAGAGAGCACAAGCGGGGGAGCAGCAGAGTGAAAGGGAGAAGCAGGATCCCCACTGAGTAAGGAGTCCGATGTGGTACTCAATCCCAGGACCCTGGGATCATGACCTGAGCTGAATGCAAATGCTTAACCTACTGAGCCATCCAGGCGTCCTTCAATCTAGAAATTCTTTTTTTTTTTTTTTTAAAGATTTTGTTTATTTATTTGACAGACAGAGATCACAAGTATGCAGAGAGGCAGGTAGAGAGAGAGGAGGAAGCAGGCTCCTTGCTGAGCAGAGAGCCCAGTGCGGGGTCTTGATCCCAGGACCCTGGGATCATGACCTGAGCCGAAGGCAGAAGATTTAACCCACTGAGCCACCCAGGCGCTCCTCAATCTAGAAATTCTAAAAATGTTTTTTGCTTCTGGAAGCTGCCCCAGGCTCTGTCCCAGACCAACCCATGGGGTGATCATTGAGGAGAGATATGTCCCTCATCTTTGCCATTGGAGTCACTTCAGTAGAAAAGTTATAGAAGAGCTGTACTCCTGTAAAAATCTCCAGTTTTTCTTTTCCTATTTTTTGTAGATTTTCAAAGTGCCAAAGAATATAGATGTTAACTAACTTATAATTAACGTTGAAGTGAATATAGATGTTTTTGAAGTTGAAGTGAATATAGATGTTAACTAACTTATAATTAACCAATTTATTAGGTGTATAAAAGACCAGTACTGAAGCCAGTCTGGCTGAGACAAAACCCAGATATCCAGGTTTCCAGTCTTGTCCTCTTAGATGTATAAGTGAAAACAAAATGGCAAACAGAGTTCCACATACTATTAAGTAGGATTACTATCTCTTTAGTTTGATAATCCTGCTTGTTAATTATAGAATAGCAGATCGACAACTTATGTCTCAAAGAAGTTCAGAGGTGAATAGCATGACAATTAGTGTTTGTTGATGTGTGAGATGAATTATCTCAGGTAAATCTCAAATGGGAGTTGCTTGTTTGCACCAGGAACAATATGTGTGACTTCACAGGTTGGCTCCTTTGCATGCTTTCAGCCATGAATTTTCAGGTCACCTGAAGCACAGTTGTTTCTGGGCAGAGAAAGTGAGAGAAGAGAGCAAGAGAGTAACCATTACAACTCAAATCGGACTTTTCACGTGTGACTTGGAATAATTTCTTCCTCTTTGACAATATAATGAAAATGGCGTATTTATCGATCAGAATTCATTCTTCTGATTTAGTGAGTCACACCTTTGTTTTCTCTTTTATGAATAATCTCTTGAAACACATTCTTGTTAAGGAGTTGGTGATGGAATTAAATTTGTGTACATGTAGTTGAATAGTAGTTGGTGAAATTTTGAACAATAGGATATTACAGGAGAAAGAATTTGATAGGTTATTTGTGGGTGCAGAAGCCAGAGTCTGGCTTGTAGAAGTAGTCAAGTGATCTCTGAGGAACAGCCATGAGTTGGTCTTGAAGGGTTTATTTCTTGGCAAATCTCCAATGCAATTGCTGCTTTTCCAAGTTCCTTTGGTTATTTATATCAACTACTATGATGGGTCATAATTAACTTTGTCTTGATAGAAAATGATTAATAACTACTGCCAGAAATACATGATGCATAGAGTATTTTACATCATGTGCAGCTTTGAAACTTTTATATCCTTCATAAATGGCTCTCCCTGATGAAGCATGGTTGCTCTAGTAATTATGCTTAAAGAATATTCAGTCTTAATAATATCATTCAGTTGGATAGGAGCTCGAGGAACTTACTGGATTCAAACATATGAGTTGCCTTTTTATAGCTCAAGGTAGCTTGAATATAATTAGTTTCATATGACTTAACCTCAATTCTTTGGTGGCCTTCCTTGTCATACGTGTGTACCTTGACAAACCTTATCTTCAACATATACGAGAACCAATTCATGATCTTCTCTTGCAAAGCTGGTGTCCCTGCCTTAGGAGATGTTACCACAGTTCATTCAGCTCAGTAACCTGGAAACCTGTACCTCATCTTTTATACCTGGTATTCTGAAAGTTTGTTCTTGTCTGTGTCTAGCACTGCTTCTGTGTCCAGCCCCATAGCTAATTGTCATTTCCCCAGATCAGGGTGTGCCATATTTCTTGTTGCCATTAATCTTCTGTGCATGCCGCATCCTCTGCTCAGAATCCCCTCGGCTTGCACCCGTTACTCCCCTCCTTAACTACCTAGATTTTTATCTATGTTTCAGAGTCCTTCAGCTTTTTTTTTTAATTTTTTAAATTTTTTATAAACATATAATATATTTTTATCCCCAGGGGTACAGGTCTGTGAATCGCCAGGTTTACACACTTCACAGCACTCACCATAGCACATACCCTCCCCAATGTCCATAACCCCACCTCCCTCTCCCAACCCCCTCCCCCCAGCAACCCTCAGTTTGTTTTGTGAGATTAAGAGTCACTTATGGTTTGTCTCCCTCCCAATCCCATCTTGTTTCATTTCAGAGTCCTTCAGCTTTAATACCTTGGGAAAGCCTATATGTTTTCAATCACATGTCAAATTCCTTTTAATATCTGTCTTGGAATTATGTTCTTTCTCTTTCCAATTTTTGCCCCAGTTTTGGGGGATGGGGCCCTGGTATTTGGTGGTATTCTTCATATACAATAAAATCCACTATTTTCATATAGATAGTTCAATAAGTTTTTTCTTTAATTTTTAAAAATTAACATATAATATTTGTTTTGGGGCTACAGGTCTGTGATTTATCAGTCTTACACAATTCACAGCACTCACCATAACACATACCTTCCCCAATGTCCATCACCCAGCCACCCCAGTTCAGTGAACTTTATCAAATGTATAACCATCACAACGATCCAGATCTATAATATTTTCATCGGCATAAAAATGACTCATGCCTCTTTGAAAGTCAACCCCCTCTCCCCATCCTTTAGCCTTTGATAACTGTTGGTGTGATTTCTTTTCCTATGGGTTTGCTTTTTCTGGAACGTCATGTAGAGGAAATGCATAGTATGTAGATTCTGTTGTCCTGCTTCTTTCACTCGATATAAGGATTTTGAGATTCATTGATATTTTTGTTTGTATCAGTAGTTCATTCCTTTATTCCTGAGTAATATTCCATTTATGGTATACTACAGTTTGTTTACCCATTCAGTCTGTGCATTTGTCCGTGTATATTTGGGTTGTTTCCAGTCTCGAGTTTTAGAACAAAGCTGCTAAGAACATTCACATCCAAGTCTTTGTATGGACATATGTTTTCCTATATCACGGGTAAATACATAGAAGAGGAATGCTGAGTCATATGGTAAATTTGCCTTCATGTGAAACCAGCCAACTGTTTTCCAAATGGTGTATGCTACTATACTATTTTGTATTTCTGTCAACCATACATGAATGTTCTAGTTGCTCTGTACCATCACTAGTAGCTGATACCATAAATCTTTCAAAATGTAGCCATTATGCACTGTATTGATATTTCACTGTGGTTATTGATTTGTGTCTTCCTAATAAGTAATGATGTTGAGTGGCTTTTCATGTGCTTATGGGCATTTGTATATCTCCTTTGGTAAAGGATGTACTCAAATCTGCCCATTTTTTCCTGGGTTGTTTGTCTTCTTACGGTTGCACTGAAAGAGTTAAAAAAATGTAGTCTGGATACAAGTTTATTTAAAAAATTATTTAAAAATCCAGTATTTGTTTTGTCAAGCTGTTTTATGATGTTGTACATCCCTTAAGCAATTAATGAGAGCACTAATTCCTCCACATACTTGTCAACACTTGGTATAGTCAGTCTTTTTAATTTAGCCATTTGGATATATGTGTGTATATTTCAAACAGACTTTATTTTATTTATTTATTTATTTATTTATTTATTTATTTTTTAAAGATTTTATTTATTTACTTGACAGACAGAGATCACAAGTAGGCAGAGAGACAGGCAGAGAGAGAGGAGGAAGCAGGCTCCCTGCTGAGCAGAGAGCCCGATGTGGGGCCCGATCCCAAGACCCTGAGATCATGACCTGAGCCAAAGGCAGAGGCTTAACCCTCTGAGCCACCCAGGCGCCCTCAGACTTTATTTTTTAGGATTTTTTTTAGGGTTATTTTTTATTAGGATTTATTAGGATTATTTTTTTAGGATTATTTCTTAGGATTTTTGATTCACAGAAAAATTGAGAAGATAATATGAAAAGTTTCCATAAACCTTGCTTCCAAGTTCCACTGTTATTAACTTCTTACATTAGTATGGTATATTTGTTACAAATAATGAATCAATATTGATAAAGTCCATACTTAATTTAGATTTCTTTAGTTCTTCCCAAATTCCTTTTTATATTGTAGGATGAGATCTAGAATACCAAATTGCATTAAGGTGTCATGAGTCCTTAGAATCCTCTTGGTTGAGAGATTTTTTTCATTAAATATGCATTTTCCTAGTAACAAGGGATGAACATCTTTTAATGTGCTATATGCCATTTTATATCTTCTTTGATGAAGTGTCTGTTCAAATTTTTTGCTCATTTATTTAATTGCTTTTTTATTATTGAGTTTTGAGAGGTTTTTTGTTTTTTGTTTTGAATAGTCTGGGTACAAATCTCTTATCAGGTATATTCTTTGCAAAGCTTTTTTCCCCTCTGTGGTTTGTGGCTTGTCTTTTCATTTCCTGAACAGTATCTTTTGAAGGACAAATGTTTGCAGTTTTGGTGAGGTCCAGTTTATCAGTGTTTTCTTTACATGGTTCATGCTTTTTGTGACTTTTCAAGAAATCTATGTCTAACCCTGTAGAAACCATTTTCTCCTTTGTTTTGTCTAAAAACTTCATAATTGTAGTTTTTGTATTTAGGTCTTTGGAAGTTTATTAATGACAGTCTACGTAACAGTTTGAATTTTACATTTGATTTTGTGCAGTTGGCTATTTTTTCAGATCAGTTTTATACCCACACAATTGAAAGGTATATATTTTAAATCTCAGTGACTCAGCATTTTTTTTCTTTTATATTCCTCAGTTCATGGATTGCCTGTGACACTCAAAGTTATTTCCTTGACAGCATTACAATTCAATTTCTTTTTGAAATATGCAAATATGTGTGTCAATCATTGTTCCATGGTTGCAAGCAATAGAAACCCATCTCTGCTTCTTAAATCTAAGCAGGTAATTTATTGGAAGACTGTGAAGGAGTTGAAGAATCAGGCTTAAGTGAAGGAAATAATTACCTCCAAGGGTCTTGCAGGTATGAACTGCTCTGTTGTCTTGCCCAATCACTTCCATTGCAATAAGTGATCTGAAACCATCTTGCTGTCTGTGGTAGGGTGGGGGTGGAGGAATATTCTATTTGTTTCTTGTCTCAAAATTAAAAATAGACGGTAGGACGGGGCTGGGAAATGACAGCTATCACCTGGCATAGCTTGGTCATGGGCCCACTCATTAGCTAGGAAAGATGTTCTGATCGATAGCCCCATCAGGCTTGATTCAATAGGGAGAAAGGCCCTCCCAGAAGGGGTTTTGGATGCTAATACATCAAAGAAGGATGGATATCGGGAAACTTCAAACAGATGTTCTCGCTATATAACATGTTGCTTTGAAACTCTCTTTCTGGCACGCTCCTGTGGGCATGCATGTGCACGCACGCGTGCGCGTGTGTGTGTTGTAGTCCATCTCATACACAGAAACCGAAGTGATTTGTATATAGGTACGTCTGTCTAAATGAAGGCATCAGTGTGGCCCAGATGTATTACTGAAAAACCAAGTGGTAGTTCAGATGTAAGAGAAAATACATTCTAGAAAGAGAAAGAACCAGGAGCCAGGACAACTCTATTCCACATCCTTCTCTGAAAAGGATAGCGGCTAGCTATAGGATCTTGTCAAGTCTTTTAAATGATTGGAGCCTCGGTTTCCCTAACTGTGGAATAAAATTTTCAAATTACTTTACATCTAAGTGTTTTCCTGCTCTAAATTCTGTAATCCCAGGGATATCAGATATGCAAGTGTTACCTGTTCTTGTGTTAAGAACAGTATATGACAAGAAAAGTGAGGACACAGAGACATACACACACAGGCACACGAGATTGCTGAACAAAATACAGGAAACTCAGTTAAATGTGAATTTGGGGTAAACAACAAATAATCTCAGGCACAGTAAAAATGATCCAACATTATAAAAATTATTTGTTGTTTATCTCAAATTCACATTTAACTGGGTATTTTGTATTTTTACCAGGTAAATCTGGCTACTGTAAGACAGAGAGACTCACACATAGGAAAAGAATCAGTTCGCAAGAAGAAACAGAGACGGATTCTTAGATTAGCATGGTTTATGTAATTCCTTCCTAATTGAACCTGCAGTGACTTCAATATAATTTTTCACCTGAACTCAAAGTATTTTCTGGATGGAATAAAAATCCTTTCCCTTGACTGTAAGACTATCTTGGTTTGGTCTCTTAAGAAATAGTGATTTTTATTTCTAGTAGATATTTCTTATTGACATTAATGAATCAGTTTGCTAATGGTGCTATCAAATACAGGCATATGTTAGGTCTTGACTTGGGGCATAAGTGTATCTATCCACCTACCTACCCTCCCTTCCTTCCTTTCTTCCTTCCTTCTTTGGATTTTATTTCTTTATTTGAGAGAGAGAATGAGTGAGATAGAGAGCACAAGCAGGGGGAGCAGCAGAGGCACAGAGAGCCTGATGCAGGGCTTGATCCCAGGACTGCGGGATCATGAACTGAGCAGAAGGCAGATACTTAACCAACTGAGCCACCCAGGCGCCCCTACAGGTGTATTTTTCTAAGCAGTTTAGTGAGTTGCTGGCTGAATGTATATTTTGCCTTGGTGAGAGAATGAGGTTGACTCTATCAATAAAACCCATTGGCTTTCTTAATCTCCTTTGTTTTGTGCTCTTGTACCTATTAATCACTCAGAAGCTGCTTATCCTTCATCATCTTGGCTTTGATGGATATGTTATGTAATAAGTCCAGATCTTCAGCCCTGAGTAAATCACTTGGGGCCTCCTGCTTATAAAGGGTCAATAACTATACAACAGTGATACTGTTGATAGATGAGCTCTTTTCTTTCATGCTTTCCTTACTACATGTACCCAAATGACAGAATATCTTTATTCCGTCTTTGTAATTGGCCATTGCTTATTTTCACTTTGACATGTAATGCACGGGGAGCTGAATCTAAACATGGGCTTCCCATTTGTAAGTGAGATTCTCGGTGTTGGAGGGCTCGTGTGCTTTTGCAGACAAAATTGAACTCATCGACAAAAGTAAGTTCTCTTTTGTTAAGGCTCTGGTATGGTAAGGACGGAGGGCAATCTATTTTAACCGTCTGTGGCTGTGCTATCAGAAAGGTCAAAACTAGAGCAGTACGATGAGGAAATGAATCGAATGACTCCTGAGATGAAAAAAGCGCATACAAAAGAAAACCACTTGATGGTGTTGTAACTCAACGGAAAAAGGAAATGAAGTTGGGGAGAGGTTTGTGGAGATTGTAGGAATCTTCTAAAATAGAATTTCCTAGTGGTTTGGTGAACAGATTGAAAACTCCACAATTCCTTCCCAACACTTGTTTCTGAAAACCATAGCCAGAAAAATGCTGAGTCGCAGATTCATACATTTCCTAAACACATGAAGTAAAATAGATTTCTTGCTGGTCTCACCTTGGTGATTACTGAAGCACTTTTATGACATCTTCTCGAGGGTTCTAATGCTTTTCTTCTGCTCATGCATTTAATACAGTCTATTTAAGTCTGCTTTTAAACTCTGATGTTGAACTTTTATAAGCGATCTGTTTCTGCTCTTAGCAATTTAGTTTAAATTTTATTTTTAATCAGGACGTTCCATATAGGATTGAAAAGAAGGGACCCAAGAACCTAAATTCTCACCTATCATAAGGTGTGTTGTTTCATGTCCTATAAGATGATCTCATGCTCTGGATTTCCCTCCAAGATCGTCATGATCTAATAGACTTGTTTCTTGATTTCCCCTCATTCACCCCTCTCTTCCAGTATCGAAGCTGATCTACTATGAGCCCCATTCAGTCAAAACCTCAGTAAATAGCTGGTCAAAAGTTTGTTCTCAATTTGATTTGTTTCTTTCTGTCTCCATAGACTTCTCCCTTCTTCCACCTGCCTTCATCTCTTGGTCTTTCTGGAGGCTTCTAGCACTTTCTCCCTTGCCACCATCCTCCTTCACATCTACTCTCCAAAAGACACCTGGCGATTATCTCAAGTTCCCACATCTCTCTAACTGCAAATGTCTGATTTCCTTTCTTTCTTTCTTTCTTTCTTTCTTTCTTTCTTTCAAGATTTTACTTATTTATTCTTCAGAGAGAGAGAGAGCACAAGTAGGGGGAGCGGAAGGCAGAGGAGAAGCAGGCTCCCACCAGAGCAGAGAGCCCCACATAGGGCTCAATCATGACCTGAGCCAGAGGCAGATCCTTAACTGACTGAGCCACCCAGGGGTCCCACAAATGTATGATTTTCAAACATTCATTAACTCATGAATGAGAAAGCTAGTGAGCTCCTAAAGTTGGTGCAGAGAGGAATAAGAAACACAAAGATGTGGAAGATCAGTGGAAAAAGAAAAACAAAGCTGGAATAAGAAGAACATTAAGTTGGTACAATGTGGGTAAAATGCTACAGAGAAATAAGTCAAGCAGAGAGAGTCAATTATCATATGGTTTCAGTTACTTGCGGAGCATAAGGAATAACACGGAGGACATTGGGAGAAGGAGAGAAGTGAGTTGGGGGAAATTGGAGGGGGAGACGAACCATGAGAGACTGTGGACTCTGAGAAACAAACTGAGGGTTTTGGAGGGGAGGGAGTTGGGGGGTTGGGTGAGCCTGGTGGTGGGTATTAAGGAGGGCACGTATTGCATGGAGCACTGGGTGTGGTGCATAAACAATGAATTCTGGAACACTGAAATAAGATAAAATAAAAATTAAAAAATGCTACAGAGAATTAAAACCCTAGCCTTTGGGATTATTTGCCCTCCCAGGCAAAGATCTGTGTGTCAGTTTTCTGTAAATTTATAGCTCTCTTTACAGAGATGTAAAATAGCTGGGCTAAGCAGGTGAGTTACGATCCCCGAGAATCAGATGATTTTCAGTCAACCTACTGTATTACGCACTCATATGACTGGAAAGCTCACATTGTCGTTATTGGCCTTACCTTCTTTTTAAAAAAAGATTTTATTTATTTATTTGAGAGAGAGAGAGAGAGAGAGAGAGCAGGCATACAAGCTGGGGAAGAGGCAGAGGGAGAGGGAGAAGTAGGCTCCCCACTGGGCGTGGAGACCTACACAGGGCTCCATCCCAGGACCCTGAGATCATGACCTGAGCTGAAGGCAGATGCTTAAACAGCTGAGCCACCTAGGCGCCCCTGGCCTTACCTTGTTAATTATCCAAACTCATCTCCCGCTGTGTTTCCCCTTGGTCACCAGGGCTCTCACTGCCCTGACCTCCTTTCTGTGTCTTTAGCTATTGTATTTACTCTTACCTGTGCCTGAAATATTTGGCAGACTCATTCTTCAGATCCAGCCTCTCAGGTGGTCCTGTTTTCAATGATCTAGCTAAATCCCTCTCACCCACCTACCTCTGATTCACTCTGGAGGTCATTATCCTGTTCCTTTATTCCTCAGCAGTGGCGAAAACCAGTACGTACATTTGTCTGCATGTAGATAGGTATGCGTTTGTCCCTTCACTAAAATACAAGCTACGTGAGGCCAGAGACATCATCTGCCTTGTTCATTACTGCATATCTCTTGCTGCCTATTATGGCTACTCATGATAGGTGCTTGATAGTTACGTGTTAAATGAATGAATGTCTAACGACTTGTCAGAATGTACTTTCTAAGAATTTCAGATTCTGTTCGTGTTTCATCTGGACAAGGGTTGTTGTGTGTTCTTCTTGAGAAGGCATATCAACATGGAATATGCTGGCAAATAGAAAAGTTTCATCCCTGATACGTACACCTTGAAAGTCAGAGCTCCTTTTCAGGTAATCATGCTCCAAACCAGAAATCCTTCCTGAAAATGTATTTCCAAAGGTCCAATCCGACAATTAAAACACCCTGTTCTTGATTCTGTGTAAGATCGGGTATGGACATGTCAGTTATCCCAATGGCTTGTGATGCCTTGTTAGAGATGTGGGTTTCTGTCCTCCTCTACCCTCAAGAGATCCCTATGCTATAGTTTGTCTGGGGCCTGGGAATCTTCATTTTATATAGCATCCCGAGACTTTGACGTTGGTCTGTGGACCACAGGTTGAAAACACCGGTTTAGGAAACCCAAGGACCCAGTTGGCTGCCTGGGTATTTGCACGACGCTCCAAGGCGGGCCACACACAACCCTGGGAAATCCTGCTTTGGGAGACCAAACCCAAGGTCTTAAAGTAAGTCGTCCCGTGTTCTGAGAAGGATCAATAAAAGGTACAGAATTATTTAGGTAAAGATAAAAGGTTTGCGTAGTCTGCATGCCTTAGCTGAAACCTGTACTAGCACTAAGCCGGGAACTATAAAAATGAAAGAGTTTTAAGATTTGTAACTGTTTGAGAGACTTTGTCCATGTTTTGCAGATTTTTTTCCCCCATTGATTTTAGCATCCAATTTGAAGATTTCAAGGCCCTTCTCTAATAAATTTTGGTAAAACACGATAAGCTCTTTGAACAGGCTCTTGAAAAGTTTCTTCTTTTTGCTGTTCACATCTCATTTCACCCAAGTTCAGATGGGCAGAGAGCCCAGGATAATGCACCAGCTTTACCAAGACTCTGGATGATCCCTGTGACTTTCTTTTTTTTTTTTTATAATTTATAATTTTTTTTATAAACATATAATGTATTGTTAGCCCCAGGGGTACAGGTCTGTGAATCATCAGGCTTACACACTTCACAGCACTCACCATAGCACATACCCTCCCCAATGTCCATAACCCAATGACCCTCTCCCTACCCCGCTCCCCCCAGCAACCCTCAGTTTGTTTTGTGAGATTAAGAGTCTCTTATGGTTTGTCTCCCTCCTGATCCCATCTTGTTTTATTTATTCTTTTCCTACCCTCCAAACCCCCCACGTTGCATCTCAACTTCCTCATATCAGGGAGATCATATGATAATTGTCTTTCTCTGATTGACTTATTTCGCTCAGCATAATACTCTCTAGTTCCATCCACGTCGTCGCAAATGGCAAGATTTCATTTCTTTTGATGGCTGCATAGTATTCCATTGTATATATATACCACCTCTTCTTTATCCATTCATCTGTTGATGGACATCTAGGTTCTTTCCATAGTTTGGCTATTATGGACATTGCTGCTATAAACATTCGGATGCATGTGCCCCTTTGGATCACTACCTTTGTATCTTTAGGGTAAATACCCAGTAGTGCAATTGCTGGGTTGTAGGGTAGCTCTATTTTCAACTTTTTGAGGAACCGCCATGCTGTTTTCCAGAGTGGTTGCACCAGCTTGCATTCCCACCAACAGTAGGAGGGTTCCCCTTTCTCCACATCCTCGCCAGCATCTGTCATTTCCTGACTTGTTAATTTTAGCCATTCTGACTGGGGTGAGGTGGTATCTCATTGTGGTTTTGATTTGTATTTCCCTGATGCCGAGTGATGTGGAGCACTTTTTCATGTGTCTGTTGGCCATCTGGATGTCTTCTCTGCAGAAATGTCTGTTCATGTCCTCTGTCCATTTCTTGATTGGATTGTTCTTTGGGTGTTGAGTTTGGTAAGTTCTTTATAAATTTTGGATACTAGACCTTTATCTGATACGTCATTTGCTAATATCTTCTCCAATTCTGTCAGTCGTCTTTTGGTTTTGTTGATTGTTTCCTTTGCTGTGCAAAAGCTTTTGATCTTGATGAAGTCCCAATAGTTCATTTTTGCCCTTGCTTCCCTTGTCTTTGGTGGTGTTTCTAGGAAGCAGTTGCTGTGGCTGAGATCAAAGAAGTTGCTGCCTGTGTTCTCCCCAAGGATTGTGATGGATTCCTGTCTCACATTGAGGTCTTTCATCCATTTGGAGTCTATTTTTGTGTGTGGAGTAAGGAAATGCACTTTGCCATTTCTGATCCTCTAAATACTTCTATAAGCTGTTAGCAGAGCAAACATGTTGGCCATTCAACTAGTCTGTCAGGCAGACGAGCACTCTGGCTAATTTTGATTCACTGAAATGACTCAATATTTCACCAAATTTGGATATATCTGGTGGCTGTCTTGTGCCATGAGGTCACACTTTGAAAAAGGAGGAAATTGCATGGCATGGTTGAAACAGGACTAGACTGGGATTTGGGACATGTGGGTTGTTATCCTAGTTTTGGTACTGACCAGCTTTGTGATTTTGACTGTCAGCTCATCCAGCTGATCCCCCTGGGCCTGAATTTTCTCATTTGTGCAATGACCCTTGAATGGCGCTGTACCATTCGCAAATAATTCTTATATGTATCATTTTATTGGATAGATATAACAATTCCAAAAGGAACCATAATGCATATAATTATTATTCCCCATGTTATAGATGAAAAGACAGATCCTGTTTCTCATCATGACTAATTCCTATCAAACTAACTCTTCAAATAAAAATTATACACTGCAAGCAAATGTTAAAAAAAAAAAATAACCACCACCCCAAAGCACAAGACCATCTCCTCAAATAGGCCAGTTCTGGAAGGGGATCAGCACTTGGGAGATAGAATAGGATCGTCAGAGGATAGATGTGGCTATGTGTATATACTTGGGTTTGCGTATATGCATAGAGTTTCTTACTCTGTTATCTGAGAGAGTCTGGAAACAGCACTACCTCTGTGGCTATTAGAAAATCCAACACCCAGATTTTGTTTTTTTTTTTTTTTAAAGATTTTATTTATTTATTTGACAGACAGAGATCACAAGTAGGCAGAGAGGCAGGTAGAGAGAGAGGAGGAAGCAGGCTCCCTGCTGAGCAGAGAGCCCAATGGGGGGTTCGATCCCAGGACCCTGGGATCATGACCTGAGCCGAAGGCAGAGGCTTTAACCCACTGAGCCACCCAGGTGCCCCCAGATTTTGGTTTTAAATACCATCCTCCTACAAAGAGAAACGGGGCTTCTTGGAGAAATGGCTGATTCTGGGGTTGGGGCAGGGAAGGTGAAAATATGAGCCTGGAGCGTCTTATAGTGCTGGAAAGGAAGTCCTAAAGAAAAAAAAAATTAATTGATGGGGGTATATCAAAAACACAGGAACCAGCTGAAGGGGCTCCTGTGACCAAAGCGGGAATAATTTGAGAAATGAAATAAATGGTTTAACATTGGATTCTAATGCAAAATATTAAATAAGTATCCATGAGTCCATACGGACGTAAGCTAATGACTGAATAGATACATAAGGAGAAGACACACATATTCTACATAGGACTAGAATAATTTATAGAGATGATCTCTCTTGAAGGGATGGGACCAAACTTCCCACTCCTGGTGGCTTCCTTTGAAACAGCATTGTCTGGAAAGAGCCAAAAGGAGTAAGTTTACACCTACCAGCTGCCACCTCAGCCAAGCGATCAGGGCTAACATCATCTGTGATCAGTCCTGTTGACAGCATGTAGCCTTGGTATAATGTGGCAAAAGTGGTATTTGACCTGTGTGTCTTCCTTCCCAAGAGTCCACGATTCCATTTGCATCATGAGAAAAACACAAGACCAACCCAAACTGGGGGATGTTCTGCATATAGTAGCTGGGCAGTACAACTCAAGATTGTCAAAGGGATTCCAAACATGAAGTCTGAGAAACTGTCACAGTCTAGAGGAGCCGAGGGAAACACATCAACTAAATGTACTGTTGTCCTCTTGCAGCAGAAACACGCATTAGGTAAAAACTAAGGAAATTTGAATGAAGTGCGGACTTTGGCTAAAGATATTATCAATATTGGCTCATTAGTCATGATAAATATACCACACAGGTGTAGGCACTAGGAGAAATTAAGTATGAAGTATCCAGGAAATTCTGTCAATATTTGTAACTCTTCTGTAAATCTAAAATGATTCTCCAGGGGCCCCCTGGCTGGCTCAGCTGGTAGAACATGCCACTCTTGATCTCAGGGTCGTGATTTCTAGCCGCACGATGGGTGTAGACATAAATAAAGAAATAAACTTCAAGAAAAGATTCTCAAAATGTTTAAAAATGCATTAGTGTGGGAGAAGGGAAGCATTTCTTAAATTCTAGGGAGTACAGTGTTCAGGGTTCTGTTTGGCTCTTTTGGTTCACCAAAGACATGGGTTCTGAACTTATTAAGTGATCTTTTTAAGAAAAGATTTTATTTATTTATTTGAGAGAGAGACAGTGAGAGAGAGCATGAGAAGGGAGAAGGTCAGAGGGAGAAGCAGACTCCCCATGGAGCAGGGAGCCGGATGTGGGACTCGATCCGGGGACTCCTGAATCATGACCTGAGCCAAAGGCAGTTGCTCAACCAACCGAGCAACCCAGGCGCCCTGAACTTATTAAATGATCTTAAGTCAGCAGGCACTTTAATAAGTTAGAGCTTCCCAGGGCAGCATTTTTATATTTTCTTCCAATCTGTCAATAATCCCAAGACTGGGATTAATTTGCTTTGTGCTCAGGTAGACAGAATTTGACGCATGATTGATGTGGTGGTTTCCTGAGGAGACATCTCCCCCAAGAAATAAAAGAGCTCTTTTTTGTTATTTCCTCAAAACCTGGAGAATTGAAATACAAGGCAGAAATAAAAATTTTTAATTATGCCAGTGAAAAATGAAGTGTTAGGGGCACCTGGGTGGCTCAATGGGTTATGCCTCTGCTTTTGGCTCAGGTCATGATCTCAGGGTCCTGGGTTGGAGCCCCCGCGTCGGGCTCTATGCTCAGCGGGGAGCCTGCTTCCCCCTCTTTCTCTGTCTGCCTCTCTGCCTGCTTGTGATCTCTGCCTGTCAAATAAATAAATAAAATCTTTAAAAAAAAAAGAAAGAAAAATGAAGTGTTGGAAGCCATTCAACACATTAAAATATTTGTAGCAAAATTGATGAAAGCAAATATAAAAACAGAAAGATAGTAAAAAAAAAATCGGTGTGATATAAATAGCATAGTGTACGTCCTTGAGGAAAAAAACCCTGGATGGGAACTATACTTAGTTAAGAAGATAGATGGTCAGCAAGCAGTTTCTTTTCATTCAGACCTAATGCTTTCTGTCACAAAGCAATCAAGTTTTAAGTCACAAATGCCTAAACTTTATTTTTAAGACTTTATGTATTTGAGAGAGAGAGAGAATGAGAGAGAGAGAGAGAGAGAGCATGAGAAGGGGGGAGGGTCAGAGGGAGAAGCAGACTCCCCCTTGAGCAGGGAGCCCAATGCAGGACTCGATCCCAGAACTCCAGGATCATGACCCGAGGGGAAGGCAGTCACTTAACCAACTGAGCCACCCAGGCACCCCTGAACTTTTAGTGGCTGTTGGCAAGGTGTGAGGGGGAAGGAATGGTAAACAAAATTAGCTGTTTACTTTATGTTCATGCTTTTGGTTAGGAACACCACCGTGAAACCAGAGGATATAGAAATTCTCAACTGTCCCTTATACAGTTGCTGTCAAAAAAGGTGTTGTGTGCACACAGGTACACACCCACCCACACACATACACACTTTCACACACACAGCATATGGCAAATACACAGACCACACACGCAAGTCCTCAGCATGCTGGGAGCTCAAGGGGGTGTGGACAGTGCCACCTAATCTGAGGACTCAGCTAAGTGGAGACGGGTTAAGAAACCTCACGGTCCAAGTTTATCAGGTAAGTTTCTCAGATTTTTCAGCCAAGTGTGTGCAGAGACTTTGAGAGAAAGGGTCTAAGGACAGCTAAGTTCAGCGTAAGAGAATGTGATTGTGCGCAGAATCGAGAACGGTGGGGAGTTGCTCTGAGGAAAATGGAGGGTTGGAAGTTAGCATGAAGACCTTAGACCTCGCCAGGGAGCAATAAGATGCCATTTCCCAAGTTTGTCCTCAAACTTGTAGAAGTTTGCCAACCATCTACAGGTAAACACCAGTGTAGCCTTGTAATGAGAGTCACTGATTTGAAGACTTCTTCTTCTTCTGCCCGCCCCCCCCCCTTTTTTTTGGTGCCTTCAAGGTTTATTTCCTTCTTTCTTTCCTTCCTTCCTCCCTCCCTTCCTTCCTTCTTTCCTTCCTCTCTTTCTTCTTTCTTTCTCTCTTTCTCTCTCTTTCCCTCCTCCATCCCTCCCTTTCTTCCTTCCTTTTTTTTTTTCTTCCTTCCTTTTTTTCTTATTATGTTCAATTAGCCAACATTTAGTACATCATTAGTTTTTGATGTAGTGTTCAGTGATTCATTAGTTGCATATAACACCCAGTGCTCATGATCACATGTGTCCTCCTTAATACCCATCACCGGTCACCCCATCCCCCCACCTCCTCCCTTCTGGAACTCTCAGTTTGGTTCCCAGAGTTCAGAGTATTTCATGGTTTGTCTCCCTCTCTGATTTCCTCCCACTTAATTTTCCCTCCCTTCCTGTATGGTCCTCCACACTATTTCTTATGTTCCACATATGAGTGAGACCATATGATAATTGTGTTCCTCTGCTTGACTTATTTCACTCAGCATAATCCCCTCCAGTTCCATCCATGTGGATGCAAAAGTTTGGTATTCATCCTTTCTGATGGCTGAGTAATATTCCATAGTATATGTGGACCACATTTTCCTTATCCACTCATCCATTGAAGGGCATCTTGGCTCTTTCCACAGTTTTGCTATTGTGGACATTGCTGCTATGAACTTTGGGGTTCATATGGCCCTTCTTTTCACTACATCTTTATCTTTGGGGTAAATACCCAGTAGTGCAATTGCTGGTCATAGGGTAGTTCTCTTTTTAATGTCTTGAGGAACCTCCATACTGTCCTCCAGAGTGGCTGCACCAGCTTGCATTCCACCAACAGTGCAAGGGGGTTCCCCTTTCTCCACATCCTTGCCAACACATGTTGTTTCCTGTCTTATTAATTTTTGCCATTCTAACTGGTGTAAGGTGGCATCTCAATGTGGTTTTGATTTGCATTTCCCTGATGGCTAGTGATGATGAACATTTTTTCATGTGTCTGGTAGCCATTTGCATGTCTTCTTTGAAGAAGAGTCTGTTCATGACTTCTGCCCATTTATTGATTGGGTTATTTGTTTTTTGGGGTCTTAAGTGGTTTGGAGACTTCTGAGCAGAATATTTCACTGTTCCTTGTCACCTACATGGTAGACAGAACTGTCACTGCACAAGGAATCAGGACGTGCTTCGGTCTCAGCTCTCCCTCTAGTTTAACTCGTAACCTTGGGGAAAACCTCTTAGTGCTCTGACCTCAGTTTTCCTTTTTAAGGGGGAAGCTATTAGACAAGAAGCTCTCTTTGTCCCTTCCAAGCCTATTTTTCCAAGAGGCTGGGGCAGGTGATAGAAGTAGCTGATTGAATTTCTCAGAGAGCTTCTCCAGGAACCTGGCAGGTGAAGAAAATAGCTTTGCGACCCAAGTGTCCATCGACAGATGAATGGATAAAGAAGATACAGTCTATATACACAGTGAAACATGACTCAGCCCTACCAAAGAATGAAATCTTGCCATTTGCAACCACATGGATGGACCTGGAGGATATGATGCTAAGTGACCCAAGTCACACACAGAAAGATGAATACTGTATGATTTCACTCATATGGGGGATTCTGAGAAATAAACAAGTGAAGAAACAAAATAGAAACAGAGTGATAAATATAGAGAACAACCTGGTGGTTGCCAGAAGGGAGGGGAATGGGAAAAGGGATGATATAGGGGATACTTAGATGGGGTAAAGAGGTACAAACGTCTAGTTATAAATAAGTCCCAGGGATGAAAAGTACAGCCTAGTGAGTATAGTCAATAATATTATATAATAACTTTATAAGGTCACAGATGGTGACCCTACTTACTGTAGGCAGCGTTTTGTAACAGACAGAACTGGTGAATCACTGTCGTACACCTGAAATGTAACATTGCATGTCAACCATACTTCAATTAAAAAAAGACCAAAAAAAAGTGGCTTTAGATGAGGTACACAGAATTCAGCTTCTACAGTCAACTAGAAGAATTTTAGCATTTTGTCATTCCTAAGCCCATTTTCCTTTTTTTTTTTTTGTCAAGTGTGAATATAAAAATTCTTTTCTATCCAACCAAACAGCTTGTCTGTCCCTCCTTTTTTGCCCCTGTCTTTCTCTTCCCTTCATAGGTTGCTCCTTGTTCTTGGAAACATGGTTGAAGCAAATTCAAGTATTTTATAGGCATGATTCCAGACTTTGGGGCTTGAGGGCCTCCAGGCAACGGAGGGGTCTGGCGGCTGTGGACTCATTCTGCTTCCCACGTGTCACCCACATGTCACCCTCAGAAGACTGTGGGAAGACCGCTTGTTCTCTTTCATTTGACCCCTTGGAAATATTTAAGATCATATGTGCTAACTTTCCGGGAGTGATTGTATAGCTAAATGCTGCTTTTGACTCTGTGGCATTTTGAATTTGGTAATAACGGTCAAGACAGTCAGTCCTGCCTGGGCATGCTCCCATTCACCTGTGCTGGTGTGGGTCCCTTGACCTTGGTGGCAGGAATGTCCTCCCTTGCTGTGTTGGGCTTTCCAAGAACACTGAGCAGGCTGGCAAGCTGTTGATCTCCCTCTGCCTCTTGTCCGTCAGCCTTGTCACTGGAGCACAGGGAGGCATTGACAAGAAGACTGTTTTCCCCAGAAAGCAGCCATTTGAAAGGGAAGGGAGAAGATTTTAACACATCAGCCATGTCTGGGATTTCTGGGTGACACGTTGTTGAGTAGGATGCAGGCGATGTACTATATGAAGCTCTTAACCACTGATTTTTCAACTGACAAATTAACTAGGGGATTTGCTTCATCATTGACTACTTGAGGGGCTGTCTGAGAGTGCAAACTGCTTTGGAGTGATTCTTGGTGACAATCTTGTTAAGCTGTGACACATTATGTCTCTAATGTCTTCATTCGAGTATAAAATGCTCATTTAAAGTCCATACAAAGGAAATGTCTTTCTAGGAGAGTATAGTAATATTTCAGCATTCAACTTAAAAGCCCCCTTTGCTTATTACCCATGGAATGATTCTGAATACGAGAGAAAAGGAAATATACTCAAGACATACAGTATACCCCACAGTTCCCATAAGGGCAAACACAAAACATGGAGTGATCAGTTCCTGAAGAGGCCAGAATCTGGTGGTTCGTTGATACCCCACATCTGACCATGGTGATGATAAAAAGCAATGTGCCAGTACCCAGGGGTGCCCTTTACTTCCTACCCCATAGGTCATGGAAGAGGCGTGATTTTGAGAAGTAGACTAATTTAAGCCCATGTTTCTTCTATAGGATGGTTCCTAATGGGTTATTTAAATGAGAAAACCCTCAATTCCTCACAAAGAATAGTTGAGATGTCTCCCTCACTTTGGAGAGTGTTACCAAGAAATGGGTGTATCAAATGAAGCTGAATTAGTTCATCTCTGAGTTGTTTCCTTACTTCTAACAGCACATACCTTGACTTTCCATTATTTTATTTTAAGATTTACTTATTTTAGGGTGGGGACAGGCAGAGAGAATCTTAAGCAGACACTTTGCTGAGCACCAAACCCGGACCTGGGGCTCCATCTTGTGACCCTGAGGTCATGACCTGAACTGAAACCACGAGTTGGACACTCCACTGACTGAGCCACTCGGTTGCCCCAAACTCTCCACTGTTTTTTTTCCTCCCTTTCTTTTTCATCCACTGTGTCCATAAACTTCAGCATTTCTTTGCTTCTTACTCTTTCTCTTTCCCTTCCTTTGCTGCGTTTCCTCTAGAGGCATTAGGATAGAAGCTCTTTGAGGGCTGGAGATGTTCATCGTCTTGTGCCCTCAACCACTTTGACCAGCAACAGATCATTATTTGGTTCCTATGTGTTGCTGTTGTAATGTTAGACACTTGATATGTATCATCTGTTTTTTTTTCCAGTAATCACACACTGTAGGTTTAATCAGCCCAATGGAAAGAATAACATTTACATCGCATGAAGAAAAAGGTGCCAACTAGACTTACCGTGGTGATCATTTCACAAGATGTGCAAGTATCGAATACTTGTGTTGTACACCAGCAACCTGCATTCTATGGAATGTTATGGGTCAATTACATCTCAATTAAAAAAAAAAAAGATTTGGAAAAGGAAGATTAAGAGAGATGAAGGAACATTCTCAAAGTCACATCAACAGGAAGTAGTAGAGTTTAGATTGGAAGACAGATCTATTTGAGCTCAAGGACCAATCTTTTGAATTCCTAGACTTATATATCAGTTTTCAATGAAGCTGAATCGCTTATTTCTATGACACATTATTGAGCATTTACTGTGCACCAGTGATGGTGTTAAATATTCATGTATAATGTTCCACGGAATTCTTAAAGCAAACTTCTGCAGCAAAAACACGTACCTCACTTAAGTGGCTGTTCTGTGGCCACACAGAGAGGAAATGGCAGCGTTTCGCCCCTTGCTCTAGAGTCATGTCCAGATGCTAACTCTTGAGCAAGTTTACCAAGACAAATTTTATGGACAGAGCAAGACATACCCACACATGTCCCCGGCTGCGTCACCAGGAAAAAGGGACGTGTGACAATTGCAAATTTATGCATTGTGTATTTTTTTTTAAAAGATTTATTTATTTGTCAGAGAGAAAGAGAGAGCACAAGCAGGGACAGAAGGAGAGGAAGAAGCAGGGTCCCCACTGAGCAAGGAGCCCAATGCAAGATTTGATCCCAGGACCCTGGGATCGTGACCTGAGCCGAAGGCAGATGCTTAACACACTGAGCCACCCTGGCATGCCTACCTTGTGTATTTTTGAACAAACAAGATTGCTTGGGTTTGTTTCACAAAGGGCCCATGCTGTATTCACATTTCCAGTTTCTTCAGTGACTCTGGCTAGATCAGGCTTGCTCTGGGGTGAAAAAGACAGTGTCAGCTAAGTTATTTGAATACCAAATGTGGGTTCTCCTACTTGAGTCATTTGCTGTGGTCTTTTCTACCTCAGAATCTAGCCTGGTGTTTCCTGGTACACTTAAATAACACTCGTTGGGGCGCTTGGGTGGCTCAGTGGTTAAGCATCCCACTCTTGATTTTGGCTGAGGTCATGATCTCATGATTGTGAGACTGAGCTCTGTGTTGGGCGTCATGTTGGGTTCTTTGTTGGGCTCCACAATGGGTGTGGAGCGTTCTTGGGATTCTCTGTCCCTCCATCCCTCTCCACCCCTTCTCTCTCTTTCTCTTAAACAAACAAGTAAATAATAAAAAAAAAAAAAAAAAAACACTTGCTGACCTGGTACTCTCAGTAGATCCTGCAATTGTCTGACTATAAGAAAGGATTTATACATTTATAAATGATGACTTTTGGGCCCTGGGGTCTAACTGTATGAGCCTTGTGGCAATAACAAGTGCTTTTTGGGAGCTGAATCTCATTGCTTGCTTTTACAGAAAAAGCATCAGACGGAGGCACAGAAAACAATGACATTACGTTCTAAAACTTTGAGAAATCAAGTATGTATTGAACATGTTAACCATGCATTTCCTTGAAAAGCCATTTATTTTACAAATAGAATTAAAATCCCAGACATCACATGGGCTTCTTCATGCAGAAAACCCTTGGCATTATTCTAGGTTTTGCCCAAAATGTAATTTTTTTTTTAAACCTGGCAACTGCATAGTTTAAAATCTGGCAGGTCCAATTGGGCTGGTCTTAAATTATGGATGGACCTAACCAAGCATGGTTCATTGTATTGCACTTGCTTTTAACAGAGAGCTGAACAGTGGGAAGCCTATCAAAATGCTTAATCAGGTAGTGGTCCCCCACACTAAAAGTTGCTGGAGTCTTAACGCCCAGTGAGGCCTCACTTCTGCACAGCCCTTCTGCACAGGGCTCAGCTGGGCAGGGCCGACACCCACACAGCTCCTTCCAGCTCTCTTCATTGCTACACAATCCATGTATGGGCAAGCCATTCTCGTGGGCACTTGGGAGATCAGCTCACAACCACTGAATCTCCCGGCCAGAGATTCTTCTGGAATTCATCTAGGTTTCCAAATATATTTGGAACCTGGCTCTTCTAGGTAACCAGTTCTCTGACCACAAGCAGGTCAAATAGCCTCTCTTAACTTTGTTTCTTCCCCAGTTAAAAGGGGATACCAGTACGTACGGGATCATCCTAAAGACAGAGCTCAAGGTTGGACGAGTAGCAAGTGCGCAGTGTTACTACCGTCCCCGGGCAGAGTTTCTGTTTCCTGTAACCGGCTGTAATATCCTGCCATTTCTAATACCATTTGAGACCAAGATTCCGCTCATGGCCGTTTTTAAACTGGTATTTAAATTTGTTGTCTCTTGTCACGTTAAAGGTTTAAGACGAATTATCATCATCCCGTGAAGGAATCTCAAACACGCATTCCTTATTATAAGTAAAAGGTTAAGTCATGCCCTGTGAGAATTATTCAGGCAGTTTTTCAATGCCTGCAAACAATTCCTTGAGAGCTGGTGCTTCAGCATCGCAAGGATCTGGAATGGCACACTTGGCCCGTGACACGCGGAGCTGAGGTATGTTGGAAATAAACACAGTGGACGCAACTCTGACATTGAACCAGTCTGTGTGCTCAATAATGTGGATGGAAAAAGACGCTAGGGCCAGCTGGGGAACGTATTGTTCAGTTCATTATACATTTATCGTTTTAATGGATACTCGCCTCTAGTGTCTGACTCCCCCTTCGCCCCACCTTTGTTTGCTGGTCCCTCTGTTTCCACCCAGACCCAGATCAGTGTCCTATTCTCAATCTACATTGGAAACCGTGGACTTTTCCTTTCAGTCCACTATCCTCCCCCTGCCTCTCCCAACCCTTCCTGCACCCCAGAGAGTTTTTTTTTTAAAAAGATTTTATTTATTTATTTGTTAGAGAGAGAGAGAGAGCGCGCGCGAGCACAGGCAGACAGAGTGGCAGGTAGAGGCAGAGGGAGAAGCAGGCTCCCCGCCGAGCAAGGAGCCCGATGTGGGACTCGATCTCAGGATGCTGGGATCATGACCTGAGCCAAAGGCAGCCGCTTAACCAACTGAGCCACCCAGGTGTCCCTGCACCTCAGAGAGTTTGAAGACAGGGCTAGGACACTTTCTCCAAGATGGCTGGCACATGCCATCGATCTGAAACACTTGATTGAATTTTCAGTGGTGAATTTCTTTTTTTAATAATTTTTTAAAAGAATTTAATTTATTTATTTGACAGACAGAGATCACAAGTAGGCAGAGAGGAGGGGAGCAGACTCCCCACTGAGCAGAAAGCCCGATGTGGGGCTCAATTCCAGGACCTGGGATCATGACCCAAGCCGAAGGCAGAGGCTTTAACCCACTGAGCCACCCAGGCATCCCTCAGTGGTGAATTTCTGACTCCACCCACAGGCAATCAGGCAGAGTCCCGCCCTTTGACACCGATCCCAAGAAGAATGTGTTCCTCTCTATAGGCCCCATAGATCTGCTATCCCAAAGACTGCCTGTCCCTAGATTCTAATGAAGGTCTAGGTGAAGTTGAGTAAAATGGACAAATGGACCTCTTTGTGTTGAAAGCCAAGTATTAATCTTCTTTCTCTGAAACTGTTATGATACGAAAGATTGTTCACTTAGTAAACATGCTTTGAAATTTGTTTTTTTCTGGTTATTTCTAGCTATAAGCTATTTATCTCTTTATAGCAAAGACAAAAGGAGAGAAAGACTTGTCATTCTCATGCTGAAATTGGACTTTGAAAGATTAGGAGGCTTGTGCTTGGAACCCAAAATAGGGTTTTAAGAAATTATTATTCCTTTTCATGTGTGAGTTTGTGATTTTCTATTCTGTTGTTAGAGTGGTGTCGGTGAGAACTCACAACCCTAAGATCAAGAATTGCATGTTCTATTAACTGAGCCAGCCAGGCACACCTGCTCAGAGGTGTAAATAGGAGGGGGTTTTGATTTAAATAAGGTTCGGAGGCATTTGCCCTAGCGAAATGCTAAGTTCCGGGTATTGGAATGAGACACCAAGTTCTGTGTAGTGGCTGATAATGGCTCTATTCAAAGTTGTTATTTATCACAGAAAAGATTTTTGTCCAGACTCCTAATGGGTGTCTGAATTTGTGTTCTAAAGACTTTTGGGGGGTGCCTGGGTGGCTCAGTGGGTTAAGCCTCTGCCTTCAGCTCAGGTCTTGATCTTGGAGTCCTGGGATGGAGCCCCACATCGGACTCTCTGCTCAGCGGGGAGCCTGCTTCCCCTCTCCCCTGCTTGCCTCTCTGCCTACTTGTGATCTCTGTCTGTCAAATAAATAAAATCTTAAAAAAAAAAGGAACTTTTTTCCCCCTGAGCGATGGTTCTTTGGACACATTAACTGGTATTCATTCAGAACAGCTGCAGTGCAGTGTCATTTCTGATATTTAGCTACTAACCAGAGCGAGAAGAATGCTTTTCTTGCAAACACGGGTCTTTTTTCTCTATGGACAGCATAGCCCTCTGCGATCTTCAAAACTCCCAGAAGAAGGTTGGGGAGAATGTTCCCTATGGCTCAGTCCTCTGTGATGCTTCGTACTGGCCACCAGGTGTCACTCTTGCGCTTTTTGCTATGGGGAGTTGGGTGGTGGTGGGGGGGGGGAGCTATTTTTACTGACAAAAGAGCCACTTACTCTTTGTCCTGATTCCTAGATTCTAGTACGAACGGTGGCTGCTTACATCTTAACCAGCTTTCTTGTTTGACATCACTTTAGCAACTTCGCGTTAGTGGTTTGGGTCCCGCTGTTTGGGTCAATGGCATGAAGACAATGTAGCAGCATCGCGCAGGTCTGGTGAATGGGGACGTTCGGTGGTGCATTCACCTCGTTGAGCTGGGTTGCTTAGCTCATTTCTCATCTTAAAGAAATCACTCTGACAGTCCTCCGTGCAGGTGACCACTCAGAGTCAATCACCTGTAGGTTCCTGCTGATAGAAATGAAATGCTGGTTATTTATAGCAGCAGAGACATATAATTTCAGAGGGGGTAAAAACTGATTGTGAACTCAATTTTCTTTCCTGTGTAAGACCAATTACGGAAGAAAAATACAAAGCACGCTCTTGAGAAATGAATAGATTTTTTTTTCTTAAAGAAATGACTGGATTTTGATAAGAAAACACACCATCCCAGAATCTCAATGACAAGGTCCTGTAGCGTGTGGCATTTTGGTTCATTCTTTTGGGTTTTTAAGCCTATAGATGTGGGGGCTGGGGAGGACTAAATAGAGTTGGATGTTTGTAAAACAGACTTTCATAGTTGTCAGCGTTAATAACACCAAGTTGATACCCATCTGAGCTCAGGGGTGGGGATACGTTTTTGGTACACATGTATGCCAGTGTTCTAAGAATGTACATTTCTGGTTCTGTGGTTAGTAGATAGAAGGTGATATTTTGAGCTCCCTGTCCGTGGGTTAATCACATCACAGTTTTGTGCAGCCATTCTCCGACCTATAATTCTTAAAGCAGGCCTGGAAGCTTCCGTACTGGAGCCAACCTGATTTAATGTGATCCAGGGCTATGATTGAGAGATTAGGCCCTGTGCTTACTGCGTGTCTCTAGTTCCATGAAATTTCTCTTCCTGGGGCAAGTGGAGGTGAGTACATTGAAAGTAAGGGCTAGGATAAAGTGGGGGACCTGTGCCTATTGACACCCTCTCCTTCCAGATCCTATTCAGTAGGCATCACTTTTCAATACTACCTACCTATCTCTAGGTTGCTATACTAAAAGAAGGATCAGCATGATCTAGCTAAGGGAATTAGAGTCAAATGTCGCTGGCTTTTTGGAGGCCACACTGTGTCATGAAATGAGCATGGACTTTGGTTCCAGTTCTGGGACCTCATCTTTGGTTCCAATGCCTCTTGACTCTATGACCTTAAGCAAGTAGTTTAACCACTCCAAGGCTTTGTATAGTTTTAAAGTGAAGAGTAATAGCAGTAATGTTTCAGGGTAACGACCTCCAGGGTTCTAAGTAAAATGCGTGTGTATATTATTAGTAATATTTTTAATTTTTTTGAGAGAGAGACAGCACGAGCGAGAGAACTAGGTGTGTAATAAGTCCTGGATAAGAAGTAGAAACAGCTGGATGATGAAAAATGCTTTTTGGTCCCCTTTAGGATGTGCCAAGAGCTATATCCCCACCACCATTAGGTAACTATGCTCCAGCCATTCAATGAAATGAAGGAAGATGGTCCCACCCTACAATAATAGTTAGTAAATATATTAGTTTTCTATTGATGCTGTAACAAATTGCCATAAACTTAGGGGCTTAAAAGAGCACAATTTTGTAGTAATTCAAAGAGGACTTAAATGAAGTGGCTTCAAGGAACAGGCCCTTCAAGTGATATCCCTGAGTGACATTTGTCTTTGTTTTGAGGGAGTAGAGTCTCTTTGATGGTGACGGGGCGAGGAAGGAACAGGGTCCCCCACAGCAGGCGGTGGGATCACGGTTACTCAGGTTATCATTGGTACGATAGAATGGGAATTTGTATCACCATAGCCACAAAGTGATTATAAAGATAGGGACTCTCCAGGCTCCTGAGTATGGTCTGAGAAAGCATACACAGGGGACGTGGAAGGCCGTGGGCATCCAGTAAAGAGCACGTGGAAAACCTGAAGGTCTCTCTGAAAGCTTTGAAGGAATGCTTTGACTCCTAGTGTTTCGGGGTAGATATGACCACAAGAAAAAACCCAAGAGGGAGACAAATCATAAGAGACTCTTAATCACAGGAAACAAACTCGGAGGGTTGCTGGAGGGGTGGGGGGCAGAGGGATGGGGTAAGGGATGATGGGCATTAAGGAGGGCATGGGATGTGATGAGCACTGGGTGTCCTATGCAACTGATGAATCACTGACCTCTGATCTCTATCTCTGAAACTAGTAACATATTATGTATTAATTAACTGAATTTAAATAAAAAAAGATACAACTATGGGCTTATCCTGGGACAGATTATAAGTGAGTTGAAGACTTCACTGTCTCTTACACTAAGGTGAGGGCAGAGGACCAGAAGAAGTGGGACCCCAAGAAACAGCATAGAGACATTGGGCGGATCTAGGCAAGACCAAAGAGTCTTGATGCTTCTCCAAATTCCCTTCTACACTTTCCATGACTACATGACTACACTCGCTGCACCTGCTCACAAACCAATGGGAGTTCTCTTTAGCACCCATCCCTCTCACCTCTTATTGCCTCCAGGGCACTTGTAAGACTTAGAAATCAGCCTGGCCAGGAGGCTTAAATAGAAGGTCTGCTCAGGGCAGAGAGAGCCTGGAGATCAAACATGTGTAAGACCTCAACAATCTCTATGAATGGGAGGAGCCTAGAGAGAAAGTGGGGGGTGAATTCTAAGGGGGTTTGAACAAGGGGATGAAAGGTAAGGCTCAGATAGGCCAAATACCCATGGTTAAGGTTGTATCACCAAGGGGCCAGGGTTTGATGTGCTGATTCAAGGGCTTGGAAGGGATATTTTTGATCATCTGCTAGGTTGGGAATTCTAAGCATCAGCTCAATGATGGCCTCGATTTTTAAAAGTCAAGAAAGAGAAATTCTCCCCAGAACGCCATAGGGATGTGAGGCTGAAGCTTTGGGGAAATGGAGATGTTGGAATGATCTATTATTTGCAACCTGCTAAGCCACTCTGTAGCTGATCTCCGTGGGAGAGGCTAGGTCATGCTCTTACCCCATTAATACCATTACCCTAGATTAATACGTGTGTTGGTCTTAGGACAATACAGGGAAATTTTTAGTTTTTCAATGTAATATTTTATTGAAATATTTTCAATGTAATATTTTATAACTGTAAAACTTCCTTCCTAAGCCCTCTTATAAAATTTTCAAATAGCTTTTGTTAGAACATTTGTCAAAGCAAACTGTGGCAATAATTTTATAATGTATGGGAATTTATTTAGAATACCAGACAGAACGGGATTTAAAGTTGATTGGTCATAAGTTATGTTATAAGCCAATGGCCTTATGTAAAAATGTTATTATTCTAATGCTCTCCTCAAAAATAGATCCTCAGTAATGGTTTTCATTAGGTCAAACTTAAATACACCTTGCAAAAATTACCTTTAGATTAGACCACTATCAATCAAAATGCTGTGAATGCTCTATTCTTTTTACTTATTTATTTATTATTTTGTAAAATATTTTACTTATTTGTTTGAGAGAGAGAGAGAGAGCGCGCACAAGCAGAAAGGGGGAGGGGGCAGAGGGACAGACTTCCTGCTGAGCAGGGAGCCCGACACAGGGCTCGATCCCAGGACCCTGAGATCATGACCTGAGCCTAAGGCAGATGCTTAACCCACTGAGTCACCCAGGCATCCCTGTTTTTATTTATTATAATAATGCTTGGGTGCCTGGGTGGGCACCTCAGTTCATGGTCTCAGGGACCTGGGATCAAGCCCCACATCGGGCTTTCTGCTCAGCAGGGAGCCTGCTTACCCCTCTCTCTCTGCCTGCATCTCTGCTTACTTGTGCTCTCTCTCTCTGTCAAATAAATAAATAAAAATAAGAATCTTTTAAAAAAATGCTTGACAATTGCATATCTGCTTCTGTTGCAAAAGTATTTTATTATTATCATATGTTATTATATTTTAATATATTAAAATTATTCATATGTTATATCACAACTTTGTTCTCAAATGCATAAGCATATGGTTATAATTTAAAGAATACTCATGAAGGAAGTTCTTATACAACATCACCCTGGTCAGGGAATAGCACACTGCCAGCTTTCCAAGCCTCCCTGTTTGCACTTAACTGATTCCAACTATGGCCCTTTCCCCAGAGTTGACCACTGTATCCTACATTTTCTTGCTTTTCTTTGAAGTTTGGCTACTTATGTATGCAATTTTTGGCAGGCTAATTGAATTTTGCCTGATTTTGCCTTTCCCCCCCCCAAATTTTCATTTAAAGGGGATCAAGGCTGGAAAAAAGGTGCAGGTGTCATAAGTTAAATGTAAGGAACTTTTCTTGCATGACTAAAGAAATTTAAATATGGACCAAGTATGAAATGCTATTAAGGAATTCTAATTTTGTTAAGTACAGGGATGACTAACAATATGGCATTCATTTGCTTTAAAATATGGGTATTAAGGAGGGCACGTGTCGCGATGAGCACTGGGTGTTATATGCAACTAATGGACCGTTGAATGCTACATCAAAAACTAATGTTGTACTATATGCTGGCTAATTTAACATAATTAAAAAAATAAAGACTGGTTAAAAAAATAAGATATTTAAGCATGAACAAATAAAATGAGTTTTAAAGGGGCACCTGGGTGGCTCAGTTGGTTAGGCGACTGCCTTCAGCTCAGGTCATGATCCTGGAGTCCCAGGATTGAGTCCCGCATGAGGTTCCCAGCTCCTGGGGATTCTGTTTCTCTCTCTGACCTTCTCTGCGCTCATGCTCTCACTCTCTCTCTCAAATAAATAAACAAAATCTTAAAAAAAAAGATAAGTTTTAAAAACCTACACTGTTCAAACTACAGTAGGAGAAGAGAAGGTTTTTGAGTAAGATCTGTCGTCCTTCACCAACAAACAACTCTTAAATAAACCAGCATCTGGCTGGCTCCTGGGTCTGGTGGAGACTGACCTGGTGGCTCTGGGTCTCCACATTGAGTACGTGACCTTAGCTGCCAATCACAGACTGTGTTATCTAATCCACTGAGCCATAAAATTGGACATGCACAGCCATGCTCTATTATGAAATGGAAGTGGAATGTGGGGTCTGGGTGAGCAAGTCCAAAAGGCAAAAATAAACTGCAAGTTCAGGTGGCTCAGATCCCCTGGCACCTGCTTTTCATGCTTTGCTGCCTCTCCCTCAACGCACACCTTTGACTGCATGCTCGTTCCCTCCGACTGGTTAAAGGAAGAGGGAAAAGCCCAGTCCTGGTTATGGGTGTACCTGCTGCACGTGCTAAGGAAAGATAGCTATGAGGCTGCACATTCACTGGGTGTGCTGGGGGTGGGGTGGGCCCTCTGAAGGGAGATGCTGCCAATGGACAGAACTTAAGGTGGTACATCTCTTGTCCGCTTGCTGTTATGTTAGATGGCCCAAGGTGGAAGTCTACACTGAGTCATGGACGGGAGCTGGCACGTTGATTCAGGGATTAGGAACAAATCAGAAGATGATGGAGAAGGACTTCTGGGAGCAAGAGATATGGATAGTCCCCTCAGAATGGCACAAGGTATGAAGATATTCATGTCCCAGGTTCATGTGTTCCAGTGGGCAAGCCCTCTGAAGGAGAACCTCAGAAATCAGGACAGAGTGACTCATTCTCTAGATGTCAGCTCTTTTCCCAGATGCCTTGAAACCAGCCTAAGGGATCCATGTACCACGTGACCATAGCAGCTGGGATAGAGGTTACTTGTAGGCTTTCCTTACCTAGGCTGATCTGCCCTATAGCACCATTTACCCAGTCAAACTGACTACCTCATGGTAGAATAATTCTACGTCACCATTCCCATTATGCGGAATGCATCACTTTGTCCTTACAGGGAAGATACCTACTTCACGAGGCAGTTGCCTTTTCTGCTTGCCAGGTTTCCGATAGCCTACCCTTCATGGACTAGCATGATGCCTGCTTTATTCATTGCCACCGTCTCCCATGCGACATCACCTCTGACAAGGAGACACGTTCTACAGCAAAGAAAGTGAGGCTTATCCTTGTGAAATGGTCTGACCCTGCCCCTCTGTAGTAACTAGTATGATAGAATAGTGGAATGCCCAGTAAAGACTCAGTCATGGGGCCTGCTGGAGCAGAATATCCTGAAGGACTGGGGTGCTGTCCTGAAGGATGAGGTTCTTCTTTTAAACTAGCAGTCAGTATAAGGTGCTTTCCCCATAGAATACATTGAGGCTGGGGAGGAATGGGGAGTAGCCTCTCTCGCCATTATCCCTACTAACTCACTTGTTTGTTTGTTTATTTATTTATTTGACAGAGAAAGAGAGAGAAAGAGAGGGAGATGTAGGCTCCCCCACTGAGCAGAGAGCCTGACTTAGGGCTCTAACCTGGGATCATGACCTAAGCCAAAGGCAGACACCCAACTGACTGAGCCACCCAGGCATTCCCCAATAACTCACTTGTATTATTTTGTTTTGTTTTATTTTGTTTTTGCCTCCAGTCCCATGGATAATGAGTTTGGAGGGCTTATTACCCAAGTGAGGAATGCTTCCACAAGGAAACATAGTCATAGTTCTGAGGAACTGAAAATTGAGACCACTCCCCTAGCCATTCTGGGCTTTTCCTGCTGGTGAGCTGACAAAGAAATGGGTCTCTGTACCAACTGGGGTAAGTGTTCTTAATGTCCAAGAGGAATTGTGCTTCTGCTACAGAATAGGGGCAAAGAAGGTGTGTCTGGAACCCAGGAGAAAGACTAGAGTCCTTCTTTCTTGCCCTGTAGTATCAGTCAATGGAAAACTTTGGCAGTCCAATAATACAACCAGTAAGTACACTGATTTCATGGGAGATGGAGTTTGTGGTTGCTTCCCTATAAAAAGAACTGCATCCAGCCAAGACGCTAATGGAATTTGAGGGAAACATGGAATGAGTGGTAGAAAAAGGCAGTAATATTACCAACTTAGGTATTGGCACCAGCTGGCAAGGAAGGGACTATAATCACTTAATGATTTTCCGCTACTTCTATCCTCTTACCTTCTACAAAGAGCCCCGTCATTACTAACATTTTAGATTCTAGATGGGAGTATGAGCACATTGACATCCCTTGGTGTTCATGTGGGAGTTAAGGAAATGCATGTCCCTTGTACTGGGGACAGATGGTTTCCGCCCATCTGAAAAATAAGAATGGACTTCGAGGGGGTGAGGAGATGGCTTCTGCTGTCTACCTGCCATTTGTCATTTCAGACGTTTCTCCATCCTTTTCCACCCTTCTGTATGCCACAGGAAGCTGATCTATGTGGATCATATAAAATGGCATCTTAACCTCTGACTTCCAGTTGCCTCTGGTCAGTGGGGAGCCCCATTTGGAGACTGGAGGAAGAGAGGACAGTAAGTTTATAATATTTATCTCCCTAGCCCTGTCCTTGCAGGAGGAAGCCTCTGGCTAGCTGGTTCCCCTTGTATCTTCTCTCAGCAGTCGTTCTTCATGCCTGACTGTTTTTGAATGCTAGTTGGCTAGTACCCTGTGGTACTCCATATTTTCCATGTTTCTCTACACCCTACTCTTGCCTTTGTAAATGGTCTCTTGATGAATCCTACTCAAATTATCCTCATTCAGTGCCATCAGTTTCCAGCTGGTACCTTGATAGATGCAATGGGTGACATTAAAGCATGTGTGGGTGTTGATAGTCAGAGGGAAAATTCGATGCTGAAGAGAAGAAAGATATTTGCAAGACAGAAGGTCTTAAGTGGATGAGGGGGGATGGAGGCAGTAGCAGATTTGGCCTTGGTAAGGAGCAGGGAGAATTCATCTGTTGTAGTAGAAGGAAAGACAGAGTATATGAGTTGAAGAGCAGGTGGCTTGTTGGATTTGTTGATACATGGGGTATAAAAGCTGGGTTGCTTCTATTTTCTCAGTGAGAAATTTAATAAATGTAAGCTCATTAGCAAAGATGTCTTAAACATGACATAAAGAGCACTAATCACAACAGAAAAAATGATCACTTAGTTGTTATTAAAATTAAGAATATCTGTGGATCCAAAACCAATTATAGAGTGAAGAGATATGGTTTAGACTAGAAGAAGACATTAAATAAAATACATAAATACCCAAGGATTCATACCCAGAATGTATGAAGCACTGCAAATCGGTAGGAAAAAGATAAATGACCCGGTAGGACACCTGGACTCGTACTTGACATATAATAATATCCAAATGGCTAAACATGTGTAGGTAGAAGGTCAGTATCATGATCTATTGGAGAAATAGAAATTAAAATCACAGCGAAATGCCACTGCCCTCAAATAAGAATGGCTAAATGTAAGAGACTGACAATAACAGGTGTTGGCAGAGAGTGGGACTCAGCTTGGTGGAGTTGAGTGAGTTGAGTGTCACAGAGAGAGAGGGACTGAGCACATGGACCAAGAAGTGATTGGAGTTATGATACGGAATCTAAGAAAGTGAGGGTGGGACATGAGCCCTTGAGATGGGTGATAGATGGTGAAAACCTCAGTGGTGGGACCTCAGGCGCCCAGATAATTTTATTTTTATTTCTTGTCTTTTAAGTAAATTTAAGTAATTTTTATTTCTTTTAAGGAGCCCACCATGGGGCTCCAAACCCTCCACCAACCCCTGATTTTTTTGGAGTCTTAACCCACTGCTTGTACTTAAGAACTACTAAGAAAGCTCCTCTCCCTATCTTATCTCCATGCATTGTACCTCAGGGAGATGGAGACACTAAGTCCAATCTTTTCAGGACGTTTAGGAGGATGCTTGCCCGGGTGGATATTTTTGTGCCCTTTGAGCAGATGCATGGCTTTACCATGTCCGTTACTGAGTATAAACGCAGCATTAATCTTATTGTGTGATCGTGTGGTTATGGAAGATGAAGGTATTCGGTCCCCAGGAACACAGCTAGGGTGGTAACTTCATGATGAAAGTGTGACAGGCTGATGAGAAGTGATTTTTGGAATGGCTGAACTATCTTCAGTCCTCATTCCATAGAAATGGAAACATTCACCTGCATTAACAAGTGAATGAATAATTTACATAATAAAGAAAGAGCTACTTTAATTATTGTTCTGCAGAGAGTCTCATGGTTGTTAGACAAGCTGCCAGGCTAACATATTGGCTTTTAAATTATTTCACCCATTCAGCCAGGAAAATGGTTTTATGCATTTTTTTTTTCTTCCCTGAATACAATAAGGGATGAAAGATAGGCAGCTTGGCTCATGAATACATAATGAACAGTGACTAGAAGAGATGAGTGTGGTAGCACCTGAACCAGTAAATCAACCATAAGCTAGCCCCTCTTTCATTTTCTGCTCAGTAAGGTGCCATTGTTGTGAATTTGAGGCAATGTGTAAAGACGGTCACTCTTCAGGAAGGCTTTATGCCCTCGTGACCTACAGGGCAGGTGCAAATGGCATTCTCATCTAGTGTCACCTGTGGAGGATAGGCACCTTGGCTACCGTGTTGTGCTTCTTTTTTGTCTTCTTGGATTATTTTGTGTGCGCTCTCTCTCAAAAAATGTGTTTTTATTTCTTCAGCGGTATAGCTGAAGTCCCTTTTCTGTAAGGACTGCTTAAACAGATTCCATACTATTAATGGAATAATTAATTAATATCTTACACTTCTTTTTAAAAAGATTTTATTTATTTGTTTGAGAGACAGAGAGAGAGAGCATGAGTGAGAAGGTCAGAGGGAGATGCAGACTCCCCGTGGAGCTGGGAGCTCGATGTGGGACTCGATCCTGGGATTCCAGGATCATGACCTGAGCTGAAGGCAGTCGCTTAACCAACTTAGCCACCCTGGTGCCCAATATCTTACACTTCTTAATATCTTATGCTTTATCGCTCTTATTAATTTGTTACGACTGAGAATTAAGTTATTATATACTTGTTTGATTTCTAGGTTTCAAGCTGATACCATTTGATTCCCTGACTACATTATGGTAATTGATAATCAGGGCATTATCTGGGTACAGTAGACCCTATTCATCCGTGGTCCACGTCACTCAAGATCAGTGGCAGTCCAGAAGCAGATGACCCTCTTTTGGACATAATGTCGGAAGGCCAGGAAGAGCTTATCACCATGTCACAAAGCCTGCGTCATTTATCTGACTTCATTTCATCATGTAGGCATTTTATCATCTCACATCAAGAAGAAGGGTGAATATAGGATGCGATATATTTTGAGAGAGAGAGAGCACATTCATATTGCTTTTTTTATAGAATATTATAATAATTATTTTATTATTAGTTATTATTGTAAATCTCTTCCCATGCCTAATTTGTATATTAAACCTTATCATAGGTATATACATGTAGCAAAAAACATGGTATATATCAGGTTCAGTAGTACCTGTGGCTTCAGGCATCAATTGGTGTTTTGGAATGGATCTTCCACAAATAATGGGGGGCGATGGTACTTCCTTCACTGTGTAAATCACAGTGTCTTGCATTCAATGTCTTTATTTAATAGCTGAGTGGAAAGATGGGTAATGGATGGATGGATGGATGGATGGGTGGTGGATGATGGATGGATGGATGGATGGATGGCGGATGATGGATGGATGGATGGATGGATGGTGGATGATGGATGGATAGATGGATGGGTGGATGTGTGAATCTGTGATGCCTATACATCTGATTTGGTGAATGAGTGAGTAAAACAGAAAAAAAATCGTGATGTATCAGGGTATATTCCATTTTGTTTTTATGTATAGTAGTGATTTCCCAGGGAATTAAGTTTTTTTAAAGATTTTTAAAGATTTTTTTCCTTTTTACATAATCTCTACATACAACATGGGCCTCGAACTCACAACCCCAAGATCAAGGGTACTTGCTCTACTGACTGAGCTGGCCAGGCACCCCTCAATTAGGTTTTTTAAAAATTTTGTTTATTTATTTGACAGAGAGAGAGATCACAAGTAGGCAGAGAGGCAGGCAGAGAGAGAGGGGGATGCAGGCTCCCTGCTGAGCAGAGAGCCCGATGTAGGGCTCGATCCCATGACCCTGGGATCATGACCTGAGCTGAAGGTAGAGGCTTAACCCACTGTGCCACCCAGGCACCTCAAGTATTTTGAATCCAAGTAATAGGACCAGTATCAGGAAAGACTCTGTTTACCAAATACTTAATATATTTTGTAAAGATTTTATGTATTGATTTGAGAGACAGAGCAAGAGAACACGAGCAGGGTGGAATGGCAGAGGGAGAGGGAGAAGCAGACTCCCCGTTGAGCAGGGAGTCTGATGCAGGACTCGATCCTAAGACCCTAGGATCAGGACCTGAGCTGGAGGCAGAGGCTTAACAGACTGAGCCACCCAGGTGCCCCCAAACACTAAATATTTTAATAACAAAAACAAGGCAGTTATCTATGTATTTTCAAATGCTTTGATCTTTGGTGTTTCCAGATACCTTGATCTTTTGATTTTGCAATCATAACAATCAATTCAGCAAACTCGCATAGCATAGAATAGCAATCCCACAATAAATAAAGTCTCTCAGGGGGTGTCTGGGTGGCTCAGTCAGTTGAGCATCCCACTCTTGATCTTAGCTCAGGTCTTGATCTCATTGTTTTGAACTCAAGCCCCACATTGGGCTCCGCACTGGGTGTGGAGTCCACTTAAAAAAAAAAGCACCCCCCCCCCCACCAAAAAACCCCCAAGAAAACAAGGGCTCTCGGGAGCCTCAAATTATTCCTCCCAGACAAGTCCAGAAAAATCAGGGCAGTAACAGCCATAATATTTTATAAAAGATTGCTTTTTATTGTAAAAAAAATGATTCTCATGAAATAAATTTTAGGCAGTATAAAAAATTTACAGGAAGTAGTCATGATTGGTAACTCTGGCACTAAAAGATAATTGCCATAAATATACGGTTAACCCTTGAACAACACACGATTGAACTGCGCAGGTCCACTTAGATGCAGACTTTTTTATAGTACAGCCCTGTAAATGTATTTTCTCTTCCTTATGATTTTCTTAACAATTTTTCCCTTGCTTAGTTTATTGTAGGAATACAGTATATAATACATATAACATACAAAATATTTGTTAATGGACTGTTCATGTTGTTGGTAAGGCTTTTGGTAAATAGCAGTCCTTAGTAATTAAGTTTTTCCGGAGTCAAAATTGAATTCAGATATTTGACTGTACAGGGGGATTGGTGCCCCTAACCTCCGTGTTGTTCAACTGTGTTGTCCCATCTCTGAAAAAATTTGCTCTCTCTCTCTCTCCCTTTGTGTGTGTGTGTGTGTGTGTGTGTGTGTGTGTGTGTGTGTGTGTGATAGTCTATCAGTTGGGTGTGGGGGCTCAGGTCTCTGTCACCCTGAGCAGAACAAGACATAAGACACTAGGGAGAAGGTTTGTCCTTCTTAATGCCTGCAGCAAAGATTGCTCTCAGATAGTCATCTACTGTCATCTGCCTGCTGCTTTTTCCTTGGGGAGTCTTAAAACTTGTGTTTGAACCTCAAAATTATTGGCAAAGCATATTTTTCCCTCTACTGCTGATCTTTTCTTCTTCCCAGAGCCCAGAAGAAGATGCAGCCCCATCTTTCCTAAACATGTAGCACAAAGTCAAGGGTGAGGAGGTTTCAGGCTCAGGCACCTGGGCTGCCATTTTCCCAGAAATCTTGCTTGGGATCCTGATAGAATGTCTTCTCTGTTTATTATCAGCTAGGCTGAAAAAAAAGGGAAAAAAAAATCAGTCACGTATTTATTAAAATATTTTCACCTGATTGTGCTAATTTAAGCTCAAACATCAAACCTGTGCTGGATCCTAGTACGGTTTCTCTGGAAACTCACCTTTCAGACTTGACTCTACTTGGGACGAAGATGATAATGTTGACCCTGAAGGGTCAGAGGCAGAGAAATCCCATTGCTACTGAAAGCAGCTACCTCAGTGAGGTCCTCGAAGGGACCTCCTGATTCTTCAGACCCCCCATGGAGCTGCGGGGTAAGCAATGGTAACAGGTAAAACTGATCCCTTTTTCTATGACTTAGAGAATACTGCTTCTGTGAGCTGTGGAGAATGGAAACAGTCTCTCAGTACCTCAAACAAAACAACAACAAAAAAAAGATAAGAGGTTTCATTTTACGTATCTGGCCTTACAAGAATGGGAAATGCCATGCCTGCCGAGTCACCCCAGTGGGGAGACCCCTGACTACCTGATGCACACAAGTGTGGATGCAAGACAAGACCATGAACAGGTGAAGAAAATTTATGACCTGTTCAAGGGGACTGTGCAACAGGCAAGAGCTGACCTAGCTGATCAGAACAGATGGCTTCAAATGAACTAGAGCTAATGGAGGGGAATTCAAATAAAAATGCTTGGGAACTCTCAAGGAGATAAAACTAGAGCATTAAAAGTACTTAGGGAGCAAGATACCATCTTCTCTGCCTTTGAAAATTGGATAGAAGAACTTAAAAAGAGGATGATTTCTCTAGAGCACAGAATTAGTACTTTGACAAAAAAAAATCTCACAACAGACAGCTAAAATACAGAGGCAGGTAATCATGTAGGAAATGGTAAGGGGTTTGGAGGATAGCTCCGGGAGAATTCTGCCAAGGATCTTCAATTCAAAGACTGGAGAGACAGTCTTAAGAGATTCCAGCAGGGGACAAAAAAAAAAGGTGCTATTTATATATGAAAGAGCATTCCAGTAGCTTAACAGCATCCGTAGAACATAGAAGACAATGGAATAAATGGTGTGGGTCATTGAGAGGGAAGAACTGTGACCCAACAACTTGATTTCCGGTTGATGTACCATTTATCATTCATCTGTGAGGAGAGCATAATGGACAGGACTGTAAAGATGAGCCCTTCACAGCCCACCCTCCCCATTAGTCAAGCAGTCATCTAGATACTAATCTAGATACTGATGGGAAGGGGTTTTGCTGATGTAATCAAAGACCCAAGTTAGTCAACCTATCTCATATGCTATAGATAACAATAAAAAGAAAAAGAAGAAAAAAATGTTTTCCTTGTTATCAGAACTTTTGGGATTTACTTTTGTAAGTGTCCTGTGTAGCCTACAGCAGTGTTAACGATAGTCATCATGTTGTACGTTATATTCCTAGTACTTATTCATCCTGTAACCGGAAGTCTATACCTTTTGATGACCTTCCTCCAGTCCCTCCAACCCCAACCTCTGCCTTTGGTAACCACAAGTCCCATCTATTTCCCTCTCTCAAAAAAGAAATTCCAGGAGTCAAGATGGCGGAGAAGTAGCAGGCTGAGACTACATCAGGTAGCTGGAGATCAGCTAGATAGCTTATCTAAGGATTGCAAACACCTACAAACGCAACGGGAGATTGAAGAGAAGAAGAACAGCAATTCTAGAAACAGAAAATCAACCACTTTCTGAAAGGTAGGACTGGCGGAGAAGTGAATCCAAAGTGATGGGAAGATAGACCGCGGAGGGAGGGGCTGGCACCTGGCAAGCGGCCAAGCAACGGAGCACTAAATCAGGACTTTTAAAAGTCTGTTCTGCTGAGGGACATCGCTCCAGAGGCTAAACCGGGGTGAAGCCCACGTGGGGTCAGCATGGCCTCAGATCCCACAAGGTCACAGAAGGATTAGGGGTGTCTGAGTGTCGCAGAGCTTGCAGGTATTAGAACGGGGAAGCCAGCTACAGAGACAAAGCCGAGGAGTGAGCTCTCAGCTCGGGGTTACCTTGTACTGGTCGCAGGCTCGGTGAGCTTGGAGCGCAGCCAGAGGCCAGGGAGATGGGAGTAATTGGTCGCTATTGTCTAAGGGTGCACTGAGGAGTGGGACCCCAAGCTCTCGGCTCCTCCGGGCTCGAGACTGGGAGGCCGCCATTTTCATTCCTGTCCTCTGGAACTCTACGGAAAGCGCTCAGGGAACAAAAGCTCCTGAAAGCAAACCTGAGCGGATTACTCAGCCCGGCCCCTGGTAAGGGCAGTGCAATTCCGCCTGGGGCAAAGACACTTGAGAATCACTACAACAGGCCCCTCCCCCAGAAGATCAACAAGACATCTAGCCAAGTTCACCTACCAAGGAGTGCAGGTTCAATACCAAGGAGAGCAGCGGAATTCCAGAGGAGGAGAAAGCAAAGCATGGAACTCATGGCTTTTTCCCCATGATTCTTTAGTCTTGCAGTTAATTTAATTTTTTTTTCAGTTTTTTTTTCTTCTGCTGCTAAATTTTTTTTTAACTTTTACCCTTTTCTTTTTTTAACTTTTTTTTAACTAGTTTATCTAATATATATATATATATATATATATATATATATTTCTTTTCTATGTTTTTTCTTTATTCGTTTTCTTTTTTTTAATTGTTTCTTTCTTTTTTTTTTTTTTCTGTACCTCTTTTTATCCCCTTTCTCCTCCCCACGATTTGGGATCTCTTCTGATTTGGTAAAAGCTTATTTTCCTGGGGTCTTTGTCACCCTTTTAGTATTTTATTGTTCCTTCATATACTCTTATCTGGACAAAATGACAAGGCAGAAAAATTCACCACAAAAAAAAGAACAAGAGGCAGTACCGAAGTCCAGGGACCTAATCAATACAGACATTGGTAATAAGTCAGATCTAGAGTTCAGAATGACGATTCTCAAGGTTCTAGCCGGGCTCGAAAAAGGCATGGAAGATATTAGAGAAACCCTCTCGGAGATATAAAAGCCCTTTCTGGAGGAATAAAAGAACTAAAATCTAACCAAGTTGAAATCAAAAAAGCTATTAATGAGGTGCAATCAAAAAATGGAGGCTCTCACTGCTAGCATAAATGAGGCAGAAGAAAGAATTAGTGATATAGAAGACCAAATGACAGAGAATAAAGAAGCTGAGCAAAAGAGGGACAAACAGCTACTGGACCATGAGGGGAGAATTTGAGAGATAAGTGACACCATAAGACGAAACAACATTAGAATAATTGGGATTCCAGAAGAAGAAGAAAGAGAGAGGTGAGCAGAAAGTATATTGGAGAGAATTATTGGAGAGAATTTCCCTAATATGGCAAAGGGAATAAGCATCAAAATCCAGGAGGTGCAGAGAACCCCCCTCAAAATCAATAAGAATAGGTCCACACCCCGTCACCTAATAGTAAAATGTACAAGTCTTAGTGACAAAGAGAAAATCCTGAAAGCAGCCCGGGAAAAGAAGTCTGTAACATACAATGGTAAAAATATTAGATTGGCAGCAGACTTATCCACAGAGACCTGGCAGGCCAGAAAGAGCTGGCATGATATATTCAGAGCATTAAATGAGAAAAAAATGCAGCCAAGAATACTATATCCAGCTAGGCTATCATTGAAAATAGAAGGAAGGATAAAAAGCTTGCAGGACAAACAAAAACTGAAAGAATTTGCAAACACCAAAGCAGCTCTACAGGAAATATTGAAAGGGGTCCTCTAAGCAAAGAGAGAGCCTAAAAGTAGTAGACAGAAAGGAACAGAGACAATATACAGTAACAGTCACCTTACAGGTAATATAATGGCACTAAATTCATATCTCTCAATACTTACCCTGAATGTAAATGGACTAAATGCCCCAATCAAAAGACACAGGGTATCAGAATGGATAAAAAAACAAAACCCATCTATATGTTGCCTACAAGAAACTCATTTTAGACCCGAAGGCACCTCCAGATTTAAAGTGAGGGGGTGGAAAAGAATTTACCATGCTAATGGACATCAGAAGAAAGCAGGGGTGGCAATGCTTATATCAGATCAATTAGATTTTAAGCCAAAGACTATAATAAGAGATGAGGAAGGACACTATATCATACTCAAAGGATCTGTCCAACAAGAAGATCTAACAATTTTAAATATCTATGCCCTGTAACGTGGGAGCAGCCAACTATATAAACCAATTAATAACAAAATCAAAGAAACACATCAACAATCATACAATAATAGTAGGGGACTTTAGCACTCCCCTCACTGAAATGGACTGATCATCCAAGCAAAAGATCAACAAGGAAATAAAGGCCTTAAATGACACACTGGACCAGATGGACATCACAGATATATATTCAGAACATTTCATCCCAAAGCAACAGAATACACATTCTTCTCTAGTGCACATGGAACATTCTCCAGAATAGATCACATCCTGGGTCCTAAATCAGGTCTCAACCGTTATCAAAAGATTGGAATCATTCCCTGCATATTTTCAGACCACAATGCTCTGAGGCTAGAACTCAATCACAAGAGGAAATTTGGAAAGAACCCAAATACATGGAGACTAAACAGCATCCTTCTAAAGAATGAATGGGTCAACCAGGAAATTAAAGAAGAATTGAAAAAATTCATGGAAACAAATGATAATGAAAACACAATGGTTCAAACTCTGTGGGACACAGCAAAGGCAGTCCTGAGAGGAAAATATATAGCGTACAAGCCTTTCTCAAGAAACAAGAAAGGTCTCAGGTACACAACCTAACCCTACACCTAAAGGAGCTGGAGAAAGAACAAGAAAGAAACCCTAAACCCAGCAGGAGAAGAGAAATCATAAAGATCGGAGCAGAAATCAATGAAATAGAAACCAAAAAAACAATAGAGCAAATCAACGAAACTAGGAGCTGGTTCTTTGAAAGAATTAATAAGATTGATAAACCGCTGGCCAGACTTATCAAAAAGAAAAGAGAAAGGACCCAAATCAATATAATCATGAATGAAAGAGGAGAGATCATAACTAACATGAAAGAAATACAGACAATTATAAGAACATACTATCAGCAACTCTACGCCAACAAATTCGACAATCTGGAAGAAATGGATGTATTCCTAAAGACATATAAACTACCACAACTGAACCAGGAAGAAATAGAAAGCCTGAACAGACCCATAACCAGTAAGGAGATTGAAACAGTCATCAAAAATCTCCAAACAAACAAAAGCCCAGGGCCAGATGGCTTCCCGGGGGAATTCTACCAAACATTTAAAGAAGAACTAATTCCTATTCTCCTGAAACTGTTCCAAAAAATAGAAATGGAAGGAAAACTTCCAAACTCATTTTATGAGGCCAGCATCACCTTGATCCCAAAACCAGACAAGGATCCCATCAAAAAAGAGAACTACAGACCAATATCCTTGATGAACACAGATGCAAAAATTCTCGCCAAAATACTAGCCAATAGGATTCAACAGTACATTAAAAGGATTATTCACCACGACCAAGTGGGATTTATTCCAGGGCTGCAAGGTTGGTTCAACATCCGCAAATCAATCAATGTGATACAACACATTAATAAAAGAAAGAACAAGAACCATATGATACTCTCCATAGATGCTGAAAAAGCATTTGACAAAGTACAGCATCCCTTCCTGATCAAAACTCTTCAAAGTGTAGGGATAGAGGGCACATACCTCAATATTATCAAAGCCATCTATGAAAAACCCACCGCAAATATCATTCTCAATGGAGAAAAACTGAAAGCTTTTCTCTAAGGTCAGGAACACGGCAGGGATGTCCATTATCACCACTGCTATTCAACATAGTACTAGAAGTCCTAGCCTCAGCAATCAGACAACAAAAGGAAATTAAAGGCTTCCAAATTGGCAAAAAAGAAGTCAAACTATCACTCTTTGCAGATGATATGATACTATAGGTGGAAAACCCAAAAGACTCCACTCCAAAACTGCTAGAACTTGTACAGGAATTCAGTAAAGTGTCAGGATATAAAATCAATGCACAGAAATCAGTTGCATTTTTCTACACCAACAAGAAGACAGAAGAAAGAGAAATTAAGGAGTCCATCCCATTTACAATAGCACCCAAAACTATAAGATACCTAGGAATAAACCTAACCAAAGAGGCTAAGAATCTATACTCAGAAAACTATAAAGTACTCATGAAAGAAATTGAGGAAGACACAAAGAAATGGAAAAATGTTCCATGCTCCTGGATTGGAAGAATAAATATTGTGAAAATGTCTATGCTACGTAAAGCAATCTACACATTTAATGCAATTCCTATCAAAATACCATCCATTTTTTTCAAAGAAATAGAACAAATAATCCTAAAATTTATATGGAACCAGAAAAGACCTTGAATAGCCAAAGCAATATTGAAAAAGAAAGCCAAAGTTGGTGGCATCACAATTCCGGACTTTAAGCTCTATTACAAAGCTGTCATCATCAAGACAGCATGGTACTGGCACAAAAACAGACACATAGATCAATGGAACAGAATAGAGAGCCCAGAAATAGACCCTCAACTCTATGGTCAACTCATCTTTGACAAAGCAGGAAAGAATATCCAATGGAAAAAAGACAGCCTCTTCAACAAATGGTGTTGGGAAAATTGGACAGCCACATGCAGAAAAATGAAATTGGACCATTTCCTTACACCACCCATGAAAATAGACTCAAAATGGATGAAGGACCTCAATGTGAGAAAGGAATCCATCAAAATCCTTGAGGAGAACACAGGCAGCAACCTCTTCGACCTCAGCCGCAGCAACATCTTCCTAGGAACATCGCCAAAGGCAAGGGAAGCAAGGGCAAAAATGAACTATTGGGATTTCATCAAGATCAAAAGCTTTTGCACAGCAAAGGAAACAGTTAACAAAACCAAAAGACAACTGACAGAATGGGAGAAGATATTTGCAAACGACATATCAGATAAAGGGCTAGTGTCCAAAATCTATAAAGAGCTTAGCAAACTCAACACCCCAAGAACAAATAATCCAGTCAAGAAATGGGCAGAGGACATGAACAGACATTTCTGCAAAGAAGACATCCCGATGGCCAACAGACACATGAAAAAGTGCTCCACATCACTCCGCATCAGGGAAATACAAATCAAAACCACAATGAGATACCACCTCACACCAGTCAGAATGGCTAAAATTAACAAGTCAGGAAATGACAGATGTGGGCAAGGATGCGGTGAAAGGGGAACCCTCCTACACTGTTGGTGGGACCAACAGTTGTTGCAAGCTGGTGCAACCAGTCTGGAAAACAGCATGGAGGTTCCTCAAAATGTTGAAAATAGAACTACCCTATGACCCAGCAATTGTACTACTGGGTATTTACCCTAAAGATACAAACACAGTGATCCGAAGGGGCACGTGCACCCGAATGTTTATAGCAGTAATGTTCACAATAGCCAAACTATGGAAAGAACCTAGATGTCCATCCACAGATGAATGGATAAAGAAGTTGTGGTATATATACACAATGGAATACTATGCAGCCATCAAAAGGAATGAAATCTTGCCATTTGTGATGACGTGGATGCAACTAGAGGGTATCATACTTAGTGAAGTAAGTCAATCGGACAAGGACAACTATCATATGATCTCCCTGATATGAAGAAGTGGAGATGCAATACGCGGGGTTTAGGTGGTAGGAGAATAAATGAAACAAGATGGGATTGGGAGGGAGACAAACCATAAGTGACTCTTAATCTCACAAAACAAACTGGGGGTGGCGGGGGGGGGGGGGTGGGGGGGGGGGGGGGGGTTATGGACATTGGGGAGGATATGTGCTATGGTGAGTGCTGTGAAGTGTGTAAACCTGGTGATTCACAGACCTGTACCCCTGGGGATAAAAATATATTATATGTTTATAAAAAATAAAAAATTAAAAAAAAAGAAATTCCACAAAATTCCACATAGAATGTGAGATCACACCGTATTTATCTTCTCCTGACTTATTGTGTTCACCATTACACCTTCAAAGGTCCATCCGTGTTGTTGCAAATGGTAGGATGTCCTCATGTTGTATGGCTTAGGAATATTCCTTTGTGGATATATACCACGTTTTCTTTATCCATTCATCCATTGATGGACACTTTGGTTGTCTCCATGTCTTAGCTATTGTAAATGCTGCAGGGAACATGGGGGTGCAGATATCTTTTCAAGCTAGTATTTTCATTTCCTTTGAATATAAACACAGAAGTGGAATTGCTGGCTTATATGGTAGTTCTATTTTTAAGTTTTGATGGTCCTCTAGAGCAGTTGGCCCAATGTATATTTCCATCAACAGCATGAGGGTCCTTTTTTCTCCATGTCCTTACTTGGCATTTACCTCTTGTCTTTTTGATGATGGCCATTGTAAGAGGCATGAGGTGATACCTTTTGGTTTTATAAATTGTGAGATTTCATTTGCTGTGTAGCAATAGAAAATGAATGTAAAGATATTTTGAAATCTAAATGTCAGAGAACATTCTATCCCATGCCTTATTTTTAAAAAGTTTTAATTAATTTATTTTTTAAGTAAGTTCTACACCCAACATGGGGCTTGAACTCACAACCCAGAGATCAAGAGTTGCATGCTCTTCCAACTGAGCCAGACAGGTGCATCGCCCCCCACCCCACGCCTTATTTTGAAACAAATGCTCTCACTGAATTGAAGTAGAAATTTGAAGATAGAGGAAAGGAACCACAGCAGCAAGGAGCCCTTCATTGTTAGTGATTAAATATACATGAAAATAATTGAAATTTGTTAGATGAAGGTTAAGGTGAATGTTAATAAGTTAGCCTGGTACTTAACAATTCTAAAGGATCTCAGCAAAACCTGGGACCTGAAAGGTAAAGTGTAAGGGCCTCTTTCTAAATGTTTCATCTAGAAGGCAAGAACAGGAATCAGAGGGAAAAGCAAGACTTCCATTGAGGTGAGGAGGTAGGCTCTAACGGTATCCTAGAGTGAAGATTCAAACAGCAGAAAACACAGCAACTATCACTGGGTAGCATCCATAAAAAAAAAAAAAAGGTAACATTGCAATCTCCTACCAAGACCAATAGCACTTCACAGAATCACGTATTGGTGTGGCCCATACAAGGACTTAATTTTGCTACCAAATTGTCACTTTTTAGAATGCTACTCAAAGGATCTGTAGGGAGTGTATTATGTGTATAAATTTCTTGATTTTAATTTTATTTGCAGGAGTGACTTGTTGGCAGCAGACAGGACATCTTCACAACATGGTGGCAGCTTCCAGACAAACGGACAAGGTCATGGTGACTTCTCTCCTCCACCCTCCTGGCACCTGCTAGCTTTTCCTGCTTTCTTGCTTTCTACTCCATGTTGGCGGATTCCTTTGAACCAGTAACGTCGCTGTATTGATTAAACTCTAAGCCTCACCGCAGGGATTATGCTTTTCTCAATTTTCTCAGTGTCTCACCTGATTTTCTTGGGATTTGAGATTTGGAAGAACGTGCACGCCTCCCTGAAAATGCTGCAGAGTAGTTCCCGCAAGGACACGTTACCCTTATGTTTACCCTTCTGTGCATTCTCTCTCATCTTTACCTTTGACCTTCCTCCTGGGAATCATCAGTTTTTTGCCCTGGGGCAATTTTTACAGGTTTCTCTAGGGACAGGCTACAGATAATGAAAATGGCTTTATTCATCCTCATTCTTGAAAGATAACATTGGTGAGTATTCAGATCTGATTTGATGGCTACTCTCTGTCAGCACTTTAAGGCAGATTATTGGTCTGTCTTCCAACTTGTTGTTGGGAAATCAACTCCTCTTTGTGTTGACTTCCCTGGGCAGAGAGTAACCTGTCCTGCCTTAGACAGAGTGAGGGGTGGGGGCGGGAGGTGAAATGGGGGGAGGGGCAGAGGGCTAGAAGAGGGATAGAGAAAGAATCTTAAGCAGGCTCCACACCCAGCCAGGAACCCCATGCAGGGCTCCACCTCATAACCCTGAGATCATGACCTCAGCTAAAATCAAGAGAGGCTTAATGCACTGAGCCACCCATGTGCCCCCCACTCTTTTTAAAAGTAGGCTCCATGCCCAGTTTGGAGCCCAGTGTGAGGCTTGATCTCATAGCCCTGAGATGAAGACCTGAGCTGAGATGCAGACATGAGCTAAGATCAAGAGTCACTTGGGTTACCTGGGTGGCTCAGTTGATTATGCATCTGCCTTTGGCTCAGGTTCTCCTGGGATCCAGCCCCTGCTACGGGCTCCCTGCGTGCTAGGGAGTCTGCTTCTCCCTCTCCCTCTGCCCCTACCCATCGCCTGCTTGTGCTCTCCCCACACTGCCTCATGAATAAATAAAATCTTTAAAAAAAGAAAAAGAAAATTGCTTAACTGATTGAGCCACCCAGGTGCCCCTGTATTACTGTTCTTAATGATAGGTACGCATTTACCTGTGTTAGAGAAGAGTCCTATTTATCTTCATTGCAAACACCTAAGTTCTTTATTTCTTCAGTCAGAGTGCATAAAAGAAAAACTAGGATAAGTTTTCTTTCAAAGTCAGAGAAAATACATAGCAAATGTTCTTAAGTTTTTTGGTGAATTACTGTATTGCATAAAATGTAGATTCAAAGTCTTGGTTCACCATGATACTGTGGCATAGTGGATCTTGAAATAGCTCTAACACTTGAGTTCAATTATTAAAATACAAGTTGACCAACAAGCAAATACAACTTAACCTTGTTAAAACAATTGCTCTAAGTTTGAATTAAATACCTACTACCTCACTGTTTTAGTCAATTAGTAAAGACTACATTTTAGATAAAGCATTCATTAAATTACAAATTAATAACATTTCTTCCATTCGTTCAGCATATGTTGGTCTCACTGTAACCCCACTACATTTCAAAATAAACCACTGCTTTCCAGAGAGTACATTTTGTATGTGTTCACATAGTCCGCATAATCTCCATATTTTTCACAGTCGCTAGGAAAGAGTATTTTTCCCTCTCCATAAGGGTGAAAATTGTTGTTTTCTTTCACTGTGTATTAATTTTTTGAGGAGGAAAATGAAATTTTGTGTGGGTGGCAAGTTTGGTATTTGTTTGCAGGATTGGCCCAGTATCAAAAATGAGAAAAATACTGGTAAAATCAGTGTTTTTTCTTTTGAAGATGTGGATGAGTTTGATTTACATAAGTGGTGGTAATCTTTAATTATTGCTTATAGGACTATGGAAACAATCAGGTTATTGCTTTGAGATTATGAAATGGGGTATAATAGCATTAATTTGTTCTGCTCAGGCACACACTAATTCATTTAAAAAATAAGCATTAAGAACCTACCTTATCTTGGTGCTACCCTAGGTCCTGGAGAGAGAGAGCAGTAAATAAAACAGAGAATCCATGCCCTCATGAAATTTGTGGTCTATCAAGGAAGGCAGGTAATAAACAAGTCCTACCCATTGCACTCAGTATAGGTCTGTCTTTCTGGGCTGGTATTAGAGTTTCTGAATAATCTCATATTCTACAGAATCACTTAAAACAGGAGTGTATTAGAATAAGCTAAGCTGTGATGAGTTAATAGCAAAACAACCAATGCCTCTTTGTGACTTAAAAGAACAAATTTGAATTTCTCGCTGAAGCTAGATATCCAAAGTTGGTTGGCAGAGGGCCTCTGTTCTTCATAGTCTGATGGAGGCAACACTTATGATACTGCCCTTTCTACTGGGTTATGTAGGGTCCAACTTAATAGAGGAGGAGAGAGCCAGAAATTCTTGAAACGGAATGAAATGCTTCTGCCCCAAAGGGACGTGTGTCATTTCCACTTGCATTTCACACAGCAATCCTAATTTCAGCAGACTAGAGAAGCGCAGTCATCCGGATAGCCAAAAGTAAGAGAGAATGGAATATTGGCAGGCACCAGTCATGTTTCCCACAGACCACAAATCGGATCACCAGATTTTGAGTTCATTCTTCTTCCCACTGTGTGATACTCTCCACCCTCGACAAGGGAGATGATCTCCAATTCTCATTAAATCATGGCATGAAGATCAAAATCCAGGAGTGGTGCAAAATGGTCTTCATATCAAGGCGCTATATATAGTGTTTATCAGATTATTCAGATGTGGTTACTGTTGATCCAAAGACCTCTGAAATAAAAATATAATTTATCTCCTTCCATTCTGTGTCACATGTCCAATATGCAAGGGTAGGACATAGATATGATAACAGCAATCAACAACCCCATTTCTGATGAGAAAAAAATGGAAAGCCCATAAGAGTCCCTGGTTCATGTATCACTTCTGCAGTCCTACTGGCAGATATGGTGAGGGCTGTATGCCTTCAGAGGGAGGACTGCTCCTTCATTAGACCCTGAAAATACTTTTATTTATTTATTTTTTTAATATATATTTTTTAAGATTTTATTTATTTATTTGACAGACAGAGATTACAAGTTGGTGGAGAGGCAGGCAGAGAGAGGGGAAGGGAAGCAGGCTTCCTGCTGAGCAGAGAGCCCAATGTGGGGCTCGATCCCAGGACTCTGAGATCATGACCTGAGCCGAAGACAGAGGCTTTAACCCACTAAGCCACCCAGGGGCCCCTGAAAATACTTTTAGAAGGAAATCTTTTGCTCGCTGTTCTCCATGGCCCTTAGCTCTGCCTTCGTGGAGGCTCCTCCTTTTCTAGTCTACTGCTCGGCCAAATCTGAAATGAGCATTGTGGAATGTGCTGTTACCTCCATGAGATCATTTTCTGTGTGTGGGCATCTGGGTGACCCAGAGTCATTTTAGGACTGAAATAGTTATGGGCTTCTAGTTCTTTTATTAGTACAACTCTCTCAAACTCTAATAGGGATATTATCTATTTGATTCTAGCAATCTCTATCAGCCGGGAGCCACACCTTTCATTCTTTCTAGGGCAAGGTTCCCCAAACTCCAGCATGGTCAAGCACACCTCTCTCTTTGCTGTTTGACTTATGGAAGGCACCCCAGGTCTGTTGGCCTTGGTACAAGAGTCACATATTACACTCTTAACCTTGAGTCTTTTTCTCTAGTTGAAAAGTTGCAAATCAAGACTACTTCTGGCCGTGATGAAGAAACCCAGGCCAGATTTCACCTCTGGCTTTACACAACTAGAAAACTGGGAAACAACTGTTTTCAGATATTGGGTATGAAGCAGCCCAGGACTGTGATCACTGATAAAAGGAAACTGAGCTCTACGATGGCCTTGCTTTCTACCTGGAGTCACATCTGGAACCGGGAAGCAGGAAGGGGGTGCCAAGAAGAACTATAGTTGTCTCAATGAGTTAAGAAAGCAGAGCTAAGAATTCAGGGTGTCCAGGTGGCTAGAAATTGTGGAGAAGAGATCCAGGGAGGAAAATGTTACAGAAGAAAGTTCCAAGAATCTGACTATGGGTTCCCTGGGTTGTTTAGCTGAACAACTATCTGCTGTGCATGGGATGAAATTCTGGAAGTTCGAGCAAGAGAGCTGAACAATTCTAGAACCCACCCAGGGCCACAGTGAAGAGTCCTCACTAACCACTCAGTAGAGACCAAGAAGGGCCACGCCTTGGTGGTGGGGTCACTATAGACCCTAACAAAGCTTACAAACAGAACTTGACAGGATCTGACTCAACAGAGAGTAGCTGAATTGTCCATCAGCGCAAAGCTCAAACTCATTAAAGGAAGACAACAAAATCAAGAATCTCTACAGTATACACTTCACAATATCCAGGATACAAAAGAAATGACTAGATACAAAACATCAGGAAGATAAGCCTTGTAAGTAGAAGAAAAATCAGCCAACAGAAATAGACCCAGTCGGTAGAGAAAATACAGTCTTTTGTTTATTTTTATTTTTATTTATTTTAATTTAATTTTTTGAAGGTCTTATTTATTTATTTGACAGACAGAGACAGCCAGAGAGGGAACACAAGCAGGGGGAGTGGAGAGGGAGAAACAGGTTTCCCATTGAGCAGGGAGCCTGATGTGGGGTGCAATCCCAGGACCCTGGGACCATGACCTGAGCCGGAGGCAGATGCTTAATGACTGAGCCACCCAGGCACCACTATTTTTATTTTTTTAAAGTAGACACTATGCCCAATGTAAGAGTTTAAACATGACCCAAAGATTAAGAATTGTGTGCTCTAACGACTGAACCAGCAAAACTGTGCTGACATTTTTAAATAGAAGGAAAAGAACTTTGACATTTTCCTCATGCCATACACAAAATTTAACTTGAAATGCATCATTCATGTAATGACGAATGCTAAAGTTATAAATCTCCTAGAAGAATATATAGGTACAAACTTTTATGACTCTGGAAGAAGCAAAGTGGTTCTGTTTTTGTTTGTTTGTTTTGTACTAACACTGAAAGTACTTTATCATTATTAAACCAGGAACTATATGAAAGACATCATTTGGAGGCTGGAAACAGGAACCACAGATTGAAAGAAAATATTGCATATGTACATAAAATACATATAAGAGTTCTTTATGTATATCCTAAGTAATTAGGATATACAAGCTCATAACAAGAAGACAAATAGCCCAATATAATATGAACCAAAGATTTGAGCAGACAGTTCACAAAAAGGCATATATGAATGGTCAGTAAGCACATGCAAGAACACCCAACATCATTGAGCATCAGAGAAAATGCAAATTAAATTCATAATGAGATACCACTATATATAAATTTGAATGGCTACAATGAAAAGACAGAGCACCCCAAGGGAAATAACAACACATGTCTACACAGAGGCTTGTTTGTGATTGTTCAAAGCAGCTTTAATTTTCATAGGACAAAAGTGCATATGATCCAAATTTTCATCAGTATATGAATGGATGAAAAAAATTGTTGTAGTCCCCACAATGGTATATGACTTAGCAAAAAATATAATGACTTTTTTTTTTTTAAGATTTTATTTGTCAGAGAGAGAGAGAGAGAGAGAGAGAGAGAGAGAGAGCATAAGTAGCGGGAATGGCAGGCAGAGGGAGAAGCTGGAACCCAATGCAGGACTTGATCCCAGGACCCGGGGATCATGACCTGAGCCGAAGGCAGATGCTGAACCCACTGAGCCAACCAGGTGTCCCCATGACACCTAACAACATGAATGAATTTTTAAAATATTATGCTGGGTGAAAGAAGCCAGACACAAAGGCGTATATACTGTATGAGTTTATGACATGAAATTCTAAGCAAACCACATTTAATCTGTAGTGATGGAAAGCAGATCAGTTGCTGATGGGGGCCAGGGTAGAGAGAGGTCGGGAAAGGGATGTGAAAATGTTGTATATTTTGACTGGCTACATGTAGTTGCCAAAACTCACCAAACGGTACCCTTACAACATGTGAATTTGATTGTTTGTAAATAAAGTTGATTTTTAAAAATATGGTCATTCATCTCCTCAAGGCATTCTTTTTTTTTTTTTTTAAGATTTTATTTATTTATTTGGGAGAGATTGAGCAGGAGGGAGAGAAAGAGAGAGAAAATCTGGAGATGAATCTGGAGAGAGAGTCTGGAGAGCGCAGAGTCCGCCGGGGGACTCGACTGGGGGCTCAATCCCAGGACCATGACATCATGACCAAGAGATCATGACCTGAGCCGAAACCAAGAGTTAGACACTTAACTGCCTAAGCCATCCAAGTGTCCCCACTTAAAAGGCATTCTTCAAGCTTAGTTTTTATTCTTCAAAGTCACGTAAAAGTTGTCTTTTAATTTTGCAAGATCCCAATTATTTTGTGTTCTTCCTACTCTGTCCCACTTTTACTTGGAAGTCAGTCAATTCTTTCATGAGCTCAATTTTTTTTTAAACACCTTGTCATGTACAGCCTGTGTCCGTCTTCCAGTGCTGCGTCAAAGAATACCACCCACTGGGCAGCTTAAACTACAGAAATGTGTTCCCTCGAAGTTCCAGAGGCCAGATGTCCAGGATCAAGGTACTGGCAGGATTGGTTTCTCCCGAGGCCCCTCTCCTGGGTTTGCTGTGGCTGTGACTCCCACCTGGTCTTTTCTCTGCGTGTTGGCCTTTGGTGTCTGTCTCTTTCTTTCTCTCTTCTCATAAGGACATCAGTTGTAATGGATCAGGGCCTCAACCTTATGGCCTTATTTAGCCTTAATTACCTCCATGAAGGTCCTCTTTCCAAATATAGTCACACTAGGTATTCGGGCTTGGACATAGGAATTTTGAAGGCATGCATTAGGTCCATGTGATTCTGCTCTCTGGCCCCCAAATTTGTGTCCTTTTCTTTTTTCCTTTGTAAACTTAAAAAAAAATTATTTATTTTTGAGAGAGAGAGAGAGTGTGTGTGCGCGCGCAAGCAGGGTAGGGGCAGAGGGAGAAGCAGACTCCTTGTTGAGCTGGGATCCCAGATGTGGGGCTCTATCCCAGGACCCTTGGATCATGACCTGTGCCTTGACTGAGCCACCCAGGTGCCCTCGTGTCCTTTTCAAATTCAAAACGATCACTTCCTCCCAAGAGTCCCCAAATTCGCAAGTCATTCTAGCATCAGCCTCACAGTCTCCTCTTAATATCCTATAAATCAAGAATGGGTGAGATTGGAGGCACAATTCATCCTGCAGCAAAGTTCCTTTCCAGCTGTGAATCTGTGAAAAGAGTCAAGCTAGGTGCTTCCAAATCATCATGGTGGGACAGACATGGGACAGACATTCCCATTCCCAAGGGGAGAAAAATGACAGGACAAAAGGGGTGAAGGGTCCCAAGCAAGTCCCAAATCTAGCAAGGTGAATTCCATTAGGTCTGTTTTCTTCCCCCCGTCAGATCTGAAGGCTCAAGAATAAGCCTCCTTGGCTTCATCCTCTCTGCTCTCCAGGCCCACTGGGACATGTCCTCTGAGGCTCTGTGTCACGGCCTTGCCCCTGGCCCCATGAAAACGAGGAGACAGGCTTACCCTCCAAAAACAAGAAGGATGTGGTCCTGTCCCCCAGGTCTGTGATGGCAGTGACAGCCCTCTGGATTTCTAAATCACTCTTGGGGCCATTCTTTCCTTTTCTTGACTGATCATATAATGCATGTTGGCAGCCCTATAGCCAATAGACAATAGGCTATTGTCCCATCCTGTAGAATCTCAGAATTCCCACAGCCTTCCTTCATTTTGTCCTGCCTCTACCCCCTTTACTCCATATGGGTAGGGTCCCTGCTGACATAATATTGTCTCTATACCTCACTCCTGCAGGGATGGCTGCTTAAACCAGTGAGTCAAAACTGTGATCTCATTATCAAATAATTTTCTAGCCATATCCTTCCTTCCAGGACATGATTTTTCTCTCTCTTCCTTCCTTCCCTCCCTTCCCCTCCTCCATTGCTTCCTTTCTCACTCCCTCCTCACTTCCCTCCTTCCTTCCTGTTTGTTTCATTCTCTCTCTCTCTCTCTTTCTTTCTTCAATATGGACAGGCTGAGCATTTTCTAAATCTTCAAGTTCTGGCACCTTTTTGCTCAGTAATTAATTTCTCTCTCTCCTCTCTCATTTTACTATAAGCAGTTTCTCCTAAGGAACTAGGCTTCACCTTCAATACTTTGCCTAGGAAGTTCCCTCTGCTTAAATATCCAAATTCATCATCTTTCATTTCTGCTTACCAGAAAACATAGAACACAACTTGGTCAAGTTCTATGCCACTTAGCTGCTAGTCTACCTAGGTCTTTAAAAGACCATTCTCTCAAGAGAGGGGCGGGGCAGGGTGGGAAACATGGTTATACTATGAATTCTATGAGCATGGGCCCATTGCCTCACTTCATTTGCTATGAAGTAAGTTCCTTAACCTGAAGCAGTGCCCTGTGGAATACCATGACAGTGGATAAGGATGTCAGTCCCCGGATGGGAATTTTGGCAGAAACACTGCGTTCAGGGAAGACAAATCCATATCCAGAGTGTGTTTCCAGTATGAATGACATGTTGCCTTGTCCATGATGGAAGTGGTCCAATGTAATCAACCTGCCACTAGATGGCTGGCTATTCATTCTGGGCAGTGGCGCCATATTGGGGACTCAGTTTTGTTTTGGTTGCTGGGAGACAGGCCACAGCCTGGTCAGTCTTGGTGAATGGAAATCTGTGCTGCTGAATCCATGCATGACTATCCCTGCCATCAAGATCTCTTGGTTCTGGAGGCTACTAGAGGACGATGGAGTGGGTGGAAAGAGAAGCTAACTAGTATCCACAGAACAAGTCATCCTATCTAGTTAGTTATTAAAATCCTCCTCTACTGAGGTCACACTTCATTGAACATTCCCATGGGATACAGGTATCTTCACATTTTTTGCCCATTTAGAGAAGTCTGTTCACATAACTCATCATCAGACTTGTCACCAATTTTCCACTGGTGCTTATTCATTGATCCATAATCTGCCCCCAAGTTTTTGTAGGTAACAGTGTTACCAAATATTTTTCCACTGTTTTTATAACTTCTGTGATCAGTTTACCCATTACCCGCAGAGCAACTACTTAAGACAGTACTGTGTATTTTAAGATTTTGTTGTGATGTAGTCCCAATTCCCGCGGGGAGACCCCCTATGTGGCTTTAGGATGAGAGAGTTGGAAAACTCCATGTTAACAAGGTTGTGGAGAAGTAGGATCCTCTGTGCACTCAAAATTAGAGGAAATCTGGGTATTAGTGTACTCCCATTTCTACCTTAAGAGCATAGGGTTAGACATTAAAATTGGTTGCTTCCTCTTGATGACTCAAAACTGATGCAACTTTGTAACCAGAGCACTAACCAAAGCAATGGCCATCCTAACACACCCATTCCCTGAATGATATGGGGCTGAAACTCGGTGGGCATGAGTTAAACTGTTTGTGTTCTCTGTTGGTACTGTGTATGAGTCTGGCCCTGAAGATAGCAGGATGGGCTCTTTTGAGGGAACGATGGACATTTTCATGGTCAGTTTTCTGTGTCAACTTGGTGAGGCTGTCATCCCCAATCACGGAATCTGTTGCTGGGAAGGCGTTTTGTGTATGCGACTGAAGTGTATAATCAGTTTCAGCAAGACAGATTATCCTTGATCATCTGGTGGGCCTGGTTTAATCAGGTGAAAGGTAGAACTCAAGACTTCCCAGATGAAGAAATTCCACCTTTGGGCTGCAGTTTCACCTGGTGCCTGAGAGGTCCAGCCTGCCCTGCCCTTCCTGATAGCCTGCCTTACAGATTTTGGACTTGCCTTGCTAGCTGTCCGTGTAAGCTACCTCCTGTGATAGTTCTCCTTAATAAATATATATCTACTTAATATATGTCTCCTACGAGTTTGGTCTCCCTGGTGGAACCCTGACCAACACAGGCCTAATGTGAGAGAGAAAAAGGACACCCTGGAACCCACGAGGGTAAAGGAAAGAGCCCACACTAATCTCTAGCTACTTCCCAACCTCCACACTGATGATACTGGTGACCTATAGGAAAACCTGGCACCTTCTCTCATGGAGCTACCATGTACCTTGTTCTGGAGCTGGAGAAGCAGCAGGATCCAGCAGGAACTCTTAAAGACCTAGATGCTTTGTCCTGCTGACATGGCGAGCCAGCAGATGCATGACCAGGTGCATGAGCTCCCACGTCACCTGACTTGACATTGACTTTTTGAGTATAAACATGAGTGCTGCTCCCCTTCTACCCTCCAAAACTTACGCACTTTTCCTGTGCCCCATCCTAGCCCAGAGCCATAGAGAGAAGCGGATTCTGGAAAGCTTCCATATAACACATTATTTTATAGCTCATTGGTCAGAATCTGCCAGCCACATCTGACAGTGTGTCTAAGAATCAAGGATTCTCTTTTACTTTATTTTATTTTTATTTATTTATTTGACAGAGATTCAGTGAGAGAGGGAACACAAGGCAGGGGAAGTGGGAAAGGGAGAAGCAGGCTTCCTGCCAAGCAGGCAGCCTGACACGGGGCTTGATCCCAGAAGCCTGAGACCATGACATCGATCCCAGGACCCCAGGAGCACGACCTGAACCAAAGGCAGATGCTTAATGACTGAGCCACACAAGCGCCCCCAGGATTCTCTTTTAAAGGAAGGGAAATGGATACTGGGTTGGATGACTGTCCATCTCTGTCAGAGGACTATACTTTACAGGACCTAGTTCCTACCCTCTAGAGCTAGATTTTAAGGAGGGGAAAGAAAACCCTAAACCAACCTCTAGTGAGCTTAGCTTTTCCAGTGAAATCAAAATACTTCCCCTGCAGAGTCCCTTGGAAAACTTCATGGAGTGTTTTTATGTTTAAAGAACTTTTCATAGATCAAAGTATTATCCTCAGGATAGCAGTGAACCACTATAAGCGGGCAATCTTTACCTTGTCAGAGTGTGACATAGATCTGCGGCTAGACTTTTGAAAGACCTTTTGAGGGAACTTTTTTTCCCCTGGAAGAAGAAAAAGAAGGGTCAGTGGCCGGGGGCCTCCCAAGTATACAGGATGTTTTGGGTACCTGCTTTAGTATGACGAAAAGGAAACCCATTTAGATCATGGATTTACAGAGCCAGGATAGATTTTATTTAAATGCCTTCTTGTACAAATTGAACCAAATCAACTCCAGCTTGTATCTGGGCAATAATAATAATAATAATAATATGTCATGTTATCATGCTTTATCCCAGGCCAGGCACCGGTCCTAAGGAAGTTATGTAGATTATCTCATTTATCCTCATAAAAGCCACATGAGGAAGTGGCTGTTACTATTTTTCACATTTTACGGATAAGAAACCGAAGCACAAATGGGTCAGATAAATTCAGGAGGATCATATAAACAGCCTGGTTGAACTCAGGGCACGGAGCTCCCCCTTTTCTCTTGCATTTGCCTGAGGCACCTATCCCTGACTTGTCCCAGAAACATCGTGTCCAGGACCAGTCTTGACTACTAGGGGAGGAAAGTGAATACAGGGAAAAAGCAGTTCAAGGACAAGGACCTGAACCGAAAGGGGTTTCTGCGTAGCCCACAGATAACTGGAGAGTTCAGTTAGTAGAAGCCCCATTCTTGGATCATTCTCACTCTGTACAGTTAAATGAATAACTCCTTACTGTTTGGGGGTCAGTTCTAATAGAAAAACCTGGAATCTGGAAGGTGAAGGACAGGGAGGGTGGGGTAGAGGTGGGGGAGCTTAGCACCCCTACTGGTGATGGGCAGGATTATACTTGGGTGGTCTTCAGGCTTCCTTGTACCTCTATCAGACAGAGGCATTGAACCCTAAGTTCTAGATAGATCCTGTTTGGCGTTCCTCCAAAGCTCCCAGGGGTCCTGGAGATTTTGCGCAGCACAGAGGCTCAATAACTAGTTCAGGAAGGAGTACTTGAAGGAAAGGGCTTGGGAGCAAGTTATTAGCTTTAGGACCTTCTAGATTGGTGCAGTATGCTCCATCTTATGCTGAAGGTACCGCTGGGAACAACAGATGTTTACTCTCCTTACCAGGCTCCACTGGGACCAGGGACTTACACGCAGCACCATAAGTAGCCTGTTTCCTCTGGTGGTGGTGGGGGGGGCAGGGGGGTTGCTGTGGGATTTGACACCCCCAAGAGCGTGTATGTGCTGACAGTCAGCCCTGTGACCCCCGGTAAGAAGGCAGCTGGAGGGAAGAGGATAGGATTTCTCATTGCTCTTGAAATGGCTTCACACCTCTTTTTTGGCGCTGTGCCTGGCAGACAAAAACCTCACCGGGCTGAGTGTTGCAGAAAATAAGAAATGAGCCCGAAGCCACTAAACCCACGGTGAATTTTGTCTCCATTTCCAGGCATCTGATAACAAAAGGCCCCCAGCATGACTGTTTGCAATTCACCTGTCTCCAAATCCTCTCACTTCTTTCCCCCCACCCTTTTAAACGTGGCAATGGAATATATGAAAAGACAGACTGAACAGTAGCCATCAAAATCCGGAGGGCTAGAGACATTTCTGCCATTGAGAGAATTCATGAAGATCCCCCGTCTCTGGATGGCTCTCCCGGCTCGGAAGGCTCCACGCGGCTGGTGAGTTCCCTGCAGCAGCTGGGAGCAGAGCTATAAATAGCGCGGGGCTGGAAGCGCCGGCCAGAGGGGGAGCGGGCGGGAGATTCCCGGCTCTCCCCTCCTCTCCCCTCCGCCCGCCGCGGCTCGTGCTCGGCTGGGGAAAGCCGGCGCTGCGGGCGGCGTTAACCCCCACGGCGCCTCGCCGCTCCTTGCGCCACCCGCCAGCGCGACAGGGCGAGCACGCCGGCCGGGGTGGGTAGGTGGGGGAGACCCGAAGCCGCTTTTCTAACGGTGCCCCGGGGGAACCACACTCTGTGCCTTCCCTCCCTCCCTCTTTTTCCTCGGAAGCTCCGGGTAACACCCGAAATTCGGCCTTGAAACACACACGCGCGCGCGCATTACACACACACACACACACACACACACACACACACACACACGGGTCTTTGCTCCGTGTAGTCCTCCTCCCCCCTTCCTTTCTTGGAGCGGCTTAAATCCAAACCTTCACATTAAAGCCATCCCCAAATTTGGTCTCTGGGATCATGTTGGCTCGCAGATTTCCGCGCAGGGCTCCCTCCCCCGCGCTGCTGGGGCTGCTTAAGGACAGTTACTTTCCCCGGGAGGGAACGGTCAAGTGGAAACTGTGTGTGTGTGTGTGCGTGTGGTTTATTTGGGGCGCACGCACACCCCTCCGTAGCCTCAAGGTCGGCAGTACCCTGCCGAGCACTCCGGGTCCCCGCCGCTCGGGGCTCGTCCCTGCCAGCCAAGGACTCGACAAGGAGGGAGTCCCCCAGTCCCGGCAGGGCAGCCTGCGAGCAGGTTCGGTGTTGGGCACGCTCGGGGCGGAAGAGGCACCTGCGAGGAGCGGGGTCCTTGGAACGTGGAGCCCGAGCAGCCGCCCCCGCCGTGCCCCCCGCCGGGCCCCCGCGCCCGGCGACTCCCCGGCGGGTGCTCGGTGCGCCGGACTCCGGGAGGAGGGAGGGGCGCGGCGCCCTCCCGGACCGCGAGCGGTCACGGAATCTGACAGCCGGAGAGGCAGCTGGTCCCCGGCCAGGACTCCTGATCCTTCTCAAATGGAAACAGTTTCTCCCAGGGAATCTGCCGGATTTCTCCGTGGAATCTCACCTGGGCTTTGCCTCCTGGCGCATTTCACCAAGGCCGCGTTTACCACTTTGAGGCAAGGAAGGCTCCAAATGGAGCGGGGCTCCCGGTGGCCAACCGAGGTAAGCTCTTGACTAAGGTGACATTGATTGGGGGTGGGGAGGGGGCACAGATTTAATGGGGACCATCCTCTGGCAGGCAAGATGGGGAAATGAAGTTTGCCTTGGGCTTTCCAGGCCTGCTTCTGCTGTACTTCCCCCCAGCCCCCCACCCCCGCCGCCCCCACTCATGCCTTAAAAAGAATAATTACCCTGCTTGGATGGGTGGTGGAGAGACTCCCTTAGGTTTTTATTTTCAGCATTTTAATGTTCTGCACTAGAGGCCAGGGCCTCAGTGAGACCAGAAATCTCCATCTCTTCCACTGTCTGCCGTTTTCCCCTTGCCTTACTTGTCGGCTCCCCCTTTCCCTTATCCAGCCTACTTTTATTTCTTTGCGATACCCCTTGCTGACTTGGCTTTCTCCTCTAAGAAAATATGCACCACAATAACGGGAGACAGGGAGGCTGTTGTGATTTTGTGTGTAACGCAGTGCTGGGGTTCTAGGGTGTATGGATTGATGGCTTATGAATCATTTATTCATAAAACATTGTCGAGCCCTCACTCTGTGCTCTTCTCCAGCTTCTTCATGTGTGGGATGACCAGGCCATTTTGGGGGGAAAAGAAACAGCCCCTCCCAACTTTTCTCCCAAGTACTCTGGGCTTTCCTCAAGGCTGCGGGAGGGAAGGGGCAACCGCAAGACCAGGGTGGGTATAGAAACTGTGGGAGGAAGAGGAAACTCAGGAGGGCCTGTTGGTTTGGTGCCTTGTGCTTGGCAGTCATGGAGTAGTGATCTCAGCATTCACACATGAATGATTGTAATCGACGTTTATGGAGCACATGCTGTGTCTGTGGTGTTTTCTGGGACCGTTGCAAATATTAGCTCATTTAAACCTCATAAAGACCTCGTGGAGTAAGGATGACTATGACCTCTTTTGTCCAGCACACAACTCAGGAGCAGATGATTTTGGTAATGAGTTCATGGTCACACACTGGTAGTGGGGGAGCCGAGATTGCAACTCAGAGCGTCTGACTGTAGAACAGCACTCTGAGTCTCTTACACGTGTCGGTTTTCATGTACTGATCCATCTACTCTGTTCTAGGCCCTGGAGATGGAGGAGTGAGCAAAACAAGTAAGATACTAGGAGCTTATATTTTAGTGCTGAGGGAGACGGGCAATGTATCCATTAACAAAGTACATAATTTCAGGTCATAGATAATTTCAGGTGGTAGATATCACAAAGGAAAGAGAACAGAGTGATATCCTGGAGAGTGGCCAAGGAAAGTTCTGTTTGGGTGGCCTTTGGACATTCAGGTTGAGACCCCAAAGCACTAAGGGGAAGAAATAAATAGCTCGGGAACATAGGAAGTGACAAACATTAGTGATCAGGGAAATGCCAGTCAAGGCCACAGCTAGGTATCTTCCTCGTGTTCCCTGTTGAACACGTGCAAGACTCTCTCCTAGGTATAAGCCTGGAAGCAAGTTTGACTGTTTGATGACAAGTAAATGAATATTCAAATTAGGATATAACATTAAACTGTTTTCCCGAGACTTGGTTCCAATTCATATTCCAACTAGTGATGATGGAAAGGTCCATGGAAGCCACATCCTATTTGATCATTTAATAATGTCAAACTTTTTAATTTGGGACCAAACAAATGGGTATAAAAGGATAACTCAATGTAGCCCAATAATGAAAACCTGGGATGAGGTCCAGTGTACATAACTAAAGAGTGGACTAATTGGTATTGTCATACAGAGGAATATTATATAGCAGTCAACAATGAATAAAGCAAAGGACATAATGATAGGATTGGACTTTAGCAATATATTACTAAGTGAAAATTAACTCTAAAAGATTACATATAGTATATAATCTTTTATGACGTTAAACACTATGGAAATAAAAAAAAACTCTATTTAGGAATATGTTGGCTGGAAACCTTACTGATAACATAAAGAATTGATTAACACATATTTTATGTGTTATATGTATTATATACTGTATTTTTATGATAATACCTCTTTCTTGACTTTTTTCAGTGTTCCTAGGCTTCGTGGTTTATCTGTGAGTTTTTTCAAATGGTTGCAAATCTCCAAAAAATTTTCTACCATATTTATTGAAAAAAAAAAATCCACATGTAAGTGGACCTATGCAGTTCAATCCCATGTTGTTCAGAGGTCAAGTGTATCTATAGAGGCATCACATTATATAAATAGGAAAGCAAGAGGGCGATGAAGAGGGGATTTGTGCTTATGCCTCCATCTAATGGGGAGAAGCCGGGAGACCATATGATTAGTTAGACCTGAGTCAGTGGAAGGTCCCAGCTGTGTTTTGGCTTAGGGTCATGTATGTGTATTACATTATTGAAAATAACTAGTAAATAATGAAACGTGACAAGGAATGCATGGGCTAATAATGACCATAGATGCACAACCAAATATTAAGACTAATCCTCTTCTATGTACTTCTAAGTGCTAGGTAAGAAAGAACACACATGGACATCTCAGTTGGAGGGTAGGAAGCCTGATGTTTGGAAGGACAAGAACCGTGGCCAGAGTCAGGATGGACCAGCAGGCCAGGCAGGGCCTTGGAGGTCAAGGTAGAGAATGAAGGGTTTTGAGCAGATAATTTCAGGTGGTAGATATCACAAAGGAAAGAGAACAGAGTGATGTCCTGGGAAGTGGCCAAGGAAAGTTGAAATGAAATGAAAGTTGAAAAGAAATGATTGAGGTTTTTTTTTTTAAGATTTTATTTATTTATTTGAAAGAGATCACAAGTAGGCAGAGAGGCAGGCAGAGAGAGAGGAGGAAGCAGGCTCCCTGCTGAGCAGAGAGCCTGATGTAGGGCTTGATCCCAAGACCCTGGGATCATGACCTGAGCTGAAGGCAGAGGCTTGAACCCACTGAGCCACCCAGGTGCCCCGAGTTTGAGATTTTAAAAGGCCACTCGGGGGCACCTAGGTGGCTCAGGTGGTTAAGTGTCTGACTCGCTCTCAGCTCAGGTCTTGATCTCTGGGTCATGAGTTCAGGTCCCCCATTGGGCTACCAGAAAAAAAAAAAAGTTGCCTTGGATGCTGTGTGGAGAATAGACTCTCGGCCCTCACTTGGGAGGCCACCTCAAGTAGTAGAGAGAGGCTGGCGGCAGGAGTGTGACTGTGTTTCTGCTGGTTGTGTATTGCATGGGACGCCAGTCCTGGGGTCAAGTGTAGGTTGCTGTCCAGCCCGAGATGCACTTACCAGCGAACACCGTGGGGCTTGGTGCTGAAGGCCTGGAGGAAGGGCACCCTTTCAAATGTGCGCCAAGGGCCCTATGGGCCAGCAGCAGCCCAGTGGTGGGTCAGGGTGGTGAGAATGAACTTGAAGCGAGGTGAGTGTAGGCAGGGCCTATTTTGGAGGTCAAATGGGTGGGATTGTTGATGGATTAGATGGAGGGGTTCAAAACGGAAGGATAGGAGTCCTAGGTCGCCCCTTGATTTTTATTTGGCAGTAAGGATATTGATGGTGCTTACAGAGAAGAGGAAGTGCAGGTAAGATCTCTTGTTTTAGATATAATTTTGGAATGCTCTAACAAGGCCAAGTAGAAGTGTTGGGTGGGAAACTGGGTGTGGGTCTGAAGCTTGAGGGAGAATTTGGGGTGACAGACATAAACGCTCCAAACCCACACATGGTAGAGTTCAAGTGCTTCCTCTTGGTTGCCATTGTCAGATTGTGAAACTCTTCAGGATGGAGATATTTTTGTCTTTCTTATCCCAGGCAGAGTGTAATGTAAAATAGGTTATTGATACAAATGGGTTGACCAAATGGTAGAGGATAGAAACAATGTAAGTGTGGAGCAAGAGAGGGGAAGTGTCCTGGGGGGGTGGGGCTGGACCCTGCTGGTGTCTAAAGGCGGAGGCTGTGCGGTTTCCAGTCCCTCTTGAGGTGAAGCTGGTCTGATGGTGGTGCTGGTCCATTAGGAGGATGTGACCCCAGGGTCTTGGGGCCGGTGTCACGTGTGGGTACTCAGAGCTACTCAGAGTAGCCAGAAATGGTGAGGAGGAGGGAGTGAAGACACAGAGCAGCCAGGAGAGCCCCTTGGGTCAGAGAAGGGTGCTGGGGGATGGGGCACAAGCTACACACTGGAACTTGGACCAGCCTGCAGCAGGCCTGTGAGCACAGGGATAGAGAGACACAAGGAAGAGGAGGTAGGACCCAGGGGCTGAAGGAGAGTCCAAAGTCGTTGGTGCAGTGGAGCCATAAGGTGAAGGCTAGTGAATTGAAGGCATATTTGATGGTCACCAGGGAACTAGCTTGGGCCTGGCCGCAGTGTACTGACTGCTCCAGTCCCACGGGCCCTCGGGCTCTGTTGTCCTTTATGGCACCCCGCGTTACATGTCCCTGTCAGGTGTCGCCTGCAGGAATTGCCTTCCCAGGACCCTCCTGGGACCAGGCTTGAGGGGCTGGCCCCACTGTGCCACCTTTGGGCCTGCCAAGGGCCTCCCAGGTCATCATGTTCCATCCCCCGTTGACGTTAAGTTCCCTGGCCGCCATGACTTCACAGTTCACATCTCTTTGCTGATCTGTCCTCTCTCCTGAAATGGCCTCCCTGCATCTCTACTCTCTAGCCCATCCCTACTCATGGCCTCCCCATGAGTGTCTGGCTCATGGTATACGTGCAGATTGCAGAAGGAAGAGACAGAGGAGGAGGAGAAACTCTTTTCTTCTTGGCTGATCAAGATGAGATCATCCCATTCTCACCACAGCTGAAGGCATAAGGACTTCTCTGCTTAGACAGCCAAGTCCAGTACTGCTTACTACTGTAGGCTTTGGAGAAGGAACAGGGCCAGAGTCCAGTTCTGACTCTACCACACGTAGCGTGGGTAGGACACTGAGGCTTATTGTGAGTTAGGTTATTTATTTTTTCCTGAGAGATAGAGAGAGAGAGTGAAAGAGAGAGAGCATGTGAGCCAGTGGGGAAGGGGTGGAAGGCAGAGGGGGAGGGGAAGGGAGAGAATCATGAGCAGGCTCTGTGCTTGGTGTGGAGCCTGACTCGGGGCTGGATCTCACGATCCCGAGACCGTGTCCCAAGCCAAAATCAAGAGTCAGATGCTCAAGTGACAGAGCTACCCAGGGGCCCCTGGGGCTGTGAGTTCTTAGTGAGCTAATCTCTGTTTTTAAAGATTTTATTTATTTATTTGACAGAGCAAGAGAGATCACAAGTAGGCAGAGAGACAGAGAGAGGGGGAAGCAGGCTCCCCACTGAGCAGAAAGCCTGATGCGGGGCTCGATCCCAGGACCCTGAGATCATGACCTGAGCTGAAGGCAGAGGCTTAACCCACTGAGCCACCCAGACGCCCCAGAGGTGGAGGTTCTTAGCGCAGCGCCTGGCATGGAATATGGGTCCAAAGTTGAACTATTCTGATTTTCCACGGCATTTCATTATCAATGCCTCTTCCATTGACTGACCTCAAGGAGCTCTTCTCATTTTGAGAATTTAAGGCTCCTTGTCCAGAAGAGACACCATGCCAGAAGCGAGGGAGTAGCCACGTTTGGAAGATGGGGAGCTATGCCTGGACACGTGGGCACCTGCGGCTTCCTTTGGCACATTACACACCACGTGGTTTCCCACTGCACATAAATCATGGCCAGCCAGGAGTCTGTTTAATGGTGAGGGTTCAGAATTTGTTAATCCAGCATTCCATAAACAGTGACTGAATGTCTTCCCACGTAAATGGGGACGCAGTGATGACTAATGCACTGTCCCCGCTTTCAAGGAAATCGCAGTCTAGTTAGGGAGGCAAATAAAGAGACAACTAGAATCTCCACGATCACGGGATCACTTTTGCTGCAGGCCGCCAACCGCCAGACGCAGCCACCCAACCATGCTCCCAGTGCTGGGAAGAATGGTGTGAACTCAGTACTAGCGAGTGTCCCTTGCATCTGTATATTTACAATGCACAAATCATGTTCACTTGGAATTATTTCATATGATTTAGAGACCAGCTTTATGGAATGGGTAGAGCTCACTGTATTCATTATATGAATGAGATCTAGAACTCCACTGAATAGTGGCTTTTAAGTAAGGCAGAGTGCATCATGCGGGACTCTGTCATGACTGGTCTTCTAGCCTTTTCCATCATCCTTCCATTGTTCTTACTCAGGGCTCTAGCTCACCACCTTGGGGGCCTGGGTTTTAGTTTTGATTCTGAACTCACACCCTTGGATTTCCTATTTCCCTGTTGGGACCCCAGTTTCCCTGTTGGGATCTTTGTTCTCTGGAGACTGAAGCTGACACCTCCTCCCATGTGAGGGGCTTTGTGCAACTCTTCTAATCTCCGGGCTACCATCTTGGTGCTGGCCAGGAGCCACAGCCCAGGTGACAGTCATGACGATTCCCTCGAGGGAAGTGATCAATGATAGCTGGGTTGATTAGCTAGGCTTGGGCAGCTGGAGAAGGGTCCTTTCCTTTCTTAGTAGTATTGCCAGACTGTTCTCCTGGCTGGAGAAAGGATGTACAAGTCACTTTCGCCTCCTTATAGATGGAATGCCTTACTTACACTTTATCAGGGAGGTTTTAACGACCGTGGCTGGCTTACGAAATGCCCAGAAATCTTGCATAGTGAGTATATCAGCAATTAAAGTCTGCTTTTGGTTATTTAGATAAGGAATCTGTCTTTTTAAAGTACTTAGTTAAGGAAAGTGACACTCCCAGATGTACCTGTCACATGATCACAACATGGGGAAGGGAGTTTGTGGAGAACTGGTGTTTTTCTAATCTACTCTTGTATGTTTTATCTTGGTGGAAGATAATATCCTAGGTGTTTTTGCTGCCCACTGGTGTGGGGGTGGGGCAGCTCAGACATCTGCTGGAGCTGCAGTGTAGCAAGACAAGGATTTTCACTGTCGCAGGTCAGAAATCTGGAAGGGGTGACCTCTCTCCCCTATCTTGACTTGACCACCATAGCTTGAGGCTATTCTTTTCTGCAGGTGGGGGGTGGGGGGGGACCCAGTTAACTGGTCATTACCTTTGAATCTGCATATGAGGTGTGGGAAACACAGAGAAATAAAAGCCATCCTGTATCAAAGATGGCTTCTGAAAAGGGCTTTTTAAATTCCATTTGCTTCACGGAATTGGAGATCAAGTTATGTGTTAATTGACTGGCACAGCAATTCTGCTGAAAATTTTGTTCTGTATGTAGGGCGAGTGGTCTGATTAGTCCAAAGTCTAGTTACTGTGTGTGTGAGTGTTTTAAGAAATACCTTTGCTTTACTTTAATTCATGCAGTAATAGGACGGACAAAGTGTTTTGCATTCAAGTCTTCATGTCAGCTGGATAGTAACAGGTGAGTCCTTAAAACATTTATTTTTGCTTTAAGGTGGTTAAAATGGGAGGGTATTGATTTACTTGGGAGAGCTCTCCATGGTCCTTAGGTACACGTCTGCCCAAACTAGTTCAAAAGAGCATAATTTCAAAATGACTGGAACCTCCATCATTCTTAGTATAAATTCAAATTGAAAACCAAGCATCCGGTCAACGAACAAAGCTTGATCTTACTGCCCAACTTTAAGATTTTTTTTTTCCTTCCACGTTGGAGACAATGTTACCACCTGAGTTGTGTTGATGGGTTTGATGTGTTTGGGAGGACAAAGGCCTTGCTAACTGCAGACAGCTGTGCTCACCACACCCTTCACCCCACACCCCAGCATCTGTTGTGCTTGTAAGAATTGTTTTATACCGTCCTTCCCACGAATGATTGAAAAAAAGACTAAGCCCCAAATGATGATTATCATGTATATGTCTGAAGAGCCTGGCTGCTCTTAGTCAAGACGTATCTGGCTGGTTAGCCTTGATGGAATCTTCCTTATACCTTTTATTGCAAACCAGAAATCTGATTTTGCTTTGTGTGGGATGGGAGAGATTGAGGAAGATGGAAGTGTCTTACCACAGGCAGGCCAGAGCAGTGCTTCTTGAATTCAGGCTTTCAAAACCCAGATTCCTGGACCCTACTCCTGAGATTCTGACTCAGTGACAGAAATTTGCACAATGTCCATTTCTAACAAGTACCCAGGTGATGGTGATATTGCTGGTCCATGGAACGGGCTTTAAGCAACACTGGCCTAGGTCATTAATTTTGGACAACCTCCACTGGAACAATGGTATTGGGGTTCCACACACCCCAGAACATGACCAGTAGAGCAGAGGCAGGTAAGACAATGCTTAGGGTGACCACCTGTCCAGTTTGACATATACAGTCCTGGTTTGGGCACTAAAAGTCTTGGGTTCTAGGGAACTGCTCAGTTAGGGGAACATGGGGGGAATTTGGTCACCCAGAAAGCATACTAGGCTGGCTTCTTATTGTTGCTTTATTGTGCTTTACCGTGATAGCATTTCACTTAAATTTTAAACCTGAGACAAGCCACTGAGCATCCTGTAAAAAGACATGTAACTGTGTACAACTGAGGACTGCTGGGGGGATCCTTCAGCTTTTCCAAATCCCTTTTCTCACAGGTCATGGTAGGTCAGCGTGCCTAAACTTGCCTGCACTTTGGAATCACCCGGGGAGCTTAAAAAGCAAGAAAGAAACATGTCTGTGCTCTCCATCTACCCAATTGTGAATTAATTGGTTTAGGGTATGGCCCGGACTCTTACAGTTTTCAAATTTTCCCTGATGATTCTACTCTGCAGACAAGTCCTGCCATCCCCGTGGTCTTTGGTTGTCAAAGATGGCGGCCCTGGGGCACCTGGGTGGCTCAGTTGGTTAAGCAACTGCCTTCGGCTCAGGTCATGATCCCAGGGTCCTGGGATTGAGCCCTGTGTCAGGCTCCTTACTCAGCGGGGAGCCTGCTTTTCCCTCTCCCTTTGCCTGCTACTCTGCCTGCTTGTGTTCTCTCTCTGTCAAATTAAAAAAAAAAAATATGGCGCCCCTTCCTCCCTTTTTCTGCACATGCGCCGTTATCACTTCAAGAACTGGGATCTGTTTCCTGTTTCTTGAGTCACACTGCTCTTGCGACTCACTTTGGACAATAAGATTCAGTGAAAGTGAATTCTGGGACCGAGAGCCCAGGCCATAAGAGATAGCTTTTGTTTCCTCTTAGAAGCCAGCTTCCTTGGGAGAGATCTGAGTGCACAGTGCTATGAGGAGACTCCAACTCATCTGAGGAGGGCAGGCCACCTCATGAAGGAGCCAGAGAGGTCCACAGAGAGGCGAGCGATACCTTCTTGGGTCTTATAGCCCAGTCCACCCAATAGCTGAATTTGGCTGCATGAACGACTCCAGCTGGTGCCACCAGGATCAGGAACCAAGCAGACAGGCCCCCCTCAGCTTTGTCTTAAGTCATTTCATTTCGGGTGGTTTGGTTATAGGACAATCCATACAAGTGTATTCCTTGTACTTATTGGTAATAAAAACAGAAAGAAGGCATTTTGGAAGGCCCCATGTGAATGAGGAATAGCCTCTTTGCTGTCTCCAGGTTAAAGTGCAAAGCCAATCAAACCCGTATTGCTGAATATTCGAAGGAAAATTGTTACTTATATCCACAAAATTATTGGTGACCGTGTGCAAAGAGGTTTCACTCTCATCAACATGGTGGCTTCAACAATGCTTGGTCTTGCATCCTCTAGAAAGCAGGGCCCACGGAAGCGTTCAGAGCACTATCAGTTTGTCGGGGATGAGCATTCTTGGAGTGTGGGGGTGAACAAGGCAAGAGAAGAGATGACATGATGCTGTTGAATGCCACCTGAGAACACATTAGCTGCTGTTGACCAGTAAGCGGGGTGGGATAAGGCATTCTGTGTCACTTCACATGACTGCTTCCTTGCCATGTGGGGCTTCTCCACGAGGCTTGCAAGGAGGAAGCATTCGTGGGGGAGTATTCATGTAAAGAAAAAGAAAGACCATTGTTTCCCCCCTCCTTCTTATTTCTCATTGAGGAAGTCTTACCCCATGGAGGGACGAATGCCATGGACTCAGGGGCTGCCCAGGGATCCAGGCACAATGCCACACCACGCCTTGTTTTTTCCAAGTCCCCAGAGTAGAGGGACACCTCTGTGTGGGTGAGGCATTCGCCAAGAGAGACAGAGGAGGAAGAGCTTGAGGGAATCTAGAAGGTGGATGATAGTTTTGTGTGTTTTTTGGTTTGGTTGTTTTTTTTTTTTTTTTTTTTTTTACCAAATCAAAGACCGTGGACTGTCTTTGTAACAGTTCTTGCCAACTATAGTCTGAAGCTGAGATATGACGTATTAGTAGGGATTCCCATTCTGCTGTTAGCCCTGTGCTCTGTAGCCATGCCCGTGTAAACCAAGACTAGTCTGCACTGGTCTTTTCCCTCCCAATCATCCCACCAAACACGACATTCTCCACGAACATTTGCAAAATGGTCACAGCAGCTCTGTTTTCATCTTCAGCTCCCAAGGATTTGGTTCTTATTTTCCTGTTTTGCAGAGCTAAGTCTATTCTGGTAGAGATGGTAGTGTGTGTTCATGCTTAGACAGTCTTACGAGAAGGGAACACCAATGACGGTTACTGCTGAACATCCATTCTTCTTGATGAGGTGTTATCTCTTTTCCTCATCAGGTCTTTGCAACAGGGAAAGAGATTTCGAGTGTAAACAAAATGCCATGTTTATTAAGTACAAGAGGCTGGGTGGTTCCTTAATGTCAAATGCTTTTGTAGGACTGGTACCGTTATGTCTGACAACCCAACACCATCCATGACCATAGGAGCCATTGACTAAGAGAATCAAAAATCTATTTAACACATCAAAGGTTTTATTGTTCAGTGCCATCATGTTTCTGGAAAAAATTATTTTCACTGGTTTCTCAGTAATCTTCTGATGAGAATTTTTTTTCCCTTTCCTTTTAATTGCTTCATGTATATAGCAGCAAAGCTCGCCTGACTTCAAAATGGCGGACAAAGAGAATTTGGCTGCAGTTAAAGTCTGTGAAGTTAATCTGGTCATTGCTTTTCCTGTGGCCAAGTTATCTCCCCTGCTGTTTTCCCATAATTGACGTGATTGATTGACTCTGGTAATAGCTGGCCACCATTTTCCTTCCCTTTTTTGGGTACCAAGAGATGGGATTCCTCTCATTTTTACAGAAGTATTTCTAAGTCATTGGAGGCATCTGGGTGGCTCAGCTGGTTAAATGTCTGCCTTTGGCTCAGGTGATGGTCCTGGGATCAAGCCCAGCATCAAGCTCCCTGCTTAGCAGGAAGCCTGCTACTTCTTTTCCCTTCTGCAGCGGTTGCTCTCTCTTGTTCTCTTTCTCTCAAATAAACAAATAAAAAATTTTAAAGAGAAATATTTCTAAGTTGTAAGCATGAAAATTCTCTTATGGCAAAGAGGAAGGTAGAGAGGTTGGTAGAACATGTTCTACTTCAGTTCCCTCCCCATGCTGCAAGCATGTGCATGGTCTTTGGAAGAGAAAAGTCTTAAGCCTGTGGTATCATTTTCTAGTGACAATTACTACATTCACCTTATTCTCAAATGAAGGAGGTTTGGCACGCTTTTAACTTCCAGATAGTAGTCTCTGCTTCCTACGAGGCTAGATTTTCTAAGTGTTCCCCTGAACAAGTGATAGATCTTTGGACCTAATTGTTGCTGTTGAAAGGAAGGGAAACTCCGTATATGAACTGAGTAGAAGTGTTGTCTTATTTGACTCTTTTCTTCAGTAAACGAAGGAAGTCTGGTTCAAGCAGACTCAGAAAAGAGAATTGGTCAGCTTAGAGAAGACAAAGGCTGTGTGTAGTACCAACTGTATCCAGGATTCAAGCAGGGATATAAAGAAGTTTCTCCCTTTTTCTTTTATTTTTATCTCTAACTCTTGTTTCATCTTTTGTTCATGACGGCTTCATTCTCAGGCACGATACTCTTCCCTAGTTCTGAGATGTGCACTAACAGAGCTATGTTTTACCTCCAACGCATAGTTGTGCTTTAACAAAAATTCTAGGGTTCAGTTTAAATGGAGAGGCCCTGTTCAGATTTGGGGGGAATCAGAGAATAGAAAAGGATTGATTTCCCCAGGAAAAACGTAAGATGCTGTACAGAAAAATGGAAAAGAATGTCAGGTTGGCTAAAAGAACCAATATTGGGGGCTCACTGCCTCCTGGCTAAGAAGATTTCAGCTTTGAGAATGCATGTACCCAGTTTTGACAGTGACGTGACAATGCACCCAAGTTTCAGGGGTAGACTCACATTAACTGAGTCCAGAGAGACTGGTGTACAAACCTAAGTGCTGATTTACTAGCTCATGGTGAGGACATTCCTATAATCTTAAATGCCCATGTCGACAGAGCAGTCCATTTTCTCCTTCTAAGGAAACAACAAGAAAATCCAATCATAAGAACTCTGCTAAACAAGAATGGGTCAGAACAAGGGGAGATAGCATACTTTGGGAAAGAATGGAAATATTTAAAAGTTTTAGTAAAATCGTCTGTAGCTCATTGTTCCTTCTCTTCTATGTCTGTGGGTCCAACCACTCTTCCCACATGGGAGTCTGAGAATATTATCTATAGAATTTAATTCCTGCTTTACTTTAATTTAATTTGAGATCATCTGCTCATGCTGTTCACTCACACTGTATCTACGTCATTCTCAACATTTCCATTCACATGTTAAGGGATAGAATTTTATTCCCACAGCTCATTAATCCTATATATTGTGCATAGTTTTTACAAGTGTGGAAGTATTACATTTTGTGTTCTACTTGAAAACAAAACCAATAGAAACACATTTATTTTATAAATAAAAATGAGCTTTTTCCAGGAGGGAGATTTTTTAGATAGGTTCCTAATAACAGAATACTACAACAAAGTCACAGAGGTTGGGGTTGACAGTTAATTGTTACAAGGATGGTAAGTACAGTTAACCTCCTGTTACTGAAACTGTTTACAAATGAAAGAACTGTTCTTGCCACAAAATACTCTAACAGAAATCTTTTCCAATAACACGTGTACTTAGCCTCAAGATCAGTCGTCCTTAAAAGATAATTATGAAATGAATTGCTGAATATTACATGAAAGATTTGCTCTTTCTGGAAGATAGACTTGGGCAGAAATGCATCTTTGAGCTTATAAGCTATATGAGGAATAGGGATATCACAGAAAATTTATGGCCATGTAAAAATTTTATGGCTACGTCTGCCATCCTAGGTCATCCTGACTCTTCTAGGTCAGCTAAGCCCCGTCTACACTGTGGGCCTCAGGTTTGCAGCCAGAGCTGCCCAAATATCCATTTACACACTTTGCATGGGTGAGAAAGCCCAGGATGCTGTTGCTTCTGATGCACACAGTTCAGGGTCCCATGTTGTTGCAGCTCCCACAACAAGGAGTGACTTCAGAAGCTCTGCCCTCCCTGGATCTGCTGGAGGGGCTGGGTGACAAACCCCGAGTGTGGGCTGCTGAATGGACTTCCACCAAAGAGAGACAGCAGAGGAAGAGCTGGCGGATAAATGGCTTGCCTTTCTGCTCCTTCCTGCAGACGATTCCAGGATACAGGGGTATGTAGAGCCTGTCTGGGAATGGCACAGAGGACCCGGAAGCCAGTGCTGTTGGTGGTGAAGCCATCACTAGTTCAGTTGTGCACACCCTTGAATTTGCTCTCCTTTGGTTCCTGCTTCACTCTTGTTCCCCTGAAATTCCAACCCGCCACTCCCACTGCCACCCCCATCACCACCCAAAGAATCAGCATGCTGCCTCTTCACCTTTTTATGGGCATGGATAACCGAATGATTTGCCTCCCAGAAGCACCTGCGCCAACATCTCTCCAGTTTTGAATGTTGAAGATGAAACGCCTTTGACTGTGGATTCCCAGGACTTTGAAACCACTTAGCATTTATGGTAATTTTAAAACATTTCTTGCTGGTCATTGGGGCACCTGGGTGGCTCAGTCAGTTAAGCGTCTGTCTTCAGCTCAGATCATGATCCCAGGGTCCTGGGATGAGCCCCTGCATCAGGTCCTCTGCTCAGTGGGGAGTCTGCTTCTCCCTCTCCCTCTGTCTCTGCTGCTTCCTCTGCTTGTGTTCTCTGTCAAATAAATCTTTAAGAAAATAAATTTCTTGCTAATAAGCTTCAGAGGCCAGTCTTCTTTTCCCACTCTCTAAATTCCTGTGGGCCTCTGCACTGGCCAGATCTTCCTGGAGGTATACCTAGACATTTTTCAGGTATAGGGTGACAATCTCAACATCAGTGCACATTGCTTTGGGATGCCAGTCACCTATCTGCAGTTCCCCAGTCCTTCCCCGAGAGCTTTTAGTGTGCTTTTTGTCTTTGGATCACTCTAGGCTTGTGTCTCGCCTGCTTCTCATACTACCCATCATGTGGCTGCCAGCCATGTCCATTTGTCATTCCCTTGTCAGCTTGGAGGTGTAGTAAAGGAAGAGTGGATGGTCATGCAGGTCCCCAGGTGCTCCTGGGTATGAAACAAGGATACCAATAAGAGAAAGCTGTATTGTAATTTTTATGTTCCATAACTGTCTTTAGGTTTAGGACAAGTTTGATTTATTGAAAGAAAGAATGCATCCCCTGAATTTGGGGGAGATTACTCAAACATTTACATTGTACCCAGATGCCTTTTATTTTCACCTTGTCATTGCTAACTTGACTACAACAGCATTCTGAGGGCTCTAATTCCTTAATCAGGTGCATACCTACTCCTTTTCCTTGATCTCCCTCTTGCCCCATAGCTTTGGCTGTCAGGATCTCAACCTCAGACTGTGACAATTTTCTCCTAACTGGGCTTCCTGCCGGTCTCACCAGCTTCCCATCTCTGGGGCATCGTGAATCCACAGCCATCTTTTGAAATGGAAGTCTGGTCCCTCACAGAGTTGGGTTGAAAGCTTTCAAATAACTCTACTGGCTCTTGTCCCAGCATGGGATCCGAGGCCCTCCTGGGTTCACTTCCATTACTCACCAAGAACTGGCCAGTTCCTGACAATTGATACCTCCATATCTGGCAACTGTAGCTATAGGGGAGTGGGAGGCCACAGAGATGTGTCATTAAGGGGACCTGGGTGCATGTTCACTAGTATGTGCCGTTGTCCAGTCATTCATATAGAAGTTAATTGAAATTTTCCAAGTTCAGGTTGCTGGTCAGTGGTAGATCCAGGATTGAAACCCAAGCAGTTTGGCTCCAAAGTTCTTGTGCTTCCCCCCACCCCGGCCATAAAATATTTTCTGAAAATTGACTGCTTTTTCTGTTTTATGCACATTGGCTTCGTGCAAAGTAATGACGTTTGTGAGATCTTGGGATCTGAGGTACTAGACATTACATACCTAGATGGGTGTGTATAGTAGAGAGATTATGTAAGTAAATCTAGTTAGTTGCAAACAGGAGAATCTGCCCTAGCTAAATTTATTTTTTATTTTTTTTTATATTTTTATTTATTTATTTGAGAGAAAATGAAAGAGAGCACAGGCAGGCAGAGGGTCAGAGGAAGAGGGAGAAACAGACTCACTCCTGAGCAGGAAGCCTGACGTGGGGCTTGATCCTGGAACCCTGGGATAATGATCGGAGTTGAAGACAGACGCTTAGTCAACAGAGCCACCCAGGCGCCCCAACTCTAGCTAACTTTAAACGGGAAGAATTTTCATTAAAGGAGGTTAGAGAGTTCCCGGAACTTCTGGAGGGCCCAGAGAGTCCATCTTGGGAATAATAATTCAGGAATTCTGGCAGCTCAGAAGCCCACAGCCAGGAGGAAGCGCCCACATCGCTGTCGCTTCTTTCAGGGAGAACATTCTGGCTCCCTTCCAGCTGCCCAGAAGGATACTCACCACCTCTAGCCTTGTCAGGAAATCCGAACCCCGACTCTGGGGCGCCATTGTTCCTTGCTACTTTGTTACTTCCCACACTGACATTGTATAAAGGCGTATCTGTTTGAAGAAACGTCAGTCACATGCTTACACTGCAGGTGAGGGGACTCACGGAAGGCTGTGTGAGGTTTCCTCCCTCTGTAGCAGAGGGAGGCAACTTCCAGGGGCCTGAAACAGGGGTGAAGTCAAAATACAGCGTCTGCTGCCCCGTACAGCAAAAATGCATTGGTGTATTACCTGCAGTCTTTGCATGTATAGAGCTTGTGTATGGGGTTTGGGGAAAGAAAGAGGATGGACATTTACCTGGGGCTTGTTTGTTAAGCTCTCCGTAGGCAGGAGTCATGATGTCACGGCTGCACTTGGCTTTGAGTTAGCTCATCTTCCCTGGGCTGCTGCGAGGAGGACCCTAGCAGATTCTCCTCCTTGTCATGCTTGTAAGTGACACTCTCTGAGGTGGAATGGTGCAGTTGTGAAGCTTTGGAGCCCAACTGCTTGGGTTCTTGTCCAGAATCTGCCTTTGGCTGGCTCTTGGAACTTGGAAAATTTCATTAACTTCCCTGTGCCTCAGTTTACTCATCTGTGTCATGGAGGTAATAGGACCTACCTCCTAGGGGAGCCACAAAGATCAGCAGTTAGGGGTTCCTCACTCTCTCAGTCGGTTAAGCATCTGATCTTGATCTCAGCTCAGGTCTTGATCTTGGGGTCCTGGGATTGAGCCCTGTGTTGGATGGGGAGTCTGCTTCTCCCTTTCTCTCTGCCCCTCTCCCCACTGTGCTCTCTCTCTCTCTCTCAAATAAAGTCTTTAAAAATATCTTTAAAAAAAAAAGAAAAGTGCTATATAAATGTTTATTACATAAATTCCATGGTGCTAAGAATGTCTGTTTTCAGATAACATTTATAGCGGTTTTCTCCCCTGCCTACCATCTTATAGGGTATAAGACCGTGCATGGTGATCACTGTTTATACGGAGTGACTTTCTGTGGTCACTAAGGAAGAGGAGTGGCTTTTGTTATAGCTGGTAGGGATTGGCTGTCTGATACATCATATGTATAAATGATATATACATATCATATGTATTTACATGAAATCCAGGGCAGGTGTAATATCTTCTGTGCTCCTTCGATCAGTGTTTTCCTCCTCTTCTCTTTTTTTGCTCTCAGTGGCACTTTTCTTACTGGAATATTCCCGTCAGATAAGCCCCAGAGGTTTGGTTTGAAGAGCACAGCATTCTTTATGCTGTAGAACCAAGGAAAAGCATGTGGGTTGTTGTTAATTGGCTTAATAGGGTTGCCCCTCATTTTTTCAAGAACTTTCTATACCTTGGAGTAACTTCTCATTGGCCTGTCCTATTGATATGTTCACGTTCTCCCTTTCAATCTGCATTCCAGACTTTATCTCGATTGTTGAGTTAGTATGGACATTATGGATGCCTCTTGGTAGTATTTTTGTGGTTATAACTTGCAGTTATAATAACCTTTTTAGAACCTGGTTGAGTGTGGGTGCAAAAGAGCCTTACCTTTTACAGTCCCACACACCTGAATAACACTCAGTATCTAAAATTTCTGCCTTTGCTTACTTCCTTCTCTGTTTATGACCTCTGTCTCCTCGCTGTACAATAAACACGTGTCCACAGAAATTCACATTTCAAACTCTTCACTACTTACATTTGTCTTTGAGACCTGTTGAAAACAGGTCTATGATCTATTTATTGTCTGGCACAGTGCCTGACTCACACTAGATGTTCAATAACTATTAGTAACTAATAAATTGGGTGGTAAATACAGATAAAACTCTTTCAGGGAAGAAAGAAAGCAGTACTGAGTATCCACCTCCAGGAGAGAAAACAAGCTATACTTAACACTTGCTTAAATAATTTGAAAATCAGTAGATAAAATATGATTCCCTCACTTGGTCCCCTATAACCTGGGGTTCCATTTGAATATGTTCTGGTGGTAAGTGGGAATTATTTTTCCTTGGAGTTTCTCCAGGTGGGGTTCTAGGGATAATATCTTCAACTTTCAGAATTTTTCCCGAGATTTATTGGAGCTTCCACTTTTTTGAGAAGAAATTATCTTTCTGGTTTTTTTTTTAATTTTTTTTTATTAAATTTTATTTTTTATAAACATATATTTTTATCCCCAGGGGTACAGGTCTGTGAATCGCCAGGTTTACACACTTCACAACACTCACCATAGCACATACCCTCCCCAATGTCCATAATCCCACCCCCTCCAACTCCCCTCCCCCCATTAACCCTCAGTTTGTTTTGTGAGATTAAGAGTCACTTATGGTTTGTCTCCCTCCCAATCCCATCTTGTTTCATTGACTCTTCTCCTACCCCCTTAACCCCCCATGTTGCATCTCCTCTCCCTCATATCAGGGAGATCATATGATAGTTGTCTTTCTCCGATTGACTTATTTCGCTAAGCATGATACCCTCTAGTTTCATCCACATTGTCGCAAATGGCAAGATTTCATTTCTTTTGATGGCTGCATAGTATTCCATTGTGTATATATACCACATCTTCTTTATCCATTCGTCTGTTGATGGACATCTAGGTTCTTTCCATAGTTTGGCTATTGTAGACATTGCTGCTATAAACATTAGGGTGCACGTGCCCCTTCGGATCACTACGTTTGTATCTTTAGGGTAAATACCCAGCAGTGCAATTGCTGGGTCATAGGGTAGTTCTATTTTCAACATTTTGAGGAACCTCCATGCTGTTTTCCAGAGTGGTCGCACCAGCTTGCATTCCCACCAACAGTGTAGGAGGGTTCCCCTTTCTCCACATCCTCGCCAGCATCTGTCATTTCCTGACTTGTTAATTTTAGCCATTCTGACTGGTGTGAGGTGGTATCTCATTGTGGTTTTGATTTGTATTTCCCTGATGCCGAGTGATATGGAGCACTTTTTCATGTGTCTGTTGGCCATCTGGATGTCTTTTTTGCAGAAATGTCTGTTCATGTCCTCTGCCCATTTCTTGATTGGATTATTTGTTCTTTGGGTGTTGAGTTTGCTAAGTTCTTTATAGATTTTGGACACTAGCCCTTTATCCGATATGTCATTTGCAAATATCTTCTCCCATTCTGTCAGTTGTCTTTTGGTTTTGTTAACTGTTTCCTTTGCTGTGCAAAAGCTTTTGATCTTGATAAAATCCCAATAGTTCATTTTTGCCCTCGCTTCCCTTGCCTTTGGCGATGTTCCTAGGAAGATGTTGCTGCGGCTAAGGTCGAAGAGGTTGCTGCCTGTGTTCTCCTCAAGGATTTTGATGGATTCCTTTCTCACATTGAGGTCCTTCATCCATTTTGAGTCTATTTTCGTGTGTGGTGTAAGGAAATGATCCAATTTCATTTTTCTGCATGTGGCTGTCCAATTTTCCCAACACCATTTGTTGAAGAGGCTGTCTTTTTTCCATTGGATATTCTTTCCTGCTTTGTCGAAGATGAGTTGACCATAGAGTTGAGGGTCTATTTCTGGGCTCTCTATTCTGTTCCATTGATCTATGTGTCTGTTTTTGTGCCAGTACCATGCTGTCTTGATGATGACAGCTTTGTAATAGAGCTTAAAGTCCGGAATTGTGATGCCACCAACTTTGGCTTTCTTTTTCAATATTGCTTTGGCTATTCGAGGTCTTTTCTGGTTCCATATAAATTTTAGGATTATTTGTTCCATTTCTTTGAAAAAAATGGATGGTACTTTGATAGGAATTGCATTAAATGTGTAGATTGCTTTAGGTAGCATAGACATTTTCACAATATTTATTCTTCCAATCCAGGAGCATGGAACATTTTTCCATTTCTTTGTGTCTTCCTCAATTTCTTTCATGAGTACTTTATAGTTTTCTGTGTATAGATTCTTAGTCTCTTTGGTTAGGTTTATTCCTAGGTATCTTATAGTTTTGGGTGCAATTGTAAATGGGATTGAATCCTTAATTTCTCTTTCTTCTGTCTTGTTGTTGGTGTAGAGAAATGCAACTGATTACTGTGCATTGATTTTATATCCTGACACTTTACTGAATTCCTGTACAAGTTCTAGCAGTTTTGGAGTGGAGTCTTTTGGGTTATCCACATATGGTATCATATCATCTGCAAAGAGTGATAGTTTGACTTCTTCTTTGCCGATTTGGATGCCTTTAATTTCCTTTTGTTGTCTGATTGCTGAGGCTAGGACTTCTAGTACTATGTTGAATAGCAGTGGTGATAACGGACATCCCTGCCGTGTTCCTGACCTTAGAGAAAAGCTTTCAGTTTTTCTCCATTGAGAATGATATTTGCGGTGGGTTTTTCATAGATGGCTTTGATAATATTGAGGTATGTGCCCTCTATCCCTACACTTTGAAGAGTTTTGATCAGGAAGGGATGCTGTACTTTGTCAAATGCTTTTTCAGCATCTATGGAGAGTATCATATGGTTCTTGTTCTTTCTTTTATTAATGTGTTGTATCACATTGATTGATTTGCGGATGTTGAACCAACCTTGCAGCCCTGGAATAAATCCCACTTGGTCGTGGTGAATAACCCTTTTAATGTACTGTTGAATCCTATTGGCTAGAATTTTGGTGAGAATTTTCGCATCTATGTTCATCAAGGATATTGGTCTGTAGTTCTCTTTTTTGATGGGATCCTTTTCTGGTTTTGGGATCAAGGTGATGCTGGCCTCATAAAATGAGTTTGGAAGTTTTCCTTCCATTTCTATTTTTTGGAACAGTTTCAGGAGAATAGGAATTAGTTCTTCTTTAAATGTTTGGTAGAATTCCCCCGGGAAGCCATCTGGCCCTGGGCTTTTGTTTGTTTGGAGATTTTTGATGACTGTTTCGATCTCCTTACTGGTTATGGGTCTGTTCAGGCTTTCTATTTCTTCCTGGTTCAGTTGTGGTAGTTTATATGTCTCTAGGAATGCATCCATTTCTTCCAGATTGTCGAATTTGTTGGCGTAGAGTTGCTGATAGTATGTTCTTATAATTGTCTGTATTTCTTTCATGTTAGTTGTGATCTCTCCTCTTTCATTCATGATTCTATTTATTTGGGTCCTTTCTCTTTTCTTTTTGATAAGTCTGGCCAGGGGTTTATCGATCTTATTAATTCTTTCAAAGAACCAGCTCCTAGTTTTGTTGATTTGTTCTATTGTTTTTTTGGTTTCTATTTCATTGATTTCTGCTCTAATCTTTATGATTTCTCTTCTCCTGCTGGGTTTAGGGTTTCTTTCTTGTTCTTTCTCTAGCTCTTTTAGGTGTAGGGTTAGGTTGTGTACCTGAGACCTTTCTTGTTTCTTGAGAAAGGCTTGTACGCTATATATTTTCCTCTCAGGACTGCCTTTGTTGTGTCCCACAGATTTTGAACTGTTGTGTTTTCATTATCATTTGTTTCCATGAATTTTTTCAACTCTTCTTTAATTTCCTGGTTGACCCATTCATTCTTTAGAAGGATGCTGTTTAGTCTCCATGTATTTGGGTTCTTTCCAAATTTCATCTTGTGATTGAGTTCTAGCTTCAGAGCATTGTGGTCTGAAAATATGCAGGGAATGATTCCAATCTTTTGATAATGGTTGAGACCTGATTTAGGACCGAGAATATGATCTATTCTGGAGAATGTTCCATGTGCACTAGAGAAGAATGTGTATTCTGTTGCTTTGGGATGAAATGTTCTGAATATATCTGTGCTGTCCATCTGGTCCAGTGTGTCATTTAAGGCCTTGATTTCCTTGTTGATCTTTTGCTTGGATGATCTGTCCATTTCAGTGAGGGGAGTGTTAAAGTCCCCTACGATTATTGTATTATTGTCGATGTGCTTCTTTGATTTTGTTATTAATTGGTTTATATAGTTGGCTGCTCCCATGTTAGGGGCATAGATATTTAAACTTGTTAGATCTTCTTGTTGGACAGTTCCTTTGAGTATGATATAGTGTCCTTCCTCATCTCTTATTATAGTCTTTGGCTTAAAATCTAATTGATCTTATATAAGGATTGCCACTCCTGCTTTTTTCTGATGTCCATTAGCATCATAAATTCTTTTCCACCCCCTCACCTTAAATCTGGAGGTGTCTTCAGGTTTAAGATGAGTTTCTTGTAGGCAACATATAGATGGGTTTTGTTTTTTTATCCATTCTGATACCCTGTGTCTTTTGATTGGGGCATTTAGCCCATTAACATTCAGGGTAAGTATTGAGAGATATGAATTTAGTGCCATTGTATTGCCTGTAAGGTGACTATTATTGTATATTGTCTCTGTTTCTTTCTGATCTACTACTTTTAGGGTCTCTCTTTGCTTAGAGGACCCCTTTCAATATTTCCTGTAGAGCTGGTTTGGTGTTTGCAAATTCTTTCAGTTTTTGTTTGTCCTGGAAGCTTTTAATCTCTCCTTCTATTTTCAATGATAGCCTAGCTGGATATAGTATTCTTGGCTGCATGTTTTTCTCGTTTAGTACTCTGAATATATCATGCCAGCTCTTTCTGGCCTGCCAGGTCTCTGTGGATAAGTCTGCTGCCAATCTAATATTTTTACCATTGTATGTTACAGACTTCTTTTCCCGGGCTGCTTTCAGGATCTTCTCTTTGTCACTAAGACTTGTACATTTTACTATTAGGTGACGGGGTGTGGACCTATTCTTATTGATTTTGAGGGGGGTTCTCTGAACCTCCTGTATTTTGATGCTTATTCCCTTTGCCATATTGGGGAAATTCTCTCCAATAATTCTCTCCAATATACCTTCTGCTCCCCTCTCTGTTTCCTCTTCTTCTGGAATCCCAATTATTCTAATGTTGTTTCGTCTTATGGTGTCACTTATCTCTCGCATTCTCCCCTCGTGGTCCAGGAGCTGTTTGTCCCTCATTTGCTCAGCTTCTTTATTCTTTGTCATTTGGTCTTCTATATCGCTATTTCTTTCTTCTGCCTCATTTATCGTAGCAGTGAGAGCCTCCATTTTTGATTGCACATCATGAATAGCTTTTTTGATTTCAACTTGGTTAGATTTTAGTTCTTTTATTTCTCCAGAAAGAGCTTTTATATCTCCCGAGAGGGTTTCTCTAATATCTTCCATGCCTTTTTCGAGCCCGGCTAGAACCTTGAGAATAGTCGTTCTGAACTCTAGATCTGACATATTACCAATGTCTGTATTGATTAGGTCCCTAGCCTTTGGTACTGCCTCTTGTTCTTTTTTTTGTGGCGAATTATTCCGCCTTGTCATTTTGTCCAGATAAGAGTATGAAGGAGCAAGTGAAATACTAAAAGGGTGGCAACAACCCCAGGAAAATATGCTTTATCCAAATCAGAAGAGATCCCAAATCGTGAGGGGGGAGAAAGGGGATAA
>NW_019154148.1:6446097-6474065 GCF_002288905.1 Enhydra lutris kenyoni | reverse complement strand
AAAGAAGAAAAAAAAAAAAAAGAAAAAAAAAGAAAGAAACAATTAAAAAAAGAAAACCAATGAAGAAAAAATATAAAAAGGAAAAAAAGAATATATATATTAGATAAACTAGTTAAAAAACTTTAAAAAAGGAAAGGGTAAAAGTTAAAAAAATTTAGCAGAAGAAGAAAAATAAATTGAAAAAGAAAAAAAAATTAAATTAACTGCAAGGCTAAAGAATCATGGGGAGAAAGCCATGAGTTCCGTGCTTTGCTTTCTCCTCCTTTGGAATTCCGCTGCTCTCCTTGGTATTGAAACTGCACTCCTTGGTAGGTGAACTTGGTCCTGGCTGGGCTTCTTGTTGATCTTCTGGGGGAGGGGCCTGTTGTAGTGATTCTCAAGTGTCTTTGCCCCGGGCGGAGCTGCACCGCCCTTATCCGGGCTGGGCTGAGTAATCCGCTCGGGTTTGCTTTCGGGAGCTTTTGTTCCCTGAGCGCTTTCCGTAGAGCTCCGGAGGGTGGAATGAAGATGGCGGCCTCCCGGTCTCCAGCCCGGAGGAGCCGAGAGCCCGGGGCCCCACTCCTCAGTGCGCCCTCAGAGAACAGCGCCGATTTACTCCCGTCACCCTGCCTCCGGCCGCGCTCCGAGCTGACCGAGCCTTCGACCGGTTCAAGGTAACCCCGAGCTTAGAGCTCACTCCTCGGCTCTGTCTCTGTAGCCGGCTTCTCCGTTCTAATACCTGTAAGCTCTGCGACACTCAGACACCCCCGATCCTTCTGTGACCCTGCGGGACCTGAGGCCACGCTGACCCTGCGTGGGCTTCACCCCGGTTAAGCCTCTGGAGCGATGTCCCTCAGCGGAACAGACTTTTAAAAGTCCCGATTTTGTGCTCCGTTGCTCCGCCGCTTGCCGGGAGCTGGCCCCTCCCCCCGCGGTCTATCTTCCCGTCGCTTTGGATTCACTTCTCTTCCAGTCCTGCCTTTCAGAAAGTGGTTGATTTTCTGTTTCTAGAATTGCTGTTCTTCTTCTCTTCGATCTCCTGTTGGATTTGTAGGTGTTTGCAATCTTTAGATAAGCTATCTAGCTGATCTCCCGCTACCTGAAGTAGTCTCAGCTGCTACTTCTCCGCCATCTTGACTCCTCCCTCCTCTGGTTTGTTTTTTAAAAGACTTTATTTATTTGAGAGAGAGAGAGAGAGAGAGAGAACACAAGCGGGGGGAGGGGCAAAGAGAAAGGGAGAGGCAACCTCCCCACTGAGCTGAGAGCCTGATGTGGGGCTTGATCCAAGGACCCCAGGATTATGACCTGAGCCACAGACAGACACTCCACCAACTGAGCCACCAAGGCGCCCTTGTATTTCTGTTTTAAATTACCTAGTTGATTTTTGTTTTCTGTGAGTTTCTAAGAATGGAATTTTTATTGCTATATAATTAACATATAACTTTGAGATAATAATTCACATATAACATATAATTAACATATAACATAAAACATAAAAATACGAGTTTCAGGTCTACAACATAGTGATTTGCTACTTGTCCATATTATAAAATGATCACTCCAGTAAGTCTAGTTAACATGTCACCACACATTACAAATTTTTGTCCCCATGATGAGAACTTTCAAGATCTCCTCTCTTGGCCACTTTCAAATATACAATACAGTACTATGAACTATAGTTTTCAGGTTGTACGTGATCTCCTGTGACTCACTGTATAACTGAAAGTTTGTACCTTTGAGCTTTTCCACCCAGTTTGTCCGTGCTGTTCCCCCTGCCTCTGGCAATCACCAGTCTGTTCTCTGTATCTGAATTCAGGTTGCGCGCGCACGCGTGTGTGGTGTTGTTGTTGTTTGTTTTCTTTTTTTTTTTAAATATCATTTGCAAGTGAGATCATATAGACTTTGTGTTTTTCTGTCTGACTTATTTCGCTTAGTGTCACTTAGCATAGTGCTCTCAAGGTCCAACTGTGTTGTCACAAATGGTAAGATCTTTCCTTTTCATGGTGAAATAATATTCTAATGTGTGTGGGGTGTGTGTGTGTGTGTATCCAGTGATGGACAATTGGGTTGTTTCCATGTCTTATCTACTGTAGATCATGCTGCAATGAACCTTGGCTTGCAGATGTCTTCTCAAATGAGTGTGTTAGTTTCCTTTGGATAAATACTCAGGTAGAATTGCTCCATCTTATGTGAATTCTGTTTGAGCAGCCTCTGTGCTGTTTTTCGCAGTGGCTGTGCCAGTTTGCATTCCCAGCAATGGTGCATGAGGGTTTCCCGCTTCTCCAGATCCTCACCAACACCTGCTGTTTCTTGTGTGGTCAGTTTTACCTGTTCTGAGGTGGTATCTCATTGTGGGTTCGATTTGCATTTCCCTGATATTAATAATGAGCATATTTTCTTACACCTGTGGGCCATCTGGGTATCCTGGGGAAAACGTAGGGATTTTAAACACATGAATAAGACTAGGCAAAAATCCTGGGGTGCCTGGGTGGCTCAGTGGGTTAAAGCCTCTGCCATTGGCTCAGGTCGTGATCCCAGGGTCCTGGGATCGAGCCCTGCGTCGAGCTCTCTGCTTGGCAGGGAGCATGCTTCCCTTTTCTCTCTCTGCCTGCCTGTGATCTCTGTCTGTCAAATAAATGAATAAAATCTTTAAAAAAAAAAGGAAAGACTAGGTGAAACTCCTTTGCCGTTGATGGCATCTGCCTTGAGAAGAGGCACGGCCCACCAAAATCTCTCTCTTCATGGATTATGTGGAATTTCATCAATAGACTTAAACTCCCATGAATTTTGAAGGCTGGGGTCCATGAGAGGGGGAAATCTAAAGGTAGCCCATGAAAATGAACACTCCCACAAGGAGACAAATGCCGTGAGTTGTCAATTAAAACAAACAAACAAACAAACACAAGGTGACCAAAAAAAAATCATCATAATAGTGACGATACAGTTTCATAGAGCAGAAAACACCAAGAAGAGGTTTAGAAAGGACAGAAGGACCAGAAACTAAACGTGGACTTGACTTGTTCCAAATCTGTGGAGGACCGGCCTTTGTGGATTTTAAAAGAAAAACGTTTGAGGCGATGACAGTGCCCGCCGCCTCCCACCTTCCGCCGTTTTAGCCTGCCTTGGTGATGCCTCAGCTCCGTGTGGTGGAGCGAGCTTCCTGTCAAGTGTGAGCTGAGAGAGAGGCCGCTTCCGTGTAAGAGGAAATTGACCCAGGGTTTTTTTCTTCAACTGCCCAAAGAAATTAACGTCCTCAGAAGGAGTTTGAGGACACTGTCAGAATTCAAAATAACTCGGTGACAATTTAACAGTGGAAAGAAGAAAGTTGGTCACTCTTAAACCCTCTTAGGAGGAGACCAGGCTCTGGAAATTAAAAGCGATTTGGGGCGGTGGTTCCAAAATGCAAAATTGATTTTAAAAATGAATGGATGTTCTTGAACTTCATTTTTCACAAAAGTTACGGGATTTCCATCTTACTGAACTGCAGGTGCATTTCTGTTCTCCCATCCTCCCTCCTTCTGATCTTTGTTGTGTCTACACTCAGCTCAGTGCCTGGTGCACAGTTAATTGGTTAAGAAACATGAATGAAAGGAGTATCAGATGAAACTGCTCTCATGCTCTCTTGAACTGCCAAACACAGGCTGGAGATAGGAAGAGACATATAATTCACAGCCGCGCAACTCAGAGATTTGGAAATTCCAACTAGCTGTGATGATTCATGAACTTCTTAGAGGTATCATGGAGTGACTTGCGTGACGGCATGAGCTCAGGGGGTTGGATTTCAGAAGGGCAGGAATAATAGGAGGTACAGAAGCAAACCATCCATGAGGAATTTCCTACATTTGCATACAACTACATACAACTTTGGAGGGAGTCCCGAGGCTTCAGCGAGGCTGACAATCTGCATAAAGAATTTCCAGTTCCTCTCTGATCTGCAGGCGCACAAATTTCATTTCTCACGGAAATTTTACTATAAAACCTGCTGCTGAGTAAAAAGCAGGAATAATGTCCCCTGCTTATTTGGCAGCGTGAACTTGGGAATAAAAAGAAGGTCACCTTGACAGGCCTACATCTGCATTTCTCTGCGCGCTAGGTTGTACGGATGGCCGCAAATTCTTTCCCTCGTTCCACTCCTATACCTAGAATGTAACATTACAAAATCCTATCATCGAGCAGTAGTGTCTGTGTTCTTTACCCCTTAAATCTGAGTTGGCCGTGTGAATTATTTTAGCCGGTGGGATGTTAGTAAATATGCCTCAAGCAGTCTTGAAAAATGCTGGCACGCTGGGCCTGTGTTCTGGGGCTCTGGGGACCCATGTTGCTGGTTCTGTGTGAATAAGCCTAGGCTGGCTCGCTGGATAAAGAGAGGACACATGCCCCGGCTTCCAGCCCGAAGCAGAGTCGTTCAGCTCACTGCATGTCTTGAGCTCACGGGGGACAGACAGGAGAAATGTCTAGCGGTGCCCAAAGGTGAGCCAGAAAGGTTTTTGTTTTGTTTTTTTGTTTGTTTGTTTTGAAAGATTTTATTCATTTACTTGACAGAGAGAGATCACAAGTAGGCAGAGAGGCAGGCAGAGAGAGAGGAGGAAGCAGGCTCCCTGCTGAGCAGAGAACCCGGTGTGGGACTCCATCCCAGGACCCTAAGATCATGACCTGAGCCAAAGGCAGAGGCTTAACCCACTGAGCCACCCAGGTGCCCCTGTTTTGTTTCGTTTTTAAGCTACTAAGTGTGTCATGGTTTGTGACTCAGCAACAGATAACTACTCTATCCTGTTAGGGTTTTGTAGGAATTCCAGTCTTCCTTAAATTCTTCCCCAGTTGTCCCGAGGTGTGGGGCAGGCGTGGTCCCCAGTGGATAGCGTGGATATTCTGTGACACGTAATCCTCTTGACTGGCATGCTTGACCCACATTCCTCTTTGGTTCACGTTTCTGGAGCTGCTGGTGTCTTCAGTAGATGGCCCTGCTGCTGGTCGCAGCGGAGACAAAGGACATCCTTCCTGTCCTCTACCGGAGAAGCCCACGTGGTAATGTGCAGTCCAGCTCCTGCTGGGACCTTGGCCATGTGCTTCTTAGGACAAAGTGAGAGAGGGATAATTAGGACAGAACCAAACAGATGTAATTCGAGGTCTGGAGGGACCTTTAGAGATCACGTATTCCAATTTCTCGTTTGGCAAAGGAGGATCCTTGGGCGGAGAGCTTTGTCCCTGGTCCCCTGAGACATGAGTACTGCGTCTCCTCGTTTCCATCTCTTTTAACCCATTTTGCTTTTCCTATGTCACTGAACGTCTTCCAAAAGACAAGTGTGGGTTTTTGGAGAATGTGTTAAGAGTGATGAATGAAGGGTGTGGGGCTAGAGTGGGTGACCCCTGGGAAGGAATTTGGTGGCAATGGTAGAAAGATGCCCATTTTCTCTTTTAAATCTGTATCACTGTACTTAAATGGCTGTTTCATCCAAGAAGCACTCAGGAGATGGAGCTATGGCATAAGCAGGCCCTACAGTGTATGGAGTTCTAAGCATCTTCTGCCAGCCTAGCAGGCTTGTGTGCAGTTGGTGTGATGCATTGTGGAAACTTCCGCCACTACCCCTCGGTGGGGGATGGGGGAGGTCTCCCTTAGTTAAGAGGCTGATTCCACACCAGCGCACACCTCTTCTGGATGGGGGATCCCAGAACCACCCCAACACTTCTGGGACCTTGTGTGTGGCAGTGAGGCTCAGTGTGGTAGCGATTGTGGACCGGATCCTGGATTGTGGGGGTCTATACCATAGGGGCAACAGAGCCTATTGGACGTCGGGGCAGTAAGACTGCTGGGTGTTCCTGTCCTAGGATCAAAGGGCAGAGGGCCCTGCCCCGGGGGTCCTCAGAACCTGCTCCTTGCTCTGCTCTCCTGTTCTGCACAGTCCTGTCCAGGGGACAGGGGGTCCTTTGGAAGCCTTCCCTTTCCTTTTCACCTTCAGGATAATCCTTGGAACTGGCTTCCATTTTCAACGCTCGGGCATCCAGAGAAGGAATGAAGTCGCTAAGGAAGGAGTACAGATCCGTGTTCTGTGAGGGTCCGAGGCCACCCAGCACTGGAGCAGGGAGGGCTGTCTCTTTGGGGCGTCATCAAAAGAGCATGGCTAGGGCACCTGGTTGGCTCAGTGGGTTAGGCGTCTGCCTTCAGCTGAGGTCAGGATCCCAGGGTCCCAGCATCGAGTCCGTGTGGGGCTCCCTGCGGCACAGGAAGCTTGCTTCTCCCTCTGCCTCTGCCTCTCTCTGTCGCTCTGTGTCACATGAATAGATAAATAAATTATCTTAAAAAAAAAAAAGAGTACAGCCAGACACACAACAGGTGTGGGTAGTGTGGGTAGAGACGACCATGTCTCTCAGCTCTGGATAGCTGGAGGGGCTTGGGGAAGACCAGCTCCTGTCTTCATTGGTCACTTTGTGTCCTTAGAAACAGACTGGGAGAGACTTCATTCATTCATACACATGAATTTGTCTTTGGTATTTTTGAAAAACATTACCAAGCTTTCTTTCTGTATAAAATATATATATATATATTTAAAATTTTAATAATAAATAAAAATAATAAATATATAATGTATAATATAATAATAACTATAAGTATAAACAAATATAAATATAAATAATAAATATATATTATATAGTATATAAATACAAATTATATAGAATCATATGATATATGTTATAATTCAATAAATTATAATATATATGACATAATATACTATGATCATATATTATATAAATATATAATCACATATCAAATATTAAATATGTTGGGGCACCTGGGTGGCTCAGTGGGTTAAACCTCTGCCTTTGGCTCAGATCATGATCTTGGGGTCCTGGGATAGAGCCCTGTGTCGGGCTCTCTGCTCAGCGGGGAGCCTGCTTCCCCTTCTCTCTCTGCCTGCCTCTCTGCCTACTTGTGATCTCTCTCTGTCAAATGAATAAATAAAATTTAAAAAAAAGGAAGAAGATCAAATATTAAATATGTTATATATAATAAATATGTTGTAATAAAAATAAAAATAAAAATAAATATAATAAATCATAATAAAAACAATAAATGCATATATTTTTAATTTTATTAAATTTATTTTAATTACTTCATTTTAATCTAATTACCTAATTTTAATTTTATAAATTTTTAAATTTATAGTTATATTTTAATTTTAATTTAATGATGTAGATTTATTTTAATTATTTAAGTGATTTAGTAATTGCATTTAGTGATTTAGCATATTTCAATTTTAATTTAATGATATAGATTTATTTTAATTATTTAAGTAATTTAGTAATTGCATTTAGTAATTTAGTAATTGCAGGTATACAACATAGTGTTTTCACAATCGCTCTACCTTAATCAGTGCTCACCATGTTAACTGTACTCTTTAATCCCCATCACCTAGTTTACCCATCCTCCCAACTGCCTTTTCTTTGGTAACCATCAGTCTGGACATATTTTTTAATCTGTGTTATTGGTTTAATAATGCTGTGTCAAATAAGACGAAACTTCCTCAAGGGAAACAATCAGGTCAGTTACAGTAGGGATCCGAGGGGACCCTCCCTTGTGTGAATACAATTCAGAAAAATCAGGGCAGTCTGGTCATAACATTTCAATTTCAAGCTTCTGATAGGTATTAAAAAGTAATTAAGGGGATTTAAAAAATAATGAAAAATATCTTAAGGGTCTTGCCTCAAATCAGAAATCCAAATTGAGAATTACATCGATAATTTAAGGTAAATTAGAATATGGCACACAAGGCCCTGTGAAGCAATGACCTTGGTGGTGGACTGAGAATGGAGGGCTGACTCATCCTCTGCTGCTGTCATGCTCTTTGGTGGAGTTTTGGTTCTTGGCTGGATTTCCTTTCCATGTTATCTTCATTCAGGTATTTGCTATACATTCAGTGCCTCTTTTGGGTCATCACTGAGCTAGGCACTAGGAATCTAAAAGGAGAGGAGGATACAGTCCAGACTCCTTCCCTGATGTCCTGCACCCTGAGGAGGATAGATGATGAGCAGAGTACCAGACCATTGTGCACATTCTCTGAAAACTAAGTAGAAGGAGGGATCAGTTTCCAGGCGGATGGGGTTTTATTATATTATTTTTTAAAGATTTTATTTATTTGAGGCAGCACAAGAGGGGGGAGGGATGCAAATGGGGGGAGCAGCAGAGGGAGAAGGAGAACAGACTCCCCGCTGATCAGGGAGCCCGATGCAGGACATGATCCCAGAACCCTGAGGTCTTGACCTGAGTCAAAGGCAGACACTTAACTGGCTCAGTTGGGTGGCACCCGCAGGGGCACAAGATTTCAGCAAAGAGCAAGTAGTTGAGCCTTAGAGGCTGTTAGAAGCCCGAGATGGATATACCATTTATAGAGAGTTTGGAGGTGTAGAGGGATATTTAGAGATTGGTATGCTTTCAGCTGTGGCTGAAGAATAGGTGTGTAGGGGAAGGGATCAGTGGCAGAAGGTGAGGCACAGAAATACAGAGTTGTACCATTTTGCCAGGGGATTAGGATTTCACCTTAGGAATGTAGACTTGATCTACCATACCATGTAACCTCAGAGCACCTGCTGACATCACCTGCGGAGAAGGCATTTATCAGAAGTCTTAGAAAGAGTGTGGCATTTTTTGGTATATGTCTATCATCCTTAGGACCCTACCAGAAATTCACTTGGGAATGGACTTGACTTCTATAGCCTAAATATACTCCTACCTTAATACCTCCAGCCTCAGCCACAGCCAAACTCCTAAGAGCCTGTGTACAAACCCTTGCAGAGATATCCACTCACTGAGCTTCTGGGTCAAGCCAAGGACACTCTCTACTAAGTGAATTTTATTTCTACCTCAAGTAGTTGAAGGAGTTTTGCATTTCAGACAGTCAACCAGAATTTGAAATGTATGCTAATAAAAATTTCAAAACGAGCCCTTCAGAAACATAACAGATAAGCCGTGAATATCATATAGCACAGTTAGCCATGAGAAAATACACATCAGTTACTCTGCTAGTGAGATACAGTATGTAATCCGGATCAATTTCAGCTTGCTCTTCATTTAGCAGGACAGCAGAGCAGAAATGGCATGGGCTTTGGAGTAGGATAGACCTAGGCTCAAATGCTAGTCCTTTTCCTTTTTGGCTCTATGAACCTCAGCCAGACCAAGATATTGACCTTCTCCCTGTCTCAGCCACGTTAGCCACACAATGGGTTAACAGGAGTGAGCATATAGAGTCACTTAGGAACTACCTGTTCTTGTTTCATCCAGTCTGTGATACCTTTAGAACATAGATCACATACCCCATGAAGACCAATGCCATGTTTGATTTTGCTTGCCTTGTTCCCTGGCACATAGTGGGCTGTCAGTAAGTAGTCATTGCAGGGATGGGGAGAGGGATTGAGACAAGGAGGGAGAGAATCATAAAGATCATTTATTGAAGCAGTTTCTAGATGTTTCTTGCCACACCTATAAGGTCTAAGAGGAAGATCAATAAGCAATAGCTATCTACAAGAGAAACACACAGTCACAGGGGTGGAGGTGAAGTGGTGGGAGTGATGGGAAATGAATATATAACCGAGATGGTCCCAATCCATTCTGTCCTCTGTGATGTATGCCTCAGTTTCTAGTAGGCTCACCCCTTGCTCTTCTGAGTTTCAAAGGTTGGAATTTACCTATTTCATGAAGAGAAGACCTGGAAAGGAGGAGCCCCAGTAGATTCACATTAAGTTGCTCTTATCTGGAGTTGGGAAGAGATGGTCTATTAGGCACTGGGAGCGTTTTTCCCAAAGACCTGGGTCTGCGGGTGTCTGTATGGGAGGGTTTTTATTCAATTTTATTTATTATGTTGTTCAGTTTCTTTAGTAGACCTGAAACTGTGTAGATTCTCAGTTTCTTTTGTGTAAGTTTTGAGTCTGTCATGGAATTTGCTCATTTCATCTATTTTGACAAATTTATTCATAAGACATTATGTCTTATTGTCTGTATGCCTTATTTTATCTCTGATTCTGTAGGATCCTTAGTGGTGTCTCCTCTTTTGTTTTTGATCAGCCTATTTAGAGGTTTATCTTTTGAAAAAGCAGTTTCTGATTTCATTGATTTTTTTCATTAATTGTTTATTTCTTTAATTTTTCTTGTATCTTTATTATATTCCCTTTCTACCTATTTTGTGTTTAATTAGTCCTTCCAGCTTCTTAAGATAGAAGTTTAGGTAATTGATTTCAGACAGTTTTTTTTTAAAATAAGGGTTTGAAGCTATAGATTTCCCTCTGAGCAGTGCTTTGATTGACTCTTAAAAATTTTGAAATTGGGGGGCGCCTGGGTGGCTCAGTGGGTTAAAGCCTCTGCCTTTGGCTCAGGTCGTGATCCCAGGGTCCTGGGATCGAGCCCCGCGTCAGGCTCTCTGCTCCGCCGGGAGCCTGTTTCCTCCCCTCTCTCTGCCTGCCTCTCTGCCTACTTGTGATCTCTCTCTGTGTGTCAAATGAATAAAAAATCTTAAAAAAAAATTTTGAAATTGGTGTTTTTATTTTCATTCAGTTCAGAATATTTTCTAATTTCTCTTACTTCCTTGATGACTCATTTCTGGAAGCGTGTTTTTAAAAAATTGATAGACTATTAGAACAATTTTAGGTTTACAGATAATTGAGCGGCTAGTACAGAATTCCTAATACCCCCTTTTCTCTTGCTTACCATCCCCTTATATTAACATCTTGGATTAGTGTGCTACATTTGTTACAGTTGATGAACTGCTATTGATGCCTTAATACTAACTAAAGTCCATAGTCTACATTAGGGTTTACTCTGTTTTGTATAGTTCTTTGCTTTGAATAGTTTGACAAATGCATAATGTCATGTGCCCACCACGACAGGATCACACACAACAGTTTCATGGCCCTAAAAATCTCCTGTGCTCCACCTACTTACTGCCCTCTTCCTATCCTAACCCCTGCCAATCACTGATCTTTGTCTTGTCTCCAGAGTTTTGCCTTTCCTGAAATGTTAGAATCATACAGTGTGTTGCTTTTTCAGACTGGCTTCTTTCATCAAGTAATAAGCATTTAAGATTCCTCCTGGGATGCTTGGGTGGCTCAGTTGGTTAAGTGTCCCAACTCTCGATCTCAGCTCAGGTCTTGATCTCAGGGTTGGGAGTTCAGACCCTGCATTGGGCTCCATGCTGGGTGTGGAACTTTCTGGGGGAAAAAAGATTCCTTGTTATTTGCTCATGACACATATCTTCTTTTGCTTTCTAGTATTACATTGCATGTACCAGTCTGTTTAACCATTCACCTTTCAAAGGATGTCTTTGTTGCTTCCTGGAGTTTTTGTTTTTGTTTTGGCAATTATGTATAAAGCTGCTATAAACGTTTCCTGGGCAGGTTTTTGTATGGATGTAAGTTTTAACATTGGTTGAATAGATAGCCAGGAGCATGACTGTTGGATCATAAAGTAAGACTATGCTTAGTTTTGAAAAAACTGTTAAAGTGGCTGAACCATTTTACCTTCTCATCAGCAATGAAGATTCTCCTTGCTCTCCATCTTTGTCAGCATTTGGTATTGTCAGTTTTTTTTTTTTTAGCCATTTTAATAGGTATGTCATGGTAGCTTGTTGCTGCTTTAATTTGCTGTTCCCTAATGACATGTGATACGGTCCTCCTTTTCAGATGCTTATTTGCCATCTGTATATCTTCTTTGAGGAGGTGTCCATTCAGATGTCCTTCCCATTTTTTAATTGGATTGTTTTTGTTTTTCCTAATCATTGAGTTTTAAGAGTATATATTTTAGATACAGTTCCTCTACGTGTTTTTCAAATGCTTTCTCTTTGTCAATGCTTTGTTTTTTCATTCTATTAACTATGTCATTCACAGAGTAGAAATTATAACTTCAGTGATGTCCTACTTAACATTTTCCTATCATGCATCAAACTAGTGGTGTTTGTCTAAAAGTCACCAAACCCAAGCTCACCTAGGTTTTCTCTTATGTTATCTTTTAGGAATATTATAATTTTTTATTTCACATATAGGTTTATGATCCATTTGGCATTCATTTTTATGAAAGGTATGAAGTCTATGTCTAGATCAATTATTTTTGTGTGTGGATATCTAAGTGTTCTAGCACAATTTGTTAACAACTATTTTTCCCTATTGAATTTGCCTTTGTTCATTTGTCAACAATTAGTTGACTTTGAATCTATTTCTGGGCTTTCTCTCTCTTGTTCCATTGGTAAACACGTCTGTTCTTTAACCAGTACCATGCTGTCTTGATTATGGTAGCTTTATATCAAGTGTTGAAGTTGGGGACTGGCGCTTGGGTGGCTCACTTGGTTGGGCATCTGCTTGGTTCAGATCATGATCCTGGGGTCCTGGAATCGAGTCCCACATTGGGCTTCCTGTTCATTGGGGAGCCTGCTTCTCCCTCTGTCTCTCCCTCTTGCTTATTCTCTCTCTCTCTCTCAAATAAATAAAATCTTAAAAAAAAAAAAGCATTGAAGTTGGGTTATGTCTCTTCTCCAACTTTGTTCTTTTTCTGTAGTATTGGGTTGGCTAATCTGGGTCTTTTGCCTTTCCATGGAGATTTTAGAATCACTTTGTTGATTTTCACAAAATAGATTGCTGAAATTTTGATTGGAATTGTGTTTGTAGGTCAAGTGAGGAAGAACTGACCTCTTAACAGTATTGATTTTTCTAACCCCCACACAGAGAATATCTCTCCATTTATTTAGATCTTCGTTAATTGCTTTATTCAGAATTTGGTAGTTTTCTTCCTAGAGATCATGGACATATCTTACAAAACTTAAGTATTTCATTTTTGGGTGCTGTTGTAAATGGGATTATTTTTAATTGTAAATTCCAGTTTTTCATCGCTGGTGTATAAGAATGCAATTGACTTTTGTGTATTAACCTTATCTCCTAAAATTTTACTAGAAGCTCAGATTTTTTTAAAAAAACGACTTTTAGCTAAATTCTGTCATGTAGGAGAACATACTCTGTAAAATTTCAGTCCTTTTAAATATACTGAGATGTATTTTATAACTCAGCATATGATCAAACTTGGTAAGTGTTCCAAGTGCACTTGAAAATAATTTTATTTCGCATTTCTTGAGGAGATGATTCTGTAATTCTGTAAAGGTCATTTGGCCGATAGTGTTATTTTCTTAAGTCCTCTTTGTTGTGTGGATTTTTATCTTTTTATCCCATCAATTGCTGAAAAAGGATTATGGAACCTGTAACAATAATTACTGAGAATTAGCTCATGCTTACTGGGACATATTGTGGGTTAAACCAGCATCTTAGATGATAGAGTAGTAGAAGAATTTAAGTTCAAGAATCTTCTAGAATTTTTCAGTTCTCCTTTTATATATTTTAAACATAAATCAGGGATTTGAGTATGTTATTTGGTTAAAATGTTCGTGGATACCTTCATGGTCTTAATGGTTTGTGTGTGGGGGGGGTGGAGGGTGGGTTTGTAGGTTGAATGAATTTTATTCTCATGTTTGTATCTCAGGAAAAACAGAGGGGGTTTGAATCAGTACATATCCCTTAATTAAATGGGAAAACCTGAATTATAGAATATGAACTATCCTGTGCTTTCACTCATATCTTTTCACATATTTAGAGAAAAGGCAATTCCATAGATTTTTTAATTGACAAAAATGAAATAAATGGTCTGTCTTGTAGCTCTATATAAGTTGTTGAGTATGAGGTATATAAGGATTTGGGAAAATCTTGATAGTTTTGCAATGGTCAAGAAGCCTTAAATCTAAGGGGGGAAAATCAGGATCTTTTGATTCTTTTAAGTTTCTTCTGCAGCATACCCACCTATCACAACAGTGAACTAAAATTTCCAGAAAAAGAAAGGACATCAGTATCTTTATAACATAAGGAGAGTTAATGTTGTTGCTTTGCAGAGAAAGACACGGACCATTATCTCAAATTGGATAAAATCTTTACAGGTTTGTGGGTCCTACAGGAAAGACTGCATTGGTAACCATTCCTGTATATTTGTGCCTCTCGCTAAATTTCCTCCATGAGGAAGGTCTATAATTAATCACCTTCTACTTCGACCATCTCTCAGAAGGAATTCTTCCCTCGGTTAGACCTGAGGAAGTATTGTGATGCTTCAGACTCCCAAGTCTCAAGATGTTTTGAGAACCAGAAGCCCCATCACCAGTTTGGCACTGTGAAAAAAAATCTAAAAACTGTCTCATAATATTCTTTGTCTTCATATCATCCTTGGTGTATCACTACAGTTTTTGAATGTAGGTTAAACTACATATAAATCAAACAAGGAACAGAGTTCTGTGGTTTGCAAAGTATTTTTTTACACTACTTTAATTCTCCTATTACCATCCTGAGAAAGATACTGTAGAGAGCTTTCTCTTAGTAAAGAGAGAAAACTTATAGGTTTCTCTCTTCAGCACATTTTCCTCTTTGCCTTACTCTGATACCGATGTCAGACTTCCGGTTTTCCTTAGGGAAATCTCCACCCTGCTCACAGGGTTCCAGTAAGATCTGTGAATCTCTGTCCCCTGCTACAGAGTCTGGTCGGTCAGAATATCCACTACCATCACCTATTCAAAGGAACTAACTGGCTAAGTGATCGCCTGTGCTTCTCCTGGACCCTGTAAGTGCTCTCCCTGGCCATTTCCTGCTGAAACTGATGCAGGGGGAATAACCTCTTGCCTTTAGGATTGCGTTGCCAGCTGGATATAAATTTGGAGGTTCCTTGAGAATCCAAGCTGCCTAGAGTGGGCTAGATGGAAGGAGGTAAACCTGTTGATGCAAACATAGATGGACTAAAAAGGTAGGAATTACTTAACAGTTTGTGCCCTGGGGTACAGACATACTTGAGCTGTGTTTCATGAGCTAATAAATTCACTTGCCCTCAAGGTGGTTCACCATGGGGGTCTTAGTCCATTCAGGTGGCTGTAACAATGTGTCCCATAGGCTGGATGTCTTCTGAACAACCGAAAATCATTTCTCCTGGTTCTGGAGGCTGGAGGGTGGCGATCAGGATGTCAGAGTGGTTGATTTCTAGAGACAGCGCTCGTCTGGGCTGGGGGCTGCTGACTTCTCCTTGTACCTTCCCATGGCTGTGAGCCGAGAGTGATCTGCTTACTCTGATGTGGGCAGTAATCCCATCCCTAAGCACTCTGTCCTCATGACCTCATGGAATCCTAAATGCTCTCCCAAGGGCCCCACCTCCTGGCACAATGCTGTTGGGGAGTAGTGTTTCAACATAGGCGTTTTGTCCATAATAGGGGAATTCCCCACCCACCACCTCCCCGCCACTGGAACCTGAAGAGTTTTCCCCATTACCTAGATAATTTTGTTTTTTTTCCACAGATGAAAAACTGAGCTGTGAGGTTAAGTAACCAATTTCGATCTATATATAGTGGGGGAGATTTGAAGAAAGCCTGTTCTCCTTACACTTAACTATTCTGTCTCAATTACCAAACTGCTCAAGAAGAAACATCTGGGGTGTCATTTTTGGGTGGTTTTTGTTGTTTTCTTTTCTTTTTCTGGCTAACCTGGACCTGAGCTTATAAGCTTGTCTGCTCACACCCCAGCAGGTGGAAGGCAGTCTTAGTTCTGTTGTGACAGCACCTGTTCCTGCCTCCTTGACACCTGATTCCTCTCAGAATAGATTACCCCTCAGACCTCAACCACCAGGCCTGAGTCATTGAAATCTGATTCTGGAGATGCTTGGGATGGGCATGCTTAGGAGGAACCCAAGCTAACCATTTTATCTTAAACGGGGTCTCCAGGATTTCAGAGTCTTTCAGAAGACACCCTTAGTGGGCACATGAAGGAGGAAGGAAGGGTTCTCACAATTTGTTTCAACGGGTGTTGGCTGGTCTCCCAGCCCTAGATGGTCCCTGCCATTCTGAGAACTCAGATGGCAGTGAAATGGACTTAGAATTGAAGCAGGAATACTCTCACATGTAGTGAACAATAAGAAAAGGGTCATGTAATGTGATTCTTTTTTATTTTTTTAAAGATTTTATTTTATTTTATTTTTAAGATTTTATTTTTAAGTAAACTCTATAGCCAGTCCTGGGGCTTGAACTCATGACCCTGTGACCAAGGGTCATATGCTCTACAAACTAAGCCAGGCAGGCACCTCAAGTAATCTGATTCTTAAAGGTTAAAGACACAAACACTCCTAGTGCAGCGTTGTTGAAGAAAGGAGCTGCCCCGTAAGTGAATCTCAAAGCCCCCAAACTTCATAAAAACCTATTTTGATCATTATAAGGCAGAAATCTTTCAAAGATCTATTGTCCTCTCTCCTATTTTGCTTTCTGATTCAGAGCTCTCCTGATGTATATACTACTTCCTTAGAGACTCATTGCTGATGGCTTGTAGTTGTTAAAAAAACACACTCTGCTCTTTTAGATATTAATTTTCTGTATGTTTTTATTTTTTATTCATTTATTTTTAAAGATTTTATTTATTTATTTGACAGAGCAATCACAAGCAAGGGGAGCGGCAGGCAGTGGGAGAGGGAGAAGCAGGCTCTGCTGAGCAGGGAGCCCGATGCGGGACTTGATCCCAGGACCCCTGGATCATGACCTGAGCGGAGGGCAGATGCTTAACCGACTGAGCCACCTGGGCACCCCTCCCTGTATGTTTTTAATTGTATTTCTCCCCGCACCAACTGCTCTTCCTTATGGCCATTAGAATCTTTTTGCTTTGAATCTTCTCTCTTATTTTATACATAGTCTCTGTGAGACTTGCCTCCAGCCCCCTCTTAGGGAGCGGGTGTGAAGGATTTGTGGCAGATTTTTCTAACGGGACAGATACCTCTTCCATTTACCTCTGTTGTCTCACCACCAGCTTAAATACAAAGCCTCACTGGCCTCAGGGAAAGAGAAGAAGTACAGTGTGGCCAAAACTGACCCCCAGACAGACATCACGCTGACCACTTGTGTGGTTTCCAGCTTTGTGCCTTCTTTCATTTAAACCTCGCAACAAGGCTTAGGGCAGGAGCTGTGCACGGAACATCTCTGTGCACCTTCTGGGGATAAGGAGAAGGTAGCATGAAGGTAAAACAGAGCCTAAACTTTGACCCCGGTGCACTGGATCCTGGGAGCAGATTTGGTAGCATGAGGGAATTACAGATTCTGTCCCGAAAGGTTCTATGTGACAAGTTCTATTTCCCAGGGTCCCAAAAGCAAGTAGCAGAACCAAGACATTCAATTTCAGATGGTCTCGGAGGCTCCTCACCGTCCTCTCTGTGGTTTTAAGTTCCTCACCAACATTTTTGACCTTGTGTTTCTGTTTACTTGGTTTCACTAGGGCTTGGTCTGCCTAATGCTTTCTAGGTCTTCTTCCCGGGGGTGGAATTCTTCTCCCCATATAGTCCACTCACCTATAGATAAATCTCTCAGTGTCACCAGCATTGCCTTTCTGAGTTCCACATTGGGCCCATGTGTGCACCTGCTGTATCTCTTCAGCATAGTTGCTAAGATAGTTACGTTATTCGGATCACTCACTTTACCTGTGAGTCTATTTTATCAAGTACCTCACCACCACATAGACATTTTTTCTTTTCTTTTTTTTTAAGAGAGAAGGGATAAGGGCAGAGGGAAAAGGAGGGAGAGAATCCCCAAGCAGGCTCAGCACAGAGCCCAACATGGGCCTCGATCCCACAACTCTGAGATGGTGACCTTAGCCAAAATCATGTGTCAGATGCTGAACCGACTGAGCCACCTAGGTGTCCCTCCTAAAGCATATATTTAAAGACAGGCTGTATTTGTGGATTTTCAGACACCTTGCCATCACTCGATGGTCCCCTAGAACTACGAGTCAGGAGCACTGCCTTGGAGCAGCATAATTTAATGGCAGAGGCCAGGCTCAATAGTCAGACAGTCGTGGGTTAAAAACTATGACTCTGCAGCTCCCTGGGCCCCAGGATCCCGGCAACGGATCTCAGCCACCCCCCCACCGCCAACGAGACTCCCTTTCTCTAAGGCTTGTTGCCATGTTGCGGTGAGATCAGTCACTGAATGGGCTCTGCACATAGCATCAAGGCAGAGCCCTTGTCCTGCGTGGCTGTCCAAGGATGGAGGCTTAAAAGATATAACTGGGTCCCAGCTTTGGCCATGGGTCACCGGATCCCGGGCTGATGTGGTAACACAACCTGGAATTAAAAGCGGTATTGCATAATAAAATAAAAAACATGGACTTGTGTTGTCCAGACAGCAGAGAGACTTGGAACTGGGTTGTGTGATGCCAGCACCTACCTCCCAGAGGCATGGTCCAGGGTCTCCTTCCTCCCACCACTCTGCACAAGGCTATCCTGGACCAGCAGACCCTTCTCATCTCCCCCAGGTGTGGGCAGGAGTGCTGTACCCTCTGGACGGTCCCTCTCACCCTCCTGGTACTGCCAAACTCTGTACCTCCCACCACCCTCCACTACGGACCCTGTCCTTTCACGTCCTCCACATCCCCCCGCTCCCCGCCTCCCAGTGCCCATGGCTCAGGCTTCTATCAAAAAGCCAGGAAGCCCTGGCGGACTCTTTCTGGGACTCCCCACAAACCTATGCCAAGAAGGGGGAGCAGTTGTCGTGCCATGTGTCTGGTAGGGAAGGGGGATGCGGACATGGCAGGGAACGAGAAATTCCCCCTGACTCAGTACACGTAGAACTGTTATGGGACCTCTTTATTGGACTCAAAGTTTAGATCTTCTGCAGGTGGCAGCTCTCATAGGAGGTGGTGTGGGGGATCTAGAGCCCCCGTGGGTTTCCTTCTTCCTCAGCAGGAAGTCCCTAAAACTCTGCCAGAGGAATTCTAGGGATCCACCAAGCAGATTGAAAACCACAGATAGAGAGGAAGAATTGCTCAGAGAGAACATTCCTGTTTACCGGGTGGCCCAAAACCCTAGCAGCTGAACGAGGCTTTCTTTCTAACCCTATTTCCATTTACTCTCTCCGTTCCCCTCATGCAGGCTCTGCTCTTAGCTGCATCCCAGAGAGGATGAAACCGATGGACAGAGACCCTGTAACCAGCTCAGTGTTCCCCAGCTAAGGAGTGCAGGAGCTTTGAACTCAGGTCTGTCTGACTCTCTGCTCTGGCAATTACATCCCTTGCTGGAAGAGACCTTGAATATATTAAGTCTGAAGGGCAGACCTAGTCTAATGGTTTGACTTGATAAGAGATTCTTTTGGAAATAATCCTTTATGATAACCCCAGCTGACATTATGATACCCCAGCTGACATTAGAAATTACATATTAATCTTAAATTAGTTTTCCCATGATGGGAATGTGGCTCCTATAGGGTCCGGTCAGTTTTAGTCTGTTCAGATTATAAATTGTCCTGAAAATGGGTCCCAGCATTTATCATGATTTGGGAAACTCACAGTGTTGTGTGATTGTTGAGTTTCAAGTGTCTTCTGCATATGTTGAACACTCATTCATGCTCCATGGCTAGAGAAAAGTTCTCTATTCATTTAAAGTATTAGGTTACAGGCTCTTTAATTAGAACTTCTGTTCTACCCTATGCTCAGAGACTGGCCACTCGCAGCTCCTGGATTCAGCAAGTGAGTCGTCTTTGTTAAGCCCCTTGTCCATTTCCCCTTTGGTTCCTCCTCTCCATTTTTTCTGCTGATGGGTCCCCGGTACCCTAGATTTCTGATGAAGCCCTCTATTCATTTCTTTTTCTTCCGTAATAAAGGATTTTACACCTAGTTGCTTAAAACAACACGAATGTATTATCTTACAGTCTGGAGTTCCGAAATCCCAAGTAAGTTTCTTAGGGTTGCAGGCAAGAGTGGTTGAGCTGGTTCCTTCTGGATGCTCGAGGGGAGGATCTGTTCTCTTGTCTTTTTGCCAGCTTCTAGGAGCTGTCTTTGCTCTTTGGCTTTTCACCTTTTCTCCCTCTGCTTCCTTACTTGGCTGCCTCTGTTTGGCCCTATTTTAAGGACCCTTGTGATTACGCTGGACTCTCCTGGATCATCTCTCTGTCTCAAGGTCTTTATTCACCTGTTCAAAGCCTTTTTTTTTTTCTTTAAACCATGTAAGGTAACATTCACAGGTTCCAGAGAAAGGGAAGGGTCCATGTGGCTTTTTCTTTTTTCTTCTGAAGGGTTTCTCAAAGCAAAGCAAGGTTCTGTGATTCCATGAACGTGACATGAAACTTGGAGCAAAGACATTTGACTCCAGTCTTGAACCTGACGTGACCCTCATTGTCAGACTGTGAACAAAGCACATCAGTTCTCAGGGTCGTATAAATGGGCCTTTGGATTAATTCACTAATACTGTTTGGGCCAGAAGATTGCCTAACTCAGCCAATTTATTTATATTAAAATACAAATGACTCAAAGAAGTTTTGCTGTAGGTTAGGCTTTCCTCCAAAGGGTTGATTTATTCTGAAAATAATAGTTAATCAAATTCGATGCGAGAAGTATTTTCTTTAGGCAAAGAAACACGCTCAGAACTGTTGGAATGACACCACATTGGCAACCAAGTTCTTTCTTCAAGATTAAGGCCTGTTCAGCTTGGGGCTGGTCATGTACATGAGTATAGAGACCAAGGTTTCTCAAAGCGTGGTGCACGATCCCCCTGAAGTTTTTTTTTTTTTAATAAAGATTTTATTTATTTACTAGAGAGAGAGAGAGAGTGAGAGTGCGCACAAGTAGACAGAGCAGTAGACAGAGGGAGAGGGAGAAGTAGGCTCTCTGCTGAGCAGAGAGCCTGTTGTGGGTCTTGATCCCAGGACCCTAGGATCATGACCTGAGCCAAACGCAGACGTTTAACCAACGGAGCCACCCAGGTGTCCCCCTTCTGCAGTTCTCTCACCAGGGACACTTGTGTAAAATGGACATCTCTGAGCCCCAGCCTAAGCTTATAATAAGGGCTTATAGTTGACAAATAACAAGCGGCCCAGGGTGAATCATTTGAACAATGAAGATTGAGAATCTCTAAAAAATAATTACTGGTTGTGGGTTATGGGAGACAGACTGAGAAAGGTTATGGTACTCCCCTTTCCCAGCTCATGTCCATTTTGCAGATAAGGAAATTGAGGCATGGTGGGGGGAATGTCTTGCCCAAGTCCCAAGAACTACTTTGTTCAGAGTCAAGACAGCAAGGGGAGTCTCCTGACTTCTTGTTTAGAGCTCATTGGCAGTTGGGCTATGTAAGTTTTTTTTTTTTTTTTTTTTTGAATAAATACCTTTTCTCCCCCAAGATTGCTTTTCTTTCAACATAATAGCCCCTGCTTCTCAAGAGCTACCTGGTCAAAAAGATGGTTTATAGGATGACTGAACATAATATTTTCCTTAATTGAGTTCCATTATTGGTGGTAGAGAGGTCATCACACAAAAAAGGTTGCTCTTAAATAATCTTTTAAAGAAATAATTTGACTTATAACACATTAAAATAATATTCAATAAAGTCATTGAAAATATATGTGCCTTAAACTGGAAAGTACAGCTTAAAGTGTGCTCCTTTGATATTCATTCCATAGGACCAAGAGATGTCCTATGCACTCCCAAATTTCTATCTTTTTATCTTTATTCCCAACTTAAACATCCCTATAAACCTCAATCTTAGAGGTTCATATGACATAATTGAAATGAAGTTAATTACCTATGAACAGTGAATGAAAGTAGGAAAGACAGGAATGAGGTATCTCCGAGAGTAATTTTAAGGTAGATTCGACTTTCGAACCATGTTAACGTTTTACATCTTCCAAAAGGAAAAATGAGTTGCAGAGAATGGAGAAAACCCCTAAAATCCGGGGACTTGAAATGCACATCAAATCTGTAACCACAAAGAAGAAATTAAATAGTTCAAGACACTATTATGTATAATCCTCTGGTTTTATCCCGTTAGTGAGATATATTCTTTCTTTTTTTTTTTTTTAAGATTTATTTATTTATTTATTTATTTGACAGACAGAGATCACAAGCAAGCAGAGAGGCAGGCAGAGAGAAAGAGGAAGCAGGTTCCCTGCTGAACAGAGAGCCCTATGCGGGGCTTGATTCCAGGATCCTGGGATCATGACCTGAGCTGAAGGCAGAGGCTTTAACCCACTGAGCCACCCAGGCGCCCCTCTCTCTCTCTCTCTCTCTCTTTTTTTAAAAATTTTTTTAAGGTTTTTTTTTTTTTTATTTGAGAGAGAGAAAAAGAGAACCATTTGCGGGGGTGGGGGGAAGAGCAGAAGGAGAGGGAGAAGCAGATTCCCCACTGAGCAGGGAGCCCCATGTGGGGGCTCCATCCCAGGACCCCATATTCATGACCTGAGCTAAGGCAGAGGCTTAATGGACTGAGCCGCCCAGGCACCCTTAGTGGGATATATTCTAGAGCAAAATGAATTCCAAAGAAAGATTAATTTGGTAAGTTTAAGTGCTATGGGTATAGTATTGACAAATTTTATGTATTAGTGGATTAATCAAAGAATGCATATATTGTTCTTGGAAGCCAGTGTTCACTTGTGGAGGTGGGAAAATAAATATATGGAATGAAAAAGGAGAGAGGGAATTCTTGCCTTGGATGTGTCAGTCTGAATATATTGTATATGTAGGGATGTATGTATATTGTATGTGTGTGGGTTCTATGCACCTAATAGGTCTAGAAGTAAAGAGACCCCAGTGTCCAAGTGTCAGTGGGATACCTAGATTCCAGGCCTTGGTTTCTAAACAGAAGAGACTAGGGTTTCTTAACAGAAATTAGAGATTCTGAGTCAGGGAAAGGTATAAACTAGGTTTAAAGGGCTGTGCTCTACCAGACAGTAAGAAAATGGAGAAGGCAACAGGTTCAGGAAAGGACTCCCACTGGCCAAATTTGGATAATGTGAACATCAAAAGAATAGCAACAATAACAAATTAAACATTTAATTAAAAAAGAAACTATAAGGCCCCAGTGATACATGATTTTATGTGTTTACATAATTTTAAATATATCTATCATAGATTTTTAAAAAATATTTGTACTATTTTCGCATATATAAGCACATGTATTTACTTCTATTAAGTGCTTCAGTAAATACATTTCACTATTGCTATTGCTATAACCGTTATTTCATATGATTGCATAAAACTGAGTAGACCTGTAAATTCTAAACTGAATTTTTCTTCTTTTTTTATCGAAGTGTAATTAACCGTGTGTTATATTAGTTTCAGGTGTACAATATAATTCATCAGTTCTACACATTTTCCAGTGCTCATCACAATAAGTATACTTAAAAAAAAAGATTTTATTTATTTGAGAGAGAGAGAGAGAGAGAGAGAGAGAGAGAACAAGCACAGGGAGGGGCAGAGGGAGAGGGAGAAACAGACTCAACTGAGCAGGGAGCCCGACACGGGGCTTGATCCCAGGACTCTGGGATCAGGACTTGAGCAGATGCCCAACCTACTGAGCCAGCCAGGCTCCCCTACAAGAGTGTACTCTTAATCCCTATCATCTTTTTCGCCCGTCCCCTAACCCTTCCTTTTTTTGGGAGCCACCAGATTTTTCTCTGTGTTTAAGAGTATGGTTTTTTTTTTTTTTTATTTGCCTCTTTTTCCTTTTGTTCATTTGTTCTTAAATTCCACATGTAAGTAAAATGATACAGTAGTTGTCTTTCTCTTTCTTCTGACTTACTGCATTTAGATTATAGTCTCTAGATCCATCCAGGCTATTACAAATGACAAGATCTCTTCTTTTTTATGGTTGAGTAATATTCCATTATATGTATTTTTATATATGTGTGCATATATATATATATATTTATATATGTGTGTACACACACACACACACATACACACCGCATTTTCTTTATCCATTCATCTCTGGGCATTTAACTTGCTTCCCTGTCTTGTCTATTGTAAATAATGCTGCAGTAAACACGGGGGTGCATATATCCTTTCAAATTAGGCACTGAGTATTATATGATACATGGGTAAATTTTATGTAATTGGGCAGGTTTTATAATTTATACCCAAATGGGGTTCGTTTTATAGATTTGTGAATAGTCACAGAATTTTAGCCATTGGAAAGAGTTCAGGGAATATTTGATTTAATATTCTATTCATGATACAGTTATTAAGTACTTGACAGGACTGACCTAGACCTGGTGCCCGGTGTAGACTACTCAGCTCTAGGGGGCGCCATTGACCTAATGGTTTGTGTGTGCCGCAAATCACATTTGTCGCATCAACCTAGTTCCTGAAGATAACAGTGAAGAAGACAAAACAGCCCCAGACCTTGAAAGCTAGTCAGTCTAGAGAGCAAAATAGACCCATGTGATACATACAAGTGATAAAAAAGCAACAGGACCGGTTTCTATGCAATCTCCTAGGAGGGGCACCTACTTCAGAACTGGGGGATGAGGGGAGACGCCCAGAGAAATGAGTTACATCTTTGCTGAGGTCTGAATGGAGAAGAGGCCGGGGAGAGCACAGAAAGGGGCATGAGAGGGAGGAAGAACTGCTCACAGCATGATGGAAAGCACTGGCCAGTGAGGCAGAGGACCGTGCTCAGGGAGTGAAAATGGTCCTGTTATACAGACAAAGAAATGCTACAAAAAGCTCTAGCTGCAAGAGGTAAGGTGACTTGTCCTCTGTCACCTTCTCCATCGCCTCCTCTGATTCCTTCACAAGCAAGTTAAATTGCAGTAGATTCATTCATCCCAAGTGCAGTGATCTTGTCTGGGAAACATGCTACTAGAGTTTGTCAGTGGCCGACTGGGGCAACTGTGTCCTGCCCATCTTTGCCCACCCACAGAGCCTGCCCACGCTGGTTGTTTGCCGTTTGTTTTCACTGATGTTTTGGTTGTAGAGGTCTTGAGGTCTCCAAGACAAATAACTGAAACCTGAAGAATTACAGAAAGATGTTTGATCTGGATGTGAGATACCTGCATATTCAAAAGCTAAAAGCAAAAGCAAAGAGGCTAAGAGCAAAAACATAGCACCTTCTTGGTCAGCATCCTATTTGCTGGGTCTGTTTGCTCCACTGTTCTTCCCGTCCACAGTCGATACAAGTCATCTGCGAGTCAAAATTGAATTGCCGAAATGACAAGTCAATCTTAAGAGAGCCTTAAAACCTCAAGATACATTGTATTTCCATTTATAGCAACGTTTAAGTAATAATGCTTTTGTTTAATCAAATGATCTTGTAATTTTATTTTAAGAAATCAAATATATTTCACATAATTTTTTTGCTGTCAAAATACTAGGGTAATTTGTTGCTAATGGATTATCGTATTTGCTTTCTGCTTTTATTAGGTTTATGCCATTTTTAGGAATTCAAGTTAGCCCTGAAGGAAGTTCATGAGTGTCTAAGTAAGTCCTCAGTCCTCAGCTGCTTTTACTTGGCAAATATATATTTAATTTCTTTGTCCGTGTTAGTTTAAAACAGAACCTGTAATTCTCATCCACATTATCCTTTTTTAGTTATTCTAAGATGGTCTATATTCTGTGGTTATTCTAAGGTATATTCTACATTTGAAGATGCCATATATTCTATATATTGTTTCCGTCAGTCAAATATGATCGTTCATCTGTTGTTTTTCCAAGGTTGTTACCGTGGTCTTAGTGTAGTTATTCCACTTGTGTTTGTTTAACTGACCATGCTGCTGAAATATCTTCCTAATATTTTATTATTACTTTATTCTCATCTTTCCAACATTTTACTCTGAAAAATTTGAAGCAAAACTGCAAGTTGAAAGCATTTTTCACCGAACAGCCATGTATCCAACATCTAATTTCTACATTTAATGCCTTACCCTACCTGCCAATCCTTTTTAGTTGATTTAAAAAAAAAAAAACTTAATTCTCTTGGATTTTCTGGGTCAACAATTAAGTAGCATGCAAGCAATAATTTTTCCTTATTCATATTACAGCTCTTGTTTCTTGGCCTAAATCCAGAAATTTTTTTTTTTTTCAAATAATGGCCACCGTTGACTTTGAATTAGAAGAATATGCCCCATAATTTATTCAGCACAATGTTTGTGATGACTTGACTTAGATGTTCTTTTTTATATCAGGGAAGTCTTAGTATGCACAGTGTAAGAAATTTTCACCAGGGATGGGTGTTTAATCTCTTTAGGTAACTTTGGACATTTACGAATGCTCAAGGCTTTTCTCTTTTGACTTTTCTCATTGACTTATTAATTGATTTCATCATTAACTTAAGAAATGCTTCTTAAAATTTTATTTTGTCCCAGAGACCTGTGCTTGGTACTGAGTTTATAATGGTGAGGAACTCCAAAAGTACTGATTCCTGCCTTGTAGGTGTTATTGTATTGTGTTTTTATGATAAGTGGTAAAAATGGGTGTCCTGTTAAGACATCCTGTCCTTAATGGAATAAAATCTATTTGGTCTGAATATTTTGTTTTTTCAATATTTGGGTGAGCTATATTTTCCAATAGTTTGGTAAGGATCTCTGCACTTTTAATTTACAAATAAGATTGATCAGTGCCATTGAGTTTGATCTGGTTTTTGGGCAGGGGGTGAATTTGCTAAATTTGCACATGTGGGTTATGTTTGCTTCATAATTTGTCTCTTTTTCTGTGACCTGGAAATTTGCACAGCATAGATGACATGGCATGAAAATTACTTCATGACATGAGAATAATTTCTTCCTTGAACATCAGGAACAATTTATCCAGGGCGCCTGGGTGGTTCAGTCAGTTAGGCATCTACCTTGTGCTCAGGTCACAATCCTGGGGTCCTGGGATCAAGTCCCGCATTGGGCTCCCTGCTCCTTTCTCTCCCTTTTCCCCTCTGCCATCTTGTGCGCTCTCTCTCTCTCTCTCTCTCAAATAAATAAATAACATCTTAAAAAAAATAAAAAGAGAAAAAATTTGTCCAGGCAAACTTCTAGGTCAGTTCTCTTTAATTCCAAATAATTTGTTTTCCAGAAATTAATCAATTATACTTAATTTTTTGATTTCTTCACATTGAGTTGCACAGGAAATTCTCTAAAATTTTAAAGTATTAATGATTCTTAATTATCAATGATTATTAATTATTAATCCCTTCTTAACTTGTAATGCTTATAAAATTGACGCTCTCTCTATTTCTACCCTATAGAAACGCTATGTCCTTACAAGGGAACTGGTCCTATGTTTTAAATAAGAATATACAGAGACTGTGGACTCTGAGAAACAAACTGAGGGTTTTGGAGGGGAGAGGGTGGGGGGATGGGTGAGCCTGGTGGTGGGTATTTAGAAGGGCACGTATTGCATGGAGCACTGGGTGTGGTGCATAAACAATGAATTCTGGAACATTGAAAAGAAATTTTAAAAAAAGGGAAAAAACCAAGACTATACATAATATGATTATTTTTGTATAAACAAAAAGGATATACATTATACATATACAATGGATGTATAGGATATACAGTAATTACACGTTTTGTGTAAACAAAAAGGTTATATACAAAATCTGAAATTTTGTGAGTCTGTTTTTTTAATTAATTAATTAATTAATTAATTTTTATTTTTTATAAACATATATTTTTATCCCCAGGGGTACAGGTCTCTGAATCGCCAGGTTTACACACTTCACAGCACTCACCATAGCACATACCCTCCCCAATGTCCATAACCCGACCCCCCTTCTCCCAACCCCCTTCCTCCAGCAATCCTCAGTTTGTTTTGTGAGATTAAGAGTCACTTATGGTTTGTCTCCCTCCCAATCCCATCTTGTTTCATTTATTCTTCTCCTACCTCCTTAACCCCCCATGTTGCATTTCGAATTCCTCATATCAGGGAGATCATATGATAGTTGTCTTTCTCTGAATGACTTATTTCACTAGGCATGATACCCTCTAGTTTCATCCACGTCGTCGCAAATGGCAAGATTTCATTTCTTTTGATGGCTGCATAGTATACCACTGTGTATATATACCACGTCTTCTTTATCCATTCATCTGTGGATGGACATCTAGGTTCTTTCCATGGTTTGGCTATTGTAGACATCGCTGCTATAAACATCTGGGAGCACGTGCCCCTTTGGATCACTACGTTTGTATCTTTAGGGTAAATACCCAGTAGTGCAATTG
>NW_019154148.1:6327808-6436097 GCF_002288905.1 Enhydra lutris kenyoni | reverse complement strand
GATAGGGATTGCATTAAATGTGTAGATTGCTTTAGGTAGCATAGACATTTTCACAATATTTGTTCTTCCAGTCTGTGAGCATGGAACATTTTTCCATTTCTTTGTGTCCTCCTCAGTTTCTTTCATGAGTACTTTATAGTTTTCTAAGTACAGATTCTTTGCCTCTTTGATTAGGTTTATTCCTAGGTATCTTATGGTTTTGGGTGGAATTGTAGATGGGATTGGCTCCTTAATTTCTCTTTCTTCTGTCTTGCTGTTGGTGTATAGAAATGCAACTGATTTCTGTGCACTGATTTTATATTCTGATACTTACTGAATTTCTGTATGAGTTCTAGCAGTTTGGGAGTGGTCATTTGAGTTTTCCACCTGCAAAGGGTAAGAGTTTGACTACTTCTTTGCTGATTCGGATGTCCTTTATTTCCTTTATTTCTTTAGTTGTCTGATTGCCAAGGCTAGGACTTCCTTCTAGTACTCTGTTGAATAACAGTGGTGATAGTGGACAGCCCTGCCATGTTCTTGACCTTAGGAAGAAAGCTTTCAGTTTTTCCACATTGAGAATGATATTCGCTTTTGTTTTTCATAGATGGCTTTTATGATATTGAGGTATGTACCCTCTATACGTACACTGTGAAGAGAGTTTTGATCAATAAAGGATACTGTACTTTGTCAAATGCTTTTTCAGCATCTATTGAGAGTATCATATGGTTCTTGTTCTTTTATTGATGTATTGTGTCACATTGGTTGATTCGCAGATATTGAACCAACTTTGTAGCCCAGGAGTAAATCCCACTTGGTTGTGGTGAAAATCCTTTTAATGGACTGTTGGATCCTATTGGCTAGTGTTTTGGTGAGAATTTTTGTATCTGTGTTTATCAAGGATATTGGTCTGTAATTCTCTTTTTTGATGAGGTCTTTGTCTGGTTTTGGGATCAAGGTAATGCTGGTCTCATAAAATGAGTTTGGAAGTTTTCCTTGCATTTCTTTTTTTTGGGAACAGTTTTAGGAGAATAGGTATTAATGCTTCTTTAAATGTTTGGTAGAATTCCCCTGGGAAGCCGTCTGGCCCTGGGCTCTTGTTTGTTGGGAGATTTTTGATGACCGCTTCAATCTCCTTATTGGTTATGGGTCTGTTCAGGTTTTCTTTTTTTTTCCTGGTTCCATTGTGGTAGTTTACATGTCTCTAGGAATGCATCCATTTCTTCCAGATTGTCAAATTTGCTGGCGTATACTTGCTTGTAATATGTTCTTGTTATTGTCTGTATTTCTTTCATGTTAGTTGTGATGTCTCCTCTTTCATTCACAATTTATTAATTTGGGTCCTTTCTCTTTTCTTTTTGAAAAGTGTGGCCGGGGATTTCTCAATGTTATTAATTCTTTCAAAGAACCAGCTCCTAGTTTTGTTGATTTGTTATACTGTTCTTTTGGTTTCTATTTCATTGATTTCTGCTCTGATCTTTATTATTTCTCTTCTCCTGCTGGGTTTAGGCTTTTTTTGCTCTTCTTTCTCCAGCTCCTTTAGGTGTAGGGTTAGGTTGTGTACTTGAGACCTTTCTTGCTTCTTGAGAAAGGCTTGTATTGTTGTATACTTTCCTCTCAGGATTGCCTTTGCTGTGTCCCAGAGATTTTGAACAGTTGTGTTTTCATTTTCATTTGTTTCCATGAATTTTTTTAATTCTTCTTTAATTTCCTGGTTGACCCATTCATTCTTTAGTAGGATTCTCTTTGGCCTCCATGTATGTGGGTTCTTTCCAACTTTCCTCTTGTGGTTGAGTTCTAGCTTCAGAGCATTGTGGTTTGAAAATATGCAGGGAATGATCCCCTTCTTTTGGTACCTGTTGAGACCTGATTTGTGACTCAGGATGTGATCTGTTCTGGAGAATGTTCTATGTGCAGTAGAGAAGAATGTGTATTCTGTTGCTTTGGGATGGAATGTCCTGAATATATCTGTGATGTCTATCCAGTGTTTCATTTAAAGCCTTTATTTCCTTGATCTTTTGCTTAGATGATCTGTCCATTTCAGTAAGGTTGATGTTAAAGTCCCCTACTATTATTGTATTATTGTCTATGTGTTTCTTTGATTTTTTTAATTAATTGGTGTATATAGTTGGCTGATCCCATGTTAGGGGCATAGATATTTAAAATTGTTAGATCTTCTTGTTGGAAAGACCCTTTAAGTATGATATAGTGTCCTTCCTCATCTCTTAATATAGTCTTTTTTTTTTAAAGATTTTATTTATTTATTTGACAGACAGAGATCACAGGTAGGCAGAGAGGCAGGCAGAGAGAGGAAGGGAAGCAGGCTCCCTGCCGAGCAGAGAGCCCGACGTGGGACTCGATCCCAGGACCCTGAGATCATGACCTGAGCCGAAGGCAGAGGCTTTAACCCACTGAGCCACCCAGGTGCCCCTTAATATAGTCTTTGGCTTAAAATCTAATTTATCTGATCTAAGGATTGCCACCCCATCTTTCTTTTGATGTCCAATGGCAGAGTAAATGGTTTTCCACCCCCTCACTTTAAATCTTGAGATGTCTTTGGGTCTAAAATGAGTTTCTTGCGGACAGCATATCAGTGGGTCTTGTTTTTTTTATCCATTCGGATACTCTGTGTCTTTTGATTGGGACATTTAGCCCATTTGCATTCAGGGTAACTACTGAAAGGTATAAATTTAGTGCCGGTGTATTGCCTGTAAGGTGACTATTACTGTATATTGTCTCTGTTCCTTTCTGGTCTGTTATGTTTAGGCACTCTCTCTGCTTAGAGGCCCCCTTTCTATATTTCCTGAAGGGCTGGTTTGGTGTTTGTAAATTCTTTTAGTTTTTGTTTGTCCTGTAAGCTTTTTATCTCTCCTTCTATTTTCAATGACCGGCTAGCTGGATATAGTATTCTTGGCTGCCTATTTTTCTGGTTTAGTGCTCTGAATATATCATGTCAGTCCTTTCTGGCCTGCCAGTTCTCTGTGGATAGGTCTGCTTGCAATCTAATATTTCTACTGTTGTATTCACAGACCTCTTGTCCCAAGCTGCTTTCAGGATTTTCTCTTTGGCACTTAGACTTGTAAGTTTTACTATTAGATGACAGGGTGTGGACCTATTTTTATTGATTTTGAGGGGATTTGTCTGTGCCTCCTGGATTTTGATGCTTAATCCCCTTGCCAAATTAGGTAAATTCTCTGCTGTAATTTATTCCAATATACCTTCTGACCCTCTCTTTCTTTCTTCTTCTTCTGGGATCCCAATTATTCTAATATTGTTTTGTCTTATGGTATCACTTATCTCTTGAATTCTCCCCTCATGGTACAGTAGTTGTTTGTCTCTCTTTTTCTCAGCTTCTTTATTCTCCATCATTTGGTCTTCTCATCACTGATTCTCTCTTCTGTTTTATTCATCCTAGGAGTAAGAGCCTCCATTTTTTATTGCACCTCAGTAATAGCTTTTTTTATTTCAACTTGGTTAGATTTTAGTTCTTTAATTTCTCCAGAGAGGGATTCTCTAGTATCTTCTATGCTTTTTTCAAGCCCAGCTATCACCTTGAGAATCGTCATTCTGAACTCTAGATCTGACATATTACCAATGTCTGTATTGATTACGTCCCTAGCCATCAGTACCGCCTTTTGTCCTTTTTTTTGAGGTTTTTCCACCTTGTCATTTTATCCAGATAAGAATAGATGAATGAGAGAAAAAAATGCTAAAAGGTAGCAACAACACCAGAAAAAGATACACTAACGAAATCAGAGGAGACACGAAAAAAAAATTACATATATACTGGTGATTAGCAGAGGACCACACACTTGATTTTGGGTGTATTTTGGTCTGTTAGAAGAAACTGCCTTCTAAAATTTTAAAGACAGAAAAACTTGTATATATACAATAATAAAGGTAAACATGATGAAGGGTTGGAATATGATTATAAAGATGAAAAATTAGGGGCACCTGGGTGGCTCAGTGGGTTAAAGGCTCTGCCTTCGGCTCAGGTCATGATCCCAGGGTCCTGGGATTGAGTCCTGCATCGGGCTCTCTGCTCAGCAGGGAGCCTGCTTCCTCCTCTCTCTCTGCCTGCCTCTCTGCCTACTTGCGATCTCTGTCTGTCAAATAAATAAATAAAATCTTTAAAAAAAAGATGAAATTTAAAAAGATTCTAAGAAAGGAATTGATAAGATAAGAAGTTGGTTGAAAAAAAGAAGGGGGAAAGAATGATCAGAAGATGAGACTAGAACAAAGCCATGCACTAGATTTAAGGTATATTTAAATCTGATAGAAGAAACTATATCCCAAAATTTTAAAGAAAGAAAAATCTGTATGTATAGAAAAAATAAGGTTAAATACAATAAAGGAATAGAATATGACTATAACAATAAAAATTAAAAAGATTTTTAAAAAGGTATTGATAATAATAGTTTAAAAATGTTAAAATAGAAAAGGGGAAAAATTAAAAAAATAGAATAAGAAAAAAATGAAATTTAAAAATTTTAACTTGGAAAGACTAGGGCATCATGGGGAAAAAGCCCTGAACTCTATGCACTGTATTCTGGTAGCTCTTAAGTTCCATAGTTCTCATTGATCTGTGAACTTGGTCCTGGCTGGGTGTTCTTGCTGATCTTCTGGGGAGGGACCTGTTGCCGTGATTCTCAAATGTCTTTGCCCAAGGCGGAATTGTGGGGCCCTTGCCAGGGGCTGGGCTAAGTAATCTGTGTGGGTTTGCTTTCGGGAGCTTTTGTTCCCTGAACGCTTTTCTTAGAGCTCAGGAGGACGGGAATGAAGATGGCGGCCTCTCAATCTCTGGCCGGAGTTGCTGAGAGCTCTGGGCCCCGCTCCTCAGTGCACCCTCAGACAAAAGCATTCACTCTCTCCCATCTCCCTGGTCTCTGGCCATGCTCCGAGCTAACCCAGCCTGTGACCAAGCGTTTTTATCTCTGCTGCATGGCCCCGTTTGGAGTCTCCAAACCCAGCAGAATCCTGCCAGGCTCCCCCTGCTCCTCCCAGAGAGGAAGGTGAGTCTCCTGGATCTGCCACTTGTGGGGTCCCTGCTTGAAAACAGTGCTGTGACTGTGCCTTAGATCACGGTTTAAGGTAACCCCAAGCTTGGAGCCCCCTCCTCAGCTCAGTCTCTGCAGCTGGCTTCCCTGCTCTGATACCTGGGAACTCTGCCACACTCAGACATCCCTGGTCTTTCTGTGCCCCCGAGGGACCTGAGACCACACTGTCCCTGCAAGGGCTCTGTCCCTGCTTAGCCTCTGGAGCCACGTCCTTCCGTGGAGCTGACTTTTAAAAGTTCCGATTTTGTGCTCTGCTGCTCCACCACTTGCCAGGAGCTGGCTCCTCCCCCGGGGTCTGTCTTCCCGTCCCTTCTGACTTCACTTCTCTGCATGTCCTACCTTCCTGAAAGTCATCACTTTTCTGTTCCTAGACTTACTGCTCTTCTTCCCTTCAATCTCCTGTTGAGTTTGTAGGTGTTCAGAATGGTTTGATAACTAGCTGAACTCCTTCAACCTGATGATATCCTGGTGTCCTACTACTCTGCCATCTTGCTCCTGCCCTGAGCATTGATCAATTCTATCAGTTGACAGTTGGGTTGTTTTCAGCTGGCGTGTCTAAATTTAAAGCAGTCTTATCATGTAGTCATATGCAATCTTAAATCTTGACGATGTCATTTTGTGGACATAGGTGTTCATTACTGTTGGGTAAGCAGGAGTGGAAATAATGGATCACAAAGTAGGTGCACATTTAAAGTTATAAGAAATGACCTCATAGTTTTCCACAGTCATTTTTACTTTTTATAGCCCCATCAGTAGAGTAGGGAGGTATCTTTGTTTCCATTCTCATCAATATTTGGTGTTGTCAGTCTTCTTAAGTTTAGCTGGTTAGAGTCCATAAGGTCTATATGCCTATAGTTTTCATTTGCACTAGTAATATTTGGCTCCATTCCTTCATAAGGTAGACTGCAGAGATAGGCTTTGGGAGAAAGACCAGAGAGGTAAAGGGCCATTCTGATTACATACCGAAGGTGCAGACTATTAACATGACTTAGCATGGTAATGTTAGCCCTGAGAACCTGGCTTGAGGGTCTTTGGCAGGTTTCTCCACTGTAATGTTACTCTTTATTCCTTACCGTACTCATTAGAAGAAAGTTACCATGTGCAATCTGCACTTCAAGGAGCATAAACTCATGCTCCCCTTCCTTAAGGGTAGAGTGTCCACATAAATTATTTGGAATTTTCTGCACAGGTGCTTAGTTGATTATCATTTATTTGTTTATTTATTTTGGCTCGTATTATTTTACCTTAAGACATTGGGCACTTCTTCAGTTGTCTCCTGAGTTCTTTTGACATACTTCCATCATATGCTGTTCTTTGTTGCTATTGTTAATTATTTTCTTGGCATTCTTTATTCCTTACCCTTTACTCTTACTCTTTTGGCATTCTTTATTCCTTATTCCTTACTCTCTGCACTATAAGATGCTACAGGCTTATCTGGTATGTTTCTAGCTCTATCTCTTGAGTCCTCCATTGCTCCATGGAGCCCTGGTTGCCTTTATTGGAGAGAGTAATTGCAAACTAAGATCTGGGATTTAGTTAAATTGTAGCTCTGGGGGTGTCATTGGTTCCACATTTCCTTAGCTGATAAAGCAATAAAATATCTGTTTCTGAACCCCTACATATATACAGATCTAGATCTAGATATCCATCTACATCCGTATTAAGCTAAACGTGTGTTCCTACAGATGTATCCAGCTCTAATCCACTACCATGTGGACTGTTCCTGGCTTTTCTGTAACCTCCCACTCCAGCAGTGGGAAGCCTGCCTCCCACCACCAGCCATACATTTATGCAATTTTTGGATTCCAGGATGTATGAATAGTGGTTTCAGCATTGTTTCTCTCTATCACTAGACTAGGGGACAGTGCTGGTATGTAATACTTTTTGCCTTTAGTCTTGCAACCTCTACTCACTTCCAAAGTTACTACTTAGATCTTTGCTTTCTTCCCTGACCTCCTCAGTTTGACACTTTTGTAAAACAGAATCTTTTATCAAAATCTGCATTCCATTCTGGGATTCCCTTAATACCTAGAGAATTTTTTAAAGTTTGCATACCTTAAAATTGACTTTCTCCTCAAAGTTCTATGGGTTTTGACAAATGCATAATGATAAGTACACATCATTATGATATGATACAGAATAGTTTACCACACTAAAAAAATCTCTTATGCTTCATTTATACCCTTCCTTAGATCTCCAGTGATCATTGATGTGTTTACTGACTCATACTTTTGTGTTTGTGATAATGTCATAAAAATGAAATTTTACAGTTTGTAGCCTCTTAAGGCTTATTTCTCATCAATAGCCATTTAAGATTCATCCATCTTTTTGGGGCACCTGGCTGGCTCAGTTGGTAGAGCGTGTTGGGGTCTTGGGGTTGTAAGTTCAAGCCCCATGTTGAGTGTACAGATTACTTAAAAAAAAAAATCTTAAAAAAAAAAAGAATCATCCATGTTTTCGAGTGGCTTGATATCCTTCCCCCCCTTTTATTTTTTTTTAACAGATTTTATTTATTTATTTTAGAGAGACAATGTGAACAGTGGGAGGGACAGAGAGTGAAACCCAAGCAGAACTCCATGCTGAGTGCAGAGCCTGATGCAGGCCTTGATCTCCTGACAATGAGATCATCACCTGAGCCAAAATCAAGAGTCGTATGCTTAATCAGCTGAGCCACCCAGGCACCACTTGGTATCTCCTTTTTGTGTGTCATTCAGTATTGTGTGTCAGTGAACAGTAAACCATGACATGGATATATCACAACTTAAATATTCACCTGCTGAAGAACATTTTATTTGCTTCCAATTTTGCACAATCATGAATACAGCTTCTGTGAACATATGCATGCAAATGTTGTGTAGACACAAGTTTTCAAATCAATTGAGTAAATATTTAGGAGTGTGTTGCTGGATCATATGGTAAGACTATGTTTGCCTTGGGAAGAAACTGCCAAACTGTCTTCCATTGTGGTTGTACCATTTTGTCTTCCCGCCAGCGATGAGGGAGAGAATTCCCACTACTCTGCAAACACTTCTTGTTGCCAGCATTTAGTATTATCAGTATTTTGGGTTTTAAACATTTTAATAGGTAGTTGCATCTTGTTTTCGTTTGCACCTTTCCTAATGGCAAATGCCCTAACGTGGCTTTTTTCATGCACCTTTATCTTTTGAATGTCTTCTTCATTGAGCTCTCCATTTATTTTTCTATTTTTCAGCTGGGTTGTTAGTTTTCTCATGGTTGAGTTTTGGGAGTCTTTATCAGATAGGTCTTTTGCAAATATTTTGTCTCAGCTGTGGCTTATCCCTTCATTCTCTTTACACTGTTTTTTTCAGAGCTGAGGCTTTTAATTTTAATAGAAATAAACAGCAGCTCTTTTCTTTTTGGATTAAAGTTTTGGTGTCGCATCTAATCACCAAATCCAATGTCATGTAGATATTCTTCCATCTTTTTTCTGTAAGTTTGATATTTTTGCTTTTTAGATTTAGGTCTGTGACTCATTTGGAGTTAATTTTTATGTACAAGGGAAAGTGCTTAAGTTCAGACTTTTGTGTATGGGAGTTCAAGTATTTCAGCAACATCTGTTGGAAACACTATCCTTTCTCCACTGGAATGCCTTTGTGCCTTTGTCGAGAAGCAAGTTGACATTTGTAGGTGTCTCTTTCTGGGCTCTTTATTCTGTGCTGTTGGTCTGTATTCCATTGGTCGATACCATGCTGTCTCGACCACTGTAGCTTTATAGTAGAACTTCAAATAGGATAATAGTTTTCATCCAACTTTGGTCTTCAGTGTTCTATTGGATAGTCTAGGTCTTTGCCTTTCCACATAAATTTTAGAATCAATTTGTTGACAGCTACAAAATAGCTTGCTGTGGTTTCGGCTGGTATTCTGTCAAATCTATTGATCAATTTTGGAGGAATTAATATCTTTCTTTTTTTTTTTTTTTTTTTTTTAAAGATTTTATTTATTCATTTGACAGAGAGATCACAAGCAGGCAGAGAGGCAGGCAGAGAGAGGGGAGGAAGCAGGCTCCCCTAGAGAGCAGAGAGCCCGATGCGGGGCTCGATCCCAGGACTCCGAGATCATGACCTGAGCCGAAGGCAGCGGCTTAACCCACTGAGCCACCCAGGCGCCCCGGAATTAATATCTTTCTTATAAGATTTTATTTATTTGTCAAAGAGAGACAGAGAGAAAGAGACTGAGAGTGCAGCAGGCAGAGGGAGAAGCAGGCTCCCCACTGAGCAGAGAGCCCAATTCAGAACTCGATGCCGGGACTCTGAGATCATGACCTGAGCTGAAGGCAGACACTTAACTGACTGAGCCACCCAGGCGCATCCCTGGAAGAATTAATATCTTAATGATACCAAGTCTTCCAGCATGAACATGAAATAGTTCTCTGTTTATTTTACTTTGGCTTTGTTTTCTCTCCTCAGTGTTTTGCATTTTCTGCATATATGTCTTGTACATACATGTTTAATCTGAGAATTATAACAAATGTCTCCAAGAGCCAAACAAAAATGGATTAGGGATTGTCCTGCTTTCCTTTGCATCCAGCTTTTTATGGTCCCACTTTTGAAAGATGTATTTGCATTTGAAATATTTCGTGTTTTAGTGCTATTTAGAAAATGCTGTTCATACGTAAGAATGAGAAGCAACCTTTAGTCTCAGGGATTCAAGATTGGTGGAAAGAATGCTGAGCTGGAGAGTGAGTGCCCCAGAAATAGGCTGTAGACATTGACCTACAAATAAGAGATACCTGGCAAGGCAGGATTTTGTAGGTTTTTTTTTTTTTCTTTCCCAAGAAGAACTAAAAATCCTATTTGTTTTTTTCAAATGTGAAATATCCCTATTTTTAAATTTTGGTGATTAGTTAAAACAAACAAACACTGTCAATCCAACTCAGGGGGACAAACACAGTGAATTTGGTGACTATATGAATTCCATAGGCCACCAGTTTGTGTCTCTTAATGTTTATTAATGTTTATTAATAGGGAAACAGAGGTCCGAATAGGGCGGACTAAACATTTGCTCAGGGGTTCACAAGTAGTTAAAAATCAGACGTATTCCTGATTTCCGGATGACAATTTGTTTTTTTCCCATTATCCTAGGCTTTTACCTGGGTAAGCATGCCAATTGTCTTCTGTGTAGTGGGAACATGTTTGAGCTTTAAGCTCACCAGCTAAAATGTAATTTTAATAACTAGTATATCAGTCATTTATTGCTTTATAACCTATTGCCATAAACTGAGCACCTTCACACAACTCAATGTTTATTATCTCACTTTCTGTGGGTTGGGAATCTGGGGATGAATGAGCTCTGAGGGTCTCCCACGGGGCTCAGTCAAGGTGTTAGTCAGGTGGGGGGGTCTCATGTGATCCCTGCATTACCAGGCTGGGAGGGCTCTGTTTCATAGGTCATGTGGTTGCTGGCAGGATTCCATTCCTTGTGGGCTCTTGGACTGAGGGCCTTACCTCCTTGGCTGAAGGCTGCCCTCTTTTCATCATGGCGGCCACTCCAGAAGGCAGCTAATTTAATCGAAGCCAGGAATGGAGAGAGTCAATGAAGAAACTCTTCTAGCAGGAAGTATTATAAGCTTAGGTAACAGAATCAAGAAAGTGACTTCTCATCAACTTGGTCTTATCCTTTTGCCTAGCCACAAATCACAGGCCCTGCCAACACTCCGGGAAACAGGGGCAGGTATTACACAAGAATATGAATATCCGGGCATGGGGATTATTGGGGCCATCCTAGAGTCTTTCCACCACAACTAGTTTCAGAAATGATTATATCCCTTCTCCAGGCATGCACAGCTTTTCTGTCTTAGCCAGAGGGCCTTAATGGCCCCAGAGCATATGATCAAAGGAACGCAAGGGGGTAGGGTCTAGGGAGGAACCAGGGTTTGTGGTTAGACTTGCACATCCATGTAGAGCAAAGACTCTTAGGTAGAAGGGTTTGAATAACAGACAATCAACTGAAAACCATCCAGGGTGTCCAAAAATGGGTCTGTTTTATGCCCCAGTAGGAACAGAGGACAAAGATATAGAATCCAGGCCGATGAAGCAGATGTTCACCAGCTGGGGCCTGTCAGCAGGTGGCAGGTGTCTATCGAGGCATAGGGGATCTCTAGCAGCCCTTCAGTTTCTGGGAGGAACTTGCAAGAACACAAGCAAGGAGCCAATACGCGACAGGATCACACAATAAAAACATAGATCCAAGGAGTAGCCACTGTGCACAAATAATTAGAACTGGGGCAAAAATTGTAAGAGAGGTCTTGGACCAAGAAACTGGTCTCAGGCCTCGAGTGCAAGGTCATGACCTGGTCAGGTGAATCCCAGAGCAATTAAGGTTCTGAACTTGCATTTCTCTTGCCTTTGGACAGGAAGGAAGCTAGGGACTGAGATGGAGTGAAATCTGCAGCTCTGAGGAGAGGGGGCCCTTGCAACAGAAAACGTTGTAGGATCTTTTTCGGGTGACTCCTCCAAGGCCTCCGGGAACATGGCAAAGAAGTGGCTTCCCGTCCAGCTTGCTTTTTCTCCCCCCTCTCTTTGGCACACTAACTCCAGGGCCCCATGAAACACATTTCCCTTCAGCTCCCAAGGGCATTTTTAATTTTTTTTCTAAAGATTTTATTTATTTGACAGAGATCACAAGTAGGCAGAGAGGCAGGCAGAGAGAGAGAGGAAGGGAAGCAGACTCCCTGCTGAGTGGAGAGCCCAATGCGGGGCTCGATCCCAGGACCCTAAGATCATGACCTGAGCCGAAGGCAGAGGCTTTAACCCACTGAGCCACCCAGGCGCCCCAAGGGCATTTTTATTTTAAGCTTCCTTTCCAATCATGACATAAGAGGGCTCCTGTCTGAGGATTCGAATTTCAAATATCCCGGGAGAGGGAGAAGAAGTTACATAGGACAGTGATATTCTGTATCTCTTTCTTTCTGGATCCTACCTATGGCTAGTTTCTTGTCCTTCAAGGAAAGGTCATCTGTCCATCTGAACCATTGTTTGTGGGGAACACCTATGGTGCTCTGAACCGTATTAGTGCTGGAATAAAACTGTGAGAAAAAAATGCATATTCTGCCTTCAAGATTGGTCTAGTGAAGGGTCAGACATACCAGTTACTCATCCACACTTGTGAATATTGGGCTCGAGTTAGGGCATAGAAAATGAATAAGTGACTTCCTAGGCATGGGTCCTTACAGAAGAATGGCCGTGGTCATGAGCACCATTTTCTTCCGGGTTGAGGAGTTCATTGTTTTTCCTAAAACATCATTGGGATGAAAGGGACATACTTGAAATTAAAAGACCACTTTGGGGGCGCCTGGGTGGCTCATTTGGTTAAATAGCTGCCTTCAGCTCAGGTCATGATCTCAGGGTCCTGGGATTGAGACCCGTTTCGGGCTCCCTGCTCAGCAGCCTGTCTGCTTCTCCTCCTCTCTCTCCCCTCCCCACCTCTCCCCACCCCTTCTCTCTCATTCTCTCTCTCTCAAATAAGTAAATCTTTATTTAAAAAAAAAAAAGGCCATTTTGCCTACACAGTCCAGAATGATTGAAGAGTGAGCAAGAGAAGGTTCAGGGAGAGCAGGAGGATGGATATTGCTGTAAAAGGTAATATAGTCTGGACTAGGGTGGTGCTCCTGGAAATACAGAAGGTAAATTTTAATGATATTTTTGGAAGTATAAGTCAGCAGGCCTGAGGCAGGCAGCCACTTTCTGGCTTGCACAGCTGGGTGGATGGCAGTTTGAGTCCCTGAAACGGATAAGGCTGGGGGAGACACATGTTTTAGGGAAGGAGAATTTAAGAGTAGGTCAGGAGTCAAAATTTAGATTTGTGCATTTCAAGAGGTATTAGAAATATTCAAGGAGAATGTCAGGTGGGCATTGCCAGATAGTTCTAGAACACAGACTAAAAGGATGAGCTATTGGTAATTCTGATAGTACTTGGATAATATCACCCAGAGAAAGGCATAGAATGAGAAGTAAAGGGGAATAACAAAAAGAAATAAAAGGACCCGAATGCCACCTATGCTTTAAAAAGTCTCCTGGGTCATGGCACCTGGGTGGCTCAGTTGGTTAGTGGCTGCCTTTGGCTGAGACCATGATCCTGGGGTCTTGGGATCGAGCCCCACATCCAGCTCCCTGCTCATCAGGGAGTCTGCTTCTCCCTCTCTCTCTCTGTCAGCCGCTTCCCCTGCTTGTGCTCTCTCTCTCTCTAATAAATAAATAAAATCTTCAAAAACAGACTGGGTTCCAGGGGCTTTGGCAAAAACGCAACTGATCTAATTTGATTTTTTTTTCTGCCCATTTTTTGTAGTGATTTTGGGCCCGAAACATTTCTCTGGGGATAATCTCTTAAGTATATAAACTGAGTAAAGCTCTCCCAAAGGACTGTAGATGTAAAGAGGATTTTTTATATTATGAGCCCAATTAAAAGATGAAAATTTAAATAAGCTCATGGGCGGAGAAACAGGAAATGTCTATATTGTGTTTTATTTTTCAGGCTGAATTAAAATAACTTCTGTAAAGATGAACAACACATGGAAGTGAGGCCGTATTACTTCAAAATCGGTAGGTCTGCCCAGGGTAAGGGTGTTTCTTTCCAACCCCTCAGTTCAGAGAAAATAATTCCTCCTGGTGGGTCATTGTTTTGCACCTGGAAACTTGAAAGGCAGAGATGAGTTGGTTAGCTTTAGTCTCAATTGTTTTATGTTTTGACATGAAATTTGGATAGGAGCATACCAAGGATGGAGAGGGAATCAGGATTCAGAGAGCAGAGAGGAACCTTATGAAACTGTGGGAAGCAGCTCTCCTTGGCACGTATTTTGTCTTATTTTATTTTTTATGATTTTACATTTTTTATTGATGTATGGTTGACATACAATGTTACATCAATTTCGGGTGTACAACAGAGGGATTCTGCAAGTCCATATATGTTATGCTGTGCTCAGTCGTCATTGACTATGTTCTCTATGCTGGACCTCTGATCCTCGTAACTTACTCATTCCATAACTGGAAGCCTGCATCTCCCACTCCCCTTCACCCATTTTGCCCAACCTCCACCCATTCTCCACTCTGGCAACCCCCACCTGTTCTCAGTGTTTGTGGGTCTGTTTATGCTTTGTTTTGTTTTTTAAATTTCACATACAAGTGAAATCATACAGTATTTGTCTTTCTCTGACTTATTTCACTTATTTCACTTGGCATAATACCCTCTAGGTCCATCCATGTTGTGGCAAATAGCAAGATCTCACTCTTTTTTATGGCTGCGTAATATTTCTATATATATATATATATCCCACATTTTCTTTATCCATTTATCTATCAGTGGGCACTGGGGTTGCTTCAATTTTCTTTATCTATTTATCTGTCAATGGGCACTGGGGTTGTTTCCATATCTTGGCTCTTGTAAATAATCCTGCTATAAACAGAGGGGTGCACATATCTTTTCAAATTGGAGTTTTTGTTTTCTTTGGGTAAATACCCAGTAGTGGAATTACTAGATTGTATGGTACTTCTCTTTTTAACTAATTTAACTAATTTCACTAATCGCTTAAAAGATTTTTTAAAACTTGAAAAAAGTTTTGCTTTCTCATCTTTAAAGATCTCTAAATAGGACTATTTTATTACCCTTACTTGGGAGATTTTCAGTCTAATCATTCTGAAGTTCTTATGTCGAGTCAAGTTCTTTCTGAAAACACACTGAGACCATTCTGAAATCAGAATTACTGGCAGATGTCTAGAATCTTTCATATAACAATTATTCACATACGTGAGAACATTAATGAAGTCAAGCCTTAACCTCATCATCCAAGTTAAAATCACCAATGAAAGGAGCAGTTGCCATTACACAGTTAGTGTGGGGACGTTAGGAGAAGGAAGGGACAAACAAAGGGGGGATGTCAGAGGGGGAGATGAACCATGACAGACTGTGGACTCCGGGAAACAGACTGAAGGTTTCAGAGGGGAGGGGGATGGGAGGATGGGTGAGACTGATGATGGGCATTAAGGAGGGCACGGATTGCATGGTGTTATATGCAAACAATGAATCATGGAACACTGCATCAGAAACTAATGATGGACTGTATGGTGATTAACATAACATAATAAATTATATAAAAAAGAAAAAATAAAAGGTACTGTGGACAATTGGTAAGAATCACAACTAGCCCAAAAGCCCCTTTTCCAAAGCTTGGATAAATATTTTTATTCTTCTAGTTTCTGTATTAACTGTTGAGATTAGAAGTAGATATGCAGGAGGATGGTTCTGTATGTGAAAAGCTAAATGAATGTAGATTCCTTTTGTTGCCTCAGACTACATTGGTAGAACTCATTTGCTCACTTAACAAATGCTTATCCAGTCCCCAGTCTGTGCCAGGCACTGTTAAAAGTTCTAGGGATATAGCTGAGAATGTAAAATAAAGAATTTCCTGGAAACATCACAGTTCCAAACTTCAAGCTCTATTACAGAGCTGAAGTAATCAAGACAGTGTGGTATTGGCACAAAAATAGACACATAGATTGGTAGAGCAGGATAGACAACCCAGAAATAAACCCACAACTATGTGGCCAGTTAACCTTCAACAAAGCAGGAAAAAGTACACAATGAGAAAAGGACAATCTCTTCAACAAATTGTGTCAGGAAAACTGGGCATCTCCATGCAAAAGAATGAAATTGAACCACTTTCTTACACCACACACAAAAATAAACTCAAAATGGATTAAGGATCTAAATGTGACACCTGAAACCATTAAAATCCTAGAAGAAAAACACTAGCAGCAACCTCTTCGATAACAGCCATAGCAACGTTTTTCTTGGTACGTTTCCCGAGGCAAGAGAAACAAAAGCAAAAATAAACTATTGGGACTCCATTAAAATAAAAAGCTTCTGGTGGTGGGTATTAAGGAGGGCATGTATTGCATGGAGCACTGGGTGTGGTGCATAAACAATGAATTCTGAAACACTGAAAAGAAAGAAAATAAATTTAAAAAAAAGCTTCTGTGCAGCAAAGAAAACTATCAACAAAATTAAAAGGCAACATACTGAATGGGAGAACTATTTGCAAATGATCTGATAATGGGTCAGGATCCAAAATACATAAAGAACTTCTATAACTCAATATCAGAAAAAGATCCAATTAAAGAATGGGCAGAACACATGAAGAGACATTTTTCCAAAGAAGATATCCAGTTGCCCAACAGACACAAGAAAAGATGTTCACCATCACTCATCATCAGGGAAATGTAAATCAAAGCCACAACGAGATATCACCTCACACCTGTCAGAATGGCTAAAATCAACAACACAAGAAACAACAGGTGTTGGTGAGGATGTGGAGAAAAAGGAACACTTGTGCACTCTTGGGAGGAATGCAAACTGTTGCAGCCACTGTGGAAAACAGCATAGAGGGTCCTCAGAAAGTTAAAAATAGAGCTGCCCTACAATGCAGCAATCACACTACTGGATATATACCCAAAGAATACAGAAACTATCATTTGAAAGGATACATGCATCCCTATGTTTATGGCAGCCTTATCTGTAATAGCCAAATTACAGAAGCAGCCCCAGTGTATGGAATAGATAAAGACTTTATCCACACAATGGAATATTACTCAGCCATAAAAAGAGTGAAATCTTGCCATTTGCAATGATATGAATGGATCTAGAGGTATAATGCTAGGCTAAATAAGCCAGTCAGAGAAAGATATACCACATGATTTCACTCGTATGTGGAATTTAAGAAACAAAAACAAATGAAAAAAGGGAAACAGACAAACCGAAAAACAGACTCTTAACTCTAGAGAACAAACTGATGGTTACCAGAAGGGGTGGGGTGGGGGATGGGTGAAACAGGTGATGGGGATTAAGGAGGGCCCTTGTGATGAGCACCTGCTATTTTTTTTTAAAGATTTTATTTATTTATTTGACAGAGATCACAAGTAGGCAGAGAAGCAGGCAGAGAGAGAGGAGTAAGCAGGCTCCCTCTGAGTAGAGAGCCTGATGCGGGGCTCGATCCCAGGACCCTGGGATCATGACCTGAGCCGAAGGCAGAGGCTTTAACCCACTGAGCCACCCAGGCGCCCCGAGCACCTGCTATTGTATGGAAGTGTTGAATCACTGTATTGTACACCCAAAACTAATATCACACTCTGTTAACTAACTGGAATTTAAATAAAAACTTGAAGGAAAAAAAATAACAGTTCTCCAAATATCATAAATTCAGAAAAAAGAAAACTAAAAGAAACTTTCCTCTCCTCATGGACCATGAATAAAATGGACTGAGGGTATGTATGATTCTGCAATCTAGGTAAGGAGGAGGAAGCCAAAACACTGATCATGACAGTGCGACCTACAGCAATCACAAGATTTTGCGAGGTAGTTGGAACAATGAGATATCACCGTATACTGAGTAGCATGGTGAAAATCCACAGTACTGACAATAGAAAATGCTGGTGGGCATGTGGAGCAACAGGAACTCTTGTGCATTGCTGATGGAAATCCAAGTTGGTACAGGTACTTTGGAAGAGAGTTTGGCAGTTTCTTCCCAAACTAAACATACACTTACTGTAACATCTAACAATCACATTTCTGATGTTTATCCAAATGAACTGAAGTTTTAGTTCACACAAAAACCTGTACATAAATGTTTATCATCAGAATGGCCAAAATTAACAAATCAAGAAACGACAGATGCTGGCGAGGATGTGGAGAAAGGGGAACCCTCCTACACTGTTGGCGGGAATGCAAGCTGGAGCAACCCCTCTGGAAAGCAGCATGGAGGTTCCTCAAAAAGTTGAAAATAGAGCTATCCTATGACCCAGTGATCGCACTACTGGGTATTTACCCCAAAGATACAAAGGTAATGATCTGAAGGGGCACCTGCACCCCAATGTTTATAGTGGCAATGTCCATGATAGCCAAACTATGAAAAGAGCCCAGATGACCATCAACAGATGAATGGATAAAGAAAGTGTACTATATATACACAATGGAATATTACACAGCCATCAAAAAAGAAATCCTGCCTTTTGCAATGATGTGGATGGAACTGGAGGGAATTATGTGGAGCGAAATACATCAATCAGAGAAAGACAATACCATAAGATCTCACTGATGTGTTGAATTTAATAAACAAGGCAGAGGATCATAGGGGAAAGGGGGAAAAATGAAACAAGATGAAATCAGAGAGGGAGACACACCATAAGAGACTCTTAAAGTTAGGAAACAGAGGGTTGCTCGAGGGGGGTGGGGAAGGGGATGGAGTAATTGGGTGATGGACATGAAGGAGGGCATGTGATGTATTGAGCTCTGGGTGTTATATAAGACAGATGAATCACAAACCTGTACCCCTGAAACAAATAATACATTATATGTTAATTTTAAAAACTCACTCATACATTTAGCAGTTTAAAAATATTTATAACAGCTTTATACATATTTGCTAAAACTTAGAAGGAATTGGGATGTCCTTCAGTAGATGAATGAATACATGAACAGTGGCGCATCCAGACCATGGAATATCATTCATTGCTAAAAAGAAATGCCTTATGAAGCCATGCAGATACACGGAAGAATGTTTCATGCATGCTATTAAGTGAAAGAAGCCAGTCTGAAAAGGCTCTATACTGACTCTATGATCCCAACTATCTGATATTCTTGAAAAGACAAAGTTAAGAAGACAGTAAAAAGACCAGTGGTGGCTAAGGGTTATACATTTCATTACATTTGTCAGAACCATAGATAACATCCCAGGATTTGGGGTGATGAAAAAGTGTATTGGTGTGGACTTATTAACTGCTAACAGTTCACACTCTGATGTGTGTGGGGGGAGGCTGTGTGTGTGGGGACATGACACATACGGGACATCTCTATACCCTCCGTCCCTCAGTTGTGCTGTGAACTTCTAAGTACTCTGAAAAGTAAGTCTGTAGAAAGGAAAAAGTATGTCTTGGAGAGACTGGACATGGCTTGTTGTTTGGTTAGGATGTTACGGATGAGAGAGAGAGAGAGAGAAAGAGAGAGAATGAATTACATCACCCAAATTTCTGTGTTGGCTGACTGGAGTGCTAGTTCCTCATGGCAATGGGACTAACAGGAAGAGCGGAGAAAAAGAGGACAATGGGGAGAAAGAGAAATTGAAAAGAAAATCAGATTGTCGGTGTAAATTAAACTACTTCAGAAAAGAAATTTGCAAGGCAACACAGGATTAATGGCTGAATGAGTGACTGGGATTCTGGGTTGGGGGGCGCTGATCGCTAAATTCTGTCATAAAGTGTATTTTTTCTCACAGTGGCAGTTGGTGGCATATATAGATAAGTAAAAATAGATCGATATGTGCCTGCATTGTTGTCAGCTAATGGAATCTCTGTCATCGCATGGTGTGGAGAAGTTCGAATCCTCCCTCATTCTGGGAATTTCTTTGCTTTGAATCAATTTACTAAAATGTCAGGGTTTCATGAAATTCATTAAACCTAGCGATTATTCCATATGGTTGGGATTGTAAAATATATGCTTCCAAGCAGCAAAATCTGGACAATGATTTAGATGTTCCTGGAAGCTTTGAAGTTCTCTGTTTGAAGCAAACCATCTTTTTCTTGGTTAACCTGCCTTGCAAACATCATTTCAAATAACAGGCATTTATCACCTGCAAAATGGTTTTAGAATTCTTTAGACTGTGGCTAGTATTGTGGAAGTTATAAATACAACATATTAACATTGTCTGCTGTGGATTGGCTGTTGGAGACCTTGCCTGGAGCATCTGAGTGGATGAGGTTGATGATAAAGCCCTTGTGAAAATTCTATACGATCATTTACCTGCATGATCTTTTATAGACAGTAACACCAGTGCCAGTGTTGGCTTTGTGTACGTTGGATTCTTCAACACGTCGGTACCTGGGTTTCCCAAGTTTTGCCATCTTGTGTGAATCATGGTGGGCTATCTGTCACTTGAGAAATGGCCATTCTGGGTGATCTAAGGAATAACGGGCACATTAAGAAATAAAAGTTGTCATTAAAAGGGAAGAAAGAGATGGTAGTAGGTGGCCTTTGGCATATAACCCAGCTAATAGGGCCCACCCTCTCTTTTGGTGTGGGATCCCAGATTGGTGAGGAAGGGGCCACCCAACTTTGTGCTAATATAAGCTTACCCATATACTCTTGGCGATAGCTCCTTGTTCAGTGGTAGATAAATATGTGGTCGTTAGAGTCTTTTTCTTGATCTTTTGGAATTGGATTATAAAGGCATATGATAGGTGTTGGCATGAGATTGAGGCGGAAACTACAAAACCTTGGAGCTGTGGGGGCACGGTATTCTGCCATGTGCTTGAAGAAGTGGAGAAAGCAGGACGCCTGGGTGGCCCAGTCAGTTAAGTGTCTGCCTTCGGCTGGGGTCATGATCCCTGGGTCCTGGGTTTGAGTTCTGCATCCAGCTCCCTGCTCAGCGGGGAGCCTGCTTCTCCCTCTGCCTGCTACTCCTCCTGCTTGTATACTCTCTCTCTCTCTGAAACAAAATCTTAAAAAAAAAAAAAAAAAAGAAGCAGAGGGGAACCTGGGTGGCTCAGTGGGTAAAAGCCTCTGCCTTCAGCTCAGGTCATGATCCCAGGGTTCTGGGATTGAGCCCCCTGTCAGGTTCCTTGTTCGGCAAGGAGCCTGCTTCCTCCTTTCTCTCTGCCTGCTTCTCTGCCTACTTGTGATCTCTGTCTGTCAAATAAATAAATAAAATCTTAAAAAAAAAAAGAAGTAGAGAATACAGATCTGTAGAGATGGGGTGGAAGGATACAAGGTAGAGAGGAAAAGACATGAACTAAGGAAGAGTCTGATTGGTTGCAGCTCCTTTCAGGTGAACTGACTGTGAAATGCTTACCAGGGAACCAAGGTGGGAAATCCATCCTTCCCCCACCCCCTGCCCCATCTGAGCTGCTTTCCCCCTAAGTTACAAAGAGCAAAGTGAGAAACAGGTGGGCCTTTATGGGGGAAACCGGAGGGTCATTGCCAGGGAAAGGGAGAATGAATACAGGGGGGAAAAATGGCTATTCTCTGCAGTCAGAGAGGCAAAGGGAGAATTTTTCAACATTTAGATGTTTTATTTTATTTTTTTATGTTTCAAGCTTTTTTTAAAGTTCCAGTTAACATAGAGTGTAATATTAGTTTCAATGGTAGAATGGAAGTTTTTTTTTTTTATTCTCTAACGAAAGTGACCCACAAATTACATGAGGAGTCATTGTAGATTAGATGTCTTTAGAATTTTTTATATGGAGAGTAAGTTGTTATTTTTTTGAAGTCTTCATTACTATTGATTTTGTGATCGTTTGACCAGGATTAGCTTTATACATTGAATGAAGAGAGGATTCACTGGAAAATTGTCAGAAGAGAGTTATTTATTCCCTTAACCAAAGGCTTTTGGAGGTGGTTTAGCAATATCCATTACTTCCTGGAAATATGGCTTATGGTTACAAATGCATTTCTCAGGCCTGTTGTGAAACTTAAAACAGTATCTAGTCATTCAGACCTACAGGTTGTGTTTCCCACTGTTACTTGAATTTGGTAAATTTCTACTTGGACTCCATCCATCTTTCTTCCTCTGGCAAATTGTAGGAGACTTTGGTTTGGAACAACCATCAGTTTATTTATGCTGTTGAAAGAATTCTTCTTGGATTATAGGGATGAGGACATGTCCTCCTCTTTCTCTTCCCTGGAGAGTTACTCACCCGTGTGGTCGATTCATCATAAAATCGCCATCTGCTTCCATGAATATGAGAAGTTACTCACCCGTGTGGTCGATTCATCATAAAATCGCCATCTGCTTCCATGAATATGAGAAGTCACGCAGGGAAAGGTGCAGACAGCTCTTGTTTGATAATGGTGTTTGGCCACTGTCTCTGCTTGTAAGAAGGATAAGAGGGCTCTGTGACCTTGACAGTGGTAGACATTCAGCTATGAAAACAGTGAGACTCGGAAGCACGAATATGTAGAGCCAAGAGGGGAATTTGATTTCTGGCTTTATTTTTATAGAGGAGATCAGGCATGACGAAGTATATCAGAAAAGCTTGCTTAGAAGTAGCTGGACAGCTGCAGACCTAGGGCCCAGTCAGAGGCTTTCTAACCTAGTTAACTCTTACACATGTTCTTGGTAACTCCTCTGAGAACCTTGGGAACTACTATCAGCAAGACTTTGGGAAGGCATCCTCTGTCTTACCCATTCTCCTACCTAACTTGTTCTGCCTACTCCAGCAACCTGCTGGGTGCCATAACCTTCCTTTTTCTAGTAAACACAGTGGATGTCACAGGATGGTCCCTCACACCTGGGAGTAGCCAGCACCAGTATCTGAGCACTCTTTCTTGAGTCATGGCAACATGCTCCTTGGTAACAGTAGTCTGCCTATGAAATGAATGGACAATACTGAACTACTTAAGCCTCTGGGACTGTCTGTAAGTATGTGTGGACCCAGGTGTCCCTAAAAGAGACAAGCCAAGGAGCCTGGAGGAAAGAAGACTGCACTTGTCCTGAAAGGAAGAGGAGAGGGTGAGTGAGGTCGTTAAGAAGAGGAGGGGAAGCTTTCCTGGTGGGAAGAACCCCAGGAACCAGGACAAAATGAGGGTTAGCAACATCATTTCTATTCCTTGAGCCTTCATAGAGTCTAAGTTGCTGTGCCACCATATGACCTGCATTCGCTCATTTAATTGCCACAGATAGGTACCACTCACAATCGTATTTTTGTGCTGAGGACAGAAGCTCAGGGAGGCGAATTGACTTGCCCCAAGTCACAAAGCCAATAAGTGGTGAGGGCTGGATTGTATCAAGTAGATATAGCCATGAGGATGGCGAAGAGGCTAGCCTTGCTGTAGCCAAAGGGCTGTGTACCAGAGCGTTGTTCTGCATGGGTAGCCTTCAGCTAGAACAACTGTGCTGCTACAGAACTGGAGGGATATAAAGGGAAGGGTTTACTCCATAGAGTTCTCCAGCCTGCCGAAAAGGCATATCTTTGACTCTCCTTATTTCTGGGGGCCCTGGTGTCATGGTGAGCTATTCGGAATTCCTTCTTTGCCACCTTCCCCAGACAATCACAGCACATCACCACATCAGCAGTGATGCTCAAAAAAGAATTTTTAAAAAATATTTTACCCATGCATTTGACAAAGAGCACAAGCAAGGGGAGCAGCAGAGCGGGAGGGAGAAAGAAGAAAATTTCTCCACATCCGCACCAACACCTGTTGTTTCTTGTGTTGTTGATTTTAGCCGTCTGACAGGTGTAGGGTGATAGCTCATTGTGGTTTTGATTTGCATTTCCCTGATGGTGAGCGATGGTGAACATCTTTTCTTGTGTCTGTTAGGCAGCTGGATGTCTTTGGAAAAATGTCTGTTCATGTCTTCTGCCCATTCTTTAATTGGATCTTTTTCTGGTGTTGAGTTATAGAAGTTCTTTATGTATTTTGATCCTGACCCTTTATCAGATAGCTCATTTGCAAATTTCCCATTCAGTAGTTGCCTTTTAATTTTGTTGATTGTTTCCTTCACTGTGTAGAAGCTTTTCATTTTGGTGTAGTTCCAGTAGTTTATTTTTGCTTTTGTTTCCCTTGCCTCAGGAGACATAACTAGAACAAAGTTGTTATGGCCAATGTCAAAAAGGTTACTGCTTGTGTTTTCTTCCAGGACTTTTATGGTTTCAGGTGTCACATTTAAGTCCTTAATCTATTTGGCATCTATTTTTGTGTGTGGTATAAGAAAGTGGTCCAGTTTCACTCTTTTGCATGGAATTGTCCAGTTTTCCTGACACAATTTGTTGAAGAGACTGTCCTTTTCTCATTGGATTTTCTTTGTTGAAGGTTAACTGGCCATATAGTTGTGGCTTTATTTCTGGGTTTCTATTCTGCTATATTGATCTATGTGTCTATTTCTGTGCCAATACCATACTGTCTTGATTATTTCAGCTTTGTAGTATAACTTGAAGTCTGGAACTGTGATGCCTCCAGCTTTTCTTTTCTTTCCTTTTCTTTCTTTCTTTCTTTTTCTTTCTTTCTTTTTTTTTTTGTGATTGCTTTGGCTATTTGGAGTCTTTTGTGGTTCCATACAAATTTTAGAATTGTTTGTTGTAGCTCTGTGAAAAATGCTGGTGGTATTTTGACAAGGATTGAATTAAATGTGTAGATTGCTTTGGGTAACATAGACATTTTAACAATATTTGTTCTTATAATTCAGGAGGATGGAATGTCTTTCCATTTATTTGTGTTGTCTATAGTATCTTTCATCAGTGTAGTTTTTAGAGTATAGGTCTTTACCTCTTTGGTTAGGTTCATTCCTAGGTATTTTATTATTTTTGGTGCAATTGTAAATGGGATTGTTTTCTTAATTTCTCTTTCTGCTGCTTCATTCTTGGTATATAGAAATTCAACAGATTTTTGAATGTTGATTTTGGATCCTGTGACTTTACTGAATTTGTTTATCAGTTCTACCAGTTTTTTGGTGGAGCCTTTCAGGTTTTCTATATATAGTATCATGTCATCTGCAAATAGTGAAAGTTTTTACTTCTTTCTTACTGATTTGGTTGCCCTTTATTATTATTTTTTGTTGTTGTTGTCTGATTGCTGTGGCTAGGACTTCTAGTACCAGGTTGAATAAAAGTGGGGAGAGAGGACATCCTTGTCTTATTTCTGATCTTAGAGGAAAAGCTCTCAGTTTTTCCCAATAGAGGATGATGTTAACTGGGTTTTTCATATATGGCCTTTATTATAATGAAGTATGTTCCCTCTAAACATACTTTATTTAGGGTTTTTATCATGAATGATGTTGTGTTTTGTCAAATGCTTTTTTTTTGCATCTATTGAAATGATCATATAGTTCTTATAATTTCTTATATTGATGTGATGTATCATGATGATTGATCTGTAAATATTGATCTACCCTTGCAACCCACGAATAAATACCATTTGATTCTGGTGAGTGATTTTTTTTTAATGTGTTGTTGAATTTGGTTTGCTAGTATCTTATTGAGGATTTTTGCATCTATATTCATCAGGGATATTGACCTGTAGTTCTCTTTGTTAGCAGTGTCTTTATTTGTGTTCGTTATCAGGGTAATGCTGGCCTCATAGAATGAATTTGGATATTTTCCTTCCTCTTCTATGTTTTTTGGAATAGTTTGAGAAGACTAGGTATTCTTTAAATGTTTGGTAGACTTCACCTGTGAAGCCATCTGGTCCTGGGCTTTTGTTTGTTGGGAGATTTTTGATTACTGAGTCAATTTCTTTGCTGGTTATAGGTCTGTTCAAATTTTCTATTTCTTCCTGTTTTAATGTTGGTAGTTTATGTATTTCTAGGAGTTTATCTATTTCTTCGAAGTTGTCCATTTGTTGGCATATAGTTTTCAAAATATTCTCCTATAATTCTATTTCTGTGATGCTGGTATTATTCCTCCTCTCCTATTTGTGATTTTATCTATTTGAGTTTTTCCTCTTTTTTCTTGAGAAGTCTGGGTAGAGGTTTATCAATGTTATTGATTTTTCCAAAGAACCAGTCCCTGGTTTCATTGTTTTTTGTAGTGTCAATATAATTTATTTCTGCTCTAATCTTTATTATTTCCTTCCTTCAGCTGGGTTTAGACTTCAATTGGTTTTCTTTTTCTAGCTCCTTTGAGTGTAAGGTCATGTTGTTTATTTGAGACCTTTCTTGCTTCTTGAGGTAGGCCTGTATTGCTATGTACTTGCCCTCTTAGAATCGCTTTTGCTGCATCCCAGAGGTTTTGGACTGTTATGTTTTCAATTTCATTTGTTTCCATGTACTTTTTTTTTCTTCTTTTATTTCCTTGTTGACTTATTCATTGTTTCGTAGCATGTAATTTAACCTCCATGTATTTGTGGTCCAATTTTCCTATGGTTGACTCCTAGTTTCATAGCATTGTGGTCAGCAAGATGCATGGTATGACTTTGAACTTCTTGAATTTGTTGAGGTTTGTTTTGTGGGCTAATATGTGATTTATTCTGGAGACTGTTTCATATGCACTTGAAAAGAATGTGTATTCTGCTGTTTTAGGATGGAGTGCTCTGAATATATCTGTTAAGCCCATCTGGTCCAGTGTGTTGTTCAAAGCCATTGTTTCCTTTTGATTTTCAATCTAGATGTCCTGTCCATTAATGTAAATGGGGTGTTAAAGTCTCCTCCAATTACTGTATTATTGATTAGTTTATGTTTGTTACTAAATTTTTAATGTATTTGGGTGTTCCTATGTTGGGTGCATAAATATTTATGATGTTATATCTTCTTGTTGGATTGTCCCCTTTATTATTATATAGTGTCCTTCTTTGTCTCTTTTTACAGTCTTTGTTTTAAAGTCTAGTTTGTCCATATAAGTATTGCTGCTCTGGCTTTCTTTTTGACATCCATTTGCATGATAGATGTTTCTCTATCCCCTCACTTTCAATCTGCAGGTTCCTTCAGTCTAAAATGAATCTCTTATAGGCAGCATGTAGATGGATCTTATTTTTTTTTTAATCCATTCTGACACCCTGTGTCTTTTGAATGGAGCATTTAGTCCATTTACATTCAAAGTATTTATTGACAGATTTGTATTTATTGTTATTTTATTACTTGGTTTATGGTTGTTCCTGAAGATTTTCTCTGATCCTTTCTGGTCTTTCTCTCCTTCATGTTTTGCTGATTTTCTTAAGTGATACATTTGGATTTATTTCTTTTTATTCTTTGCATATTTATTAGTGGTTTTTAAGATATGGTTACTATTGTATTTGTGTATAACCTCTTCTGCATATAGCAGTTTGTATTCAGTTGATGATCATTTAAGTTTGAACCCATTCTTTTCTCTTATCCTGCTCATATTTTAGGCATATGTTATTATATTTTATATCCTTTTATTTTGTGAGTTCCTTGGCTTACTTTTTACAGAAAAATTTTTTTTAACTGCTTTTATGTTTCCTACCTTTACACTGTCACTTTTGGTCTTTCCTTTCTACTCAGAGTCTCCTATACTGGGTTGGTGGTCATGAACTCCTTTAGTTTTTGTTTGTCTGGACAACTCTCTCTTTCTATTCTGAATAATTTAGCCTTGCTGGATAGAGTATTCCCAGCTGCAGATTTTTCCCATCCAGCACTTCGAATATATCATGCCACCCTCTTCATGCTTGCAAAGTTTTTGTTGAAAAATCTCCTGTTAGCCTTATGGGTTTTCCCCTGTAAGTTAGTGTCTTCTTTAATCTTGCTGCTTGAAAATTTTTTTCTTTATCACTATATTTTTCCAGTTTAATTACAATATGTCTTGGTCTGCTTTTGTTGATTTTAATGGGTGTTCTCTGTGCATCCTGAATCTGGATGTCTGTTTTCTTCCCCAGATTAGAAAGGTTTTCAGCTATTATATCTTCAAATAAATTTCTGCCCTCTTTTCTGTTTCATCTTCTTCTAGAACTCCTGTGATATGAATGTTATTATGTTTGATGGAGTCACTGAGTTCCCTAGGTCTATCCTCATTTTGCATAATTCTTTTTTCTCTCTTTTATTCAGTCTGGTTCTCTCTGTTACTTTGTCTTCTAGGTCATTAATTCATTCCTCTGATTTTTCCATCTTGCTGTTTATTCTAACAAATGTGTTTCTCATTTCATTTGTTGTTCCCTTTATCTCTGCTATGTCTGTCCTCATCTCTCTTTTAAGGGTCCCCGTCATGCCTCCACTCTTTTCTCAAGTCCACTGAATCATTATGACCATTGTTTTAAATTCTCTATCAGGCATTTTACTTTTATCTGTTTGGCATAGATCTCTGGCTGTGGTCTTGTCCTGTTCTTTCATTGGGGTAAACTTCTCTGTCTCCTCATTTTGTCTGCCTCTCTGTCTGTTTCTCTGCATTAAGAAAGCTCTTTTTTCTGCTCTTGAACCAGTGACTTTATGTAGAAGAGATCCTGGAGTGCCCTGGCATGCAGTGTCCCCTGTTCACCTGAACCTGGCACTTCAGGATACTATCCTGTGTGTGTTGCTTACATCCTACTGTTGTGTCTGAGTCACTTTACCTTTCAGTGCATTTGTTTGCACTGACACTCTGCCTGTTTTATGCTGTGTTTGATCTCTGTGGTGTCAAGGGATGCAGGCAGGCCAGCTCTGAGGGGACATAGTTGCTGGGGAACTTGGGAGCAGGCAGGCAGTGTTAGCAACATTTGCAGTGAGCCACTACTCCTATGCTGGATTCCCCCAAGTGCTGTAGGGTCTAGAGTCAATGCATTGGGATGGCAGGGGGTGCAAGGCTGGGCATGGCATGTGATAATGGCTGGGCATGACTGATCCCAGTGTGCAGAGGTGAGTGGGAGCATGTGCTGAGTGAGCACACGTTGGTGGGTGGGTGTGCATTGAGGTGTATGTGTCAGGGAATGGTGGCAGCTGTGTACCCATTGGCTGGGGAGGGGTGGGGCTCACAGGAGTCTTTAACAAAATTTGCCCTGAGCTGAGAGTAGCAGACTTGGAATGGAAGAGTCCTCTGGAGAACTCAGTGTGGGGTACTGCTGGAAGGTAAGGGAGCAAGTGTCTGTGCAGCCCCAACTCCCTTACATGGCCCCATGTTTATGCTCTGGGGGTGGAAAATGGGGCTTGCCAGTTCCATCATTTTTATGTCCCCCAACACACTCGAAATCAGATCTGTCTTTGTTTGCCCTTGTTTGCCCTTGCTATATAAACCACTGTGTTTATGCGTTGTCTCTGTGCAGGCTATTGTCTCTTTAAGGGCAGTAACCCAGCCATCACTCATCCTCCCAGCTTTCCCAGTGCTGAGTCAGCTGACCTCCAGTGCTCCAGGCTCCAAGTCCCATGGGTTTTATAAACTCATGGATTTTAGTCTTTTTGGCTTTTAAAGCTGAACATTATGGGGATCAGTCTTCCCTGGGTGAGCTCCCTGGTGAGAGGACCCCTTTCCCTGCCCTCTCCATACACACAGCTCCCTCTCTCCTGTGGGCAACCTCCCTCTGCTTTTCTGACCTTCCCAACCTCTCAGCTGCAGCTTCTCTATATTTAGTTGTGGGATTTCTTCTGCCAGTCTTCACATTGCTCTCTAGTTTGTTGACTTGGATATGGATGGTCTCAAATTGAAAATGTGGGTTAGGGTGAGGTCAGTGTCCTCCTACTCTGCCATCTTCCCAAGGTCCCTTCTAAATTGGCTACTTTTTGATTAAAACCTTCTTTATACCTTAATTTTTCTCAACTTAAAAACATGAATTTATGCACATCAATTTCTATACACACACCTGTCTTCCCTATATCTAGCAGATGTCATTTTTTTTAAACCATTATGATTTAACCAACAAATGCAGATAAGCTACCCATCCCTCAGGTACCCTCTAATTTTTGTGAACATCTTACTTGATGTTTTGAGCATTCTGATCCCATCTTTTGGAGCACCCCTCTTCCACCTCTCTGTCTGGTCACATCCTCTGTTCTCTTCAAGACCCAATTTAAAATCTGCCTGTCCTAAGTAGCTCTCATTGTGGACCCCAATCCACACTGATAGCTTCCTTCCCCTCTCTGCTTATTTGTGGTCTTTGAGAAGAACCTAAAATGTCCTTAAAATTCATGGAGTTCCAAAAACCCTTTATCATTTAGCAAAATGACTGTAACCTAAACACTATTTGGGTGACCATGCTGAGCAAGAAAGACAGGGAAGTTTATTATGTCTTGGTGTCTGGTTTAGGTGTTGAGGACAGTTGAGGTCTCCCCATTATGCCCTGAGGAGATGGAAGGTCACCAAGAACAAAAAGAAATCCAGACACACACAGAGGTGCAATTGTTTATTTACTCAGTAAAAAACATAAGGAATCTGTGCCAGAGAAGGTCAACCATAGCACTTTAGAAATGAATTAAAAAAAAAAAGAACTTCAGTTTGGGCAGTACTGTAGTCTTTGATCATTATTCAGCCAGGACGTTCTTGATTTTTTTAAAATATATATAAATCCCCAAACATTATGGAAATGTACCTGTTTTCTGAGGTTCGTTAAATTATACTTAAGTTCATTTTTCATGTGGAAAATGAGCTTCGGGCCTGAATATGATGAATTGTTTCCTCTGTATGGCAGAGTTGGAGGAAGTTTAATTTAGTGCTGGTACAGTAGGCTTGGTTTGCCTCCTATTTTATTCTGGGGCTGCAGTGATTAATAGGATTACATTGGAGTGATCACAGCTCCTGTTTGTTTATCCCATCACCGAGGTCAGTGCTGAGGCTGTGATTTCTGGGTTTTCTGGGTTTTGAAACCTTGTTTGTCGTGTTCATAATGTAATAAACTTCTATATCATCACCCATGGAACAGAGCTAAGTGAAAACTCAGAACCATCCATTTTATAGGAACTGGAGTCGTGCGTTGGAAAGGTATTGATTGAGTACTTGTGGTGAACAATATCTTGTTATGGGTAAAGGAAATCAAGACCTCTGCCCTGGATGTGGTGGGAAGGCCACTTTATATTTCGGGAATCTGATTAGTACCAGAGGGCGAGGAGTAGGGTGCAGATGTGGAGGGGAAATGCCAAACAACTGATATCTTGGCTTTAGTATTGTCAAGAAGAAAGTAAAGAGATTAAATTAGTCTATTGTAAATTAGACTAAATGATAATTACTTTTCATGTTTGTTCAGATGGTGAAACATCTCACCATTTTGTGGAATACCAAGAAATACCTATTTAATTAAATGTGGTTTGATATAAAGTAGGACATGGCTTTAGCATGGCATACTGGAAAGCAAGAGCTTCTGTGTTTGAGAACAGTGCTACCTTTAGACTTGGACAAGTGGGCTCCTGCCCCAGACATCATGCCTTCAGGTGCCCTGTGCCTTAAAATGTGCCTTTGTTGAGATAGTCTAAATCCCCTTCTGATATCTGCAACTGTCCAGGGAGCTTTTAGTGCTCACTTGTCAGGGTGTCCTGGGCCGGGGTTGGGACATGAGTGGGCCCTGGTCTTATTTTCTCCATTGGAGTATCTGTAGTTCTCCACCCCATGCAACAGGTTGACCAGACACCCCGAGGCCTGTAGGATCATCCCAGGACTCCATGGTAGGGTTCATAGGGCCGGGCTCTGGTTCCAAAGGGTAGCCTGGTGAGCTGCTAACTCCTATGGCCAGTGCTGTATTTGTGAGCTCCCACAAGACTGAGCTGTTAGAATGGTGTTGACCTAATAATTTTGGGTCATTTTCACATGTTTGCAGGATGAGTTTATGACCTTGTACCTATAGTCTGCCACTGTGCCTAGGACTTGAGCCATTTATATGGACCCATGTATTGGCTCTTGCCTATCCATGCTGTGAATGCAGGTTCACTTGCCATCTGCAACACCCGAGGGCAGCAGACTTGGAGGCAGGGATCTTGTACTCATAATCCCTTGCTGCTGGAACCCAGAGCAGCTGTCCTACCCTGTCTGTAGGCTCCCTACAACATGTCGGGATGTCCTGAGGGGTGACGGTGTCTGTCCCCCTCAAGTATTTCAAGACTGTTACTTGGCAGTGCCCGTGGACACTTGTAAGGGGTGTCCTCTCCTGCCTTTGATGTATATGTTGAGTTCATGCTGTCCCACGTTGCTGGACAAAGGGAAGGCTTACCTCGCCCTAATGAGAATTCTCTTTGCTCCTTTTATCCTCCCCTCTGGCGGCATTCTACAGAAGACAAGGGCAAGGTCAACGGTGGGAGGGGTCCCATTTTAAGAAGGCTGTGATCATGTCTTAAAGGCTCAAAGAAGACATGGGGTTGGGGCGCCTGGGTGGCTCAGTGGGTTAAGCCTCTGCCTTAGGCTCAGGTCATGATCCCAGGGTCCTGGGATTGAGCCCCGCATCGGGCTCTCTGCTTGGCTGGGAGCCTGCTTCCCTTCCTCTCTCTCTGCCTCTCTCTCTGCGTGTCTCTCTGCCCACCTGTGATCTCTGTCTGTCAAATAAAAAAAAAGAAAAAAAAAAGAAGACATGGGGTTGGAGGACGTGTTGTGCTGTACTTACACTGTACAGTTTTGAAAAGTGGATTTAATATGACTATAACACAAGTTAATTATTTGCATTTTCCTACATCCTCTGAGTAAGACTTGCACTTGTGGACCATTGTCAGTGAAGCACAATAAATATTCTTGTGAGAGTCAGTAGAAGCCTGTGTTCCTGGGCAGCATGGCAGATGATAGAGTGTCAGGAGTAATGATGGAAGCAGCCCTACATAAATGGACTTTTTTCTCAATGATGGCATGGTGAGTCATAATGGCACTGCTCCATTTTTTTTCATAGGGGGTGATAGGACATTAGCCAGGAATGAGACCTATGGCAGTGGAGAATGTGAACCGATGATGCCTGGTCATGGGCAGGAAGGGATGGTACCTAGATACTAAGGAGAAACATCACACACACTGATTGGAAAATAAACCCAACATGTATCTCCACTCTCTCCATTCTTCTGCGTCTTCGTCCACCAATCACCATACCTCACATCAGCCCATGAATTCTCTACATTTAAAAGAAATAAAACTGCTAGCATTAGACGAAGACCCCACAAGATTGATTGCCAAGGGCTCCTCATACCCTAGGGATGGCCCTGTTAGGCAGGGCATTTATTAGTGTGACTCAGAAAATAGATTTGTGTTCAGCTTGGACCCAAAGCTGGAATTTATTCTCCCCAATGAAAAGGAGAGGAATGTGAAACCAACCTATTTCTTGGCATACAGGAAAAACAAAGGAGGGAAGAGAAAAGGAGAAAAGGTAGGAGGGGAGATTGTTGGGCTGAGACACAGAAAGAGAAACTGTCCTGGGGTGAGAGGTTACCAGCATCAGATACTTGGTTAAGAACATCACAGGGGCTCCTGGGTGGCGTTTTGTTAAGTGTCTGCCTTCGGCTCAGGCCATGATCCCAGGGTCCTGGGATAGAGCCCTATGTTATGTCGGGTCCCTGCTGGGTGGGGAGTCTTCTTCTCCCTCTCCCTCTGCCCCTCCCTCTACTCATTCCCCTGCCCTTCCTCCCACTCATACACTCTCTCCACCCCCAAATAAATAAATAAATAAAATCTCAAGAACTTTGGAGGAAAGCAGACTCTTAAGTAAAAGATGAACACCCTGTGTTTTGAAATATGTGCTGCCTGTATTTGGGGACACAGTTGGCATTTCCTAAAACTAGTAATTAGGAACTTTTGGAGAAGGATATGTCCATCCATTATATGTGTGACAGAGAACAATGTGGGAGGTGTGGGTTAAGGGTGCCAGGAAATGGGCAGTGCAACTCAAAGATAAATCCAGATTATAAGTAAACCAGGTAGCACTCTTATTGAGACCACATTTTTTTTAATTGAAGTATAGTTGATGCACGATGTTACATTAATTTTAGGGTACAACATAGTGATTTAACAATTCTATCTTTTATGCCATGCTCACCCTCCAAGTGTAGCTATCACCTCTCACCATACAACACCATTATAATACCACTGACTATGTTCTCTATGCTGTGCCTTTACTTCCATGATTTGTTCATTCCATAACTGGAATCCTGTCTCTCCTCCTTCCATTTAGGCATTTTGTCCATCCTCTCCCCTCTCCCCTCTGGCAACCACCAGTTTGTTCTCCATATTTGCGGGTCTGTTTCTGCTTTTTGTTTGTTTGTAGATTCCACATATAAGTGAAATCATATGGTATTTGTCTTTCTCTGACTTATTTCACTAAGCATGATACTCTCTAGGTCCATTCGTGTTGTGATAAATGGCGAGATCTCATTCTTTTTTAATGGCTGAGTAACATTCCATTGTATATATATAGAATGTCCTCTTAACCCATTCGTTTACTGATGGATACTTACATTGCTTCCATATCTTGGCTTTTATAATAATGTCGTTGTAAACATAAGGGTGCAAATATTTTTTCGAATTGGTGTTTTCATATTTGGGGGCTAAATACCCAGTAGTGGGATTACTGGATCATATGGTAGTTTTTAAAAAAATTTTGAGGACCCTCCCTACTGTTTTCCACAGTGGGTGCACCAGTTTGCATTCCTACCAATGGTGTCGGAGAGTTCCTTTCTCTCCACATCCTCCGCCTTGTTATTTGTCTTTTTGAGTCTAGCCATTCTGACAGGTGTGAGGTGATACCTCATTGTGGTGTGGTTTTGATTTGCATTCCTCTGGTAATTAGGGATGTTGAACATCTTTTCATGTGTCTCTTGACCATCTGTGTGTCTCCTTTGGACAAATGTCTATCCGGATGTCCTGTCCGTTTTTAAATCAGATCATTTGTTTTTCTAGAGATCTGTTATGTCTCTAAATCACTGTAATTTTCCAGATAATTATTGACAGATTCTTTAGTCACTCAGTGAGGTACGTTTTTGTAATGCTTTTTGTCAGGCTGTCTTCAGCCTTTTCATTAAGACTTGGACAATTTTTGACTTTGGTCTTCAGGATGGTTTAAAAGATTCATTTTCCTTTTCGGGTGCCTGGGTGATGGCTCAGTCATTGAAGCCGCTGACTCTTGATTTAGGCTCAGGTCATGGTCTCAGGGTCATGAGATTGAGCCTTGCAACAGGCTCTGTGCTGGGCATGGAGCCTGCTTAAGATTCCTTTTCTCAGGGGCACCTGGGTGGCTCAGTGTGTTAAAGCCTCTGCCTTCAGCTCAGGTCATGATCCTGGGGTGCTGGGATCGAGCCCCACATTGAGCTCTCTGGTCAGCAGGGAGCCTGCTTCCTCCTCTCTTTCTGCCTGCCTTTCTGCCTACTTGTGATCTCTGTCAAATAAATAAATAAAATCTTAAAAAAAAAAAGATTCTCACCCTCCATCTGATCCTTCCCTAAACCCCCTCCAAAGAAATATAAATGATTCATGCTCCTCTGCTATATTTCTACTAGACTGTATGCTCCTCATTCCATTATTAAATAGATGTCTGTAATATATTGCTCCCTCAGGGATTCCTGTGCAACTACTCTGGTTTCCTGATGTTTTGTACTTATTCTTCCTAATGGGCATTTTTGGCAATGCCAGGTCTTGTCAGTTACACAGCTGCTGGTTCAACCCAACTGCTCCTCACCTGCCTTCTCTCCTTCTCAAGATTCTCAGTAGAAACACTCTTAGGCTGAAACAAGAATATCTCAGTAATCAAGGTGTCACAAACATCCCATGATTATTACAGTTTATAAAATACATATTTCATTGACTTGCCTCATTTTCTGTCCATTTGATCAGCTAAGAGGCTCTCCATAAAAAAGACAAATATTGAGGCAGGGATGATAAGGAGATTGAAATTACCAGGGGGGTCATTTCAGAAACTTGTTAGACATTCAAATAAAAGAAAGAAAAGGGGGAAAAAAAGACTTTCAAATGACTTCATAAAACAAGTTCTCCCCAGTGTCATATGTCATTCTTGAATACTGTTAACTTTTCTTTAGAGACCCAGAAAAACAAAATCACAGAACAATCTACATGGTTTGTGATTGGAATTGGAGTTCACTGTGGGCAATGAGGGAAGGGAGGCGGTGCCTTGCAGGACCTATATTATTGCAGGTAGACACCACAGCCTCAGTAACATGGACTGTCCCCTGCACGTGTACCATGAGTGGGGATGTAAGGGGTGTTGTGTGTGCCTTTTGAGAATAGAAGTTATTATAGGTGGAAACTATAACCTCCAATACCTGCCCTTCCACCCTCTCCCCAGTTACCTGTGTGGCCTCACCTCCAACCACTCTCCATCTGGCTCTTTGCTGCACTCACAGTGGCCTCTTATCTGGTCTTTGAGAAACACGCTTGCCTTAGGAAGGTGTGATCACTGGTTCTTCAGTTCTCAATGCCCTTTCTTCAGAAGCCTGCCCAGCTTGCCTTCTTATTTCCTTTTGGTCTTGTTTCAGATCTCTCCAGCTTAGCTCAGGGTGACCTTTATTTCCTGGCTCCATTGTATAAAATATACCTTAAACACACACACACACACACACACACACACACACACACACACACGTGTGTGCACCTATACACACACTTCGTATTTTTCTTCCCATCATAATCACAGTATCAGTGTAAATACAAGCATACCTCAGAAAAATAGAGAGTTCAGTTCCAGACCACAGCAGTAAAGGGAGTCAGATAAATTTTTTGGTTTCCTAGTACATCGCTATACCGCAATCCATTATGTGTGTAATGGCGTTATATCTTAAAAAAAAAAAAAAAAAAGTACATACTTGAAGAATTCTTTGTGGACAAAAAGTGCCAACTGAGCTTTCAGCCAGTCATAATCACCGATCACAGAGCACCATAACCAATATTATCATAATGAAAAATCATAAAAAAAAATAAAAAATAAAAAATAAAAAATTAAAAAATAAAATCATAATGAAAAAGTTTGAAATATTGTGAGGATTACCAAGATGTGACACAGGGACATGAAGTGAACAAATACTGTTGGAAACAGGGCGCCCATAGATTTCCTTGAGGCAGGGTTGCCGCACATCTTCAATTTGTAAAAAATGCAATAAGGTGAAGCACCATAATGTGGGGTGTGCCTGTATTTTATTTATCTACCTTGTTTATCTTTCCCCATCACAAGATGTATGTAACCTTGGGGGTGGAGGATTATTTTCTGTTTGGATCACTGCTGTCCCCCCAACACTCAATGAGACTTACAGGCCCTCCATAAATACTTGTGGAATGAATAAACGAGACTTCCACTGAGCACACAGATTATGTATAAGGATCATGAGACACAGAGCACACAAGGAGAACAGAACCCTGAACCTTACTCTCCTTATTCTCTGGTGACTTCTGCTGTGTCTCTCCATTAGCCAAACCCAGCTGGAATCCAGGGTAAAAGGGAGCCCTTTGATGAAATCTGTGCATGTCAGGCTTGCAAGATAGGAAAGATGTAGGAAAATAACCAGTGGAAGTCCCATGTGCTGTTCAGTATCCACTCTTTTTCCTTCCTCTGGTTGAAACCCAACACAGGAGATGCCCAAAGTCCCATCAGCTGCATTAGGAACAAATGCCAGTGTGTCATACCCCCACTTAAAACACGAGCTGCTGATGGAGTTCTTGCACGTAAGGTGGCTAGGAGGAAAAGGGCAAGAGGGTTGGAGAAACAATTCAGTGACATAAAATATAGCTGCTAAGGTCCCTGATTCTGTAGCTGGTCTGTAGCCTTCTTCCTTCCTCAGAGTACTGGTCTTCTTCCACCACCCATTCCATGTTCCTCTCCCCTCTGCTGCAGCCTTAGCTGGATGGTGTTCTTTATCCACCTGGTGACCCCGTCTTTCATCCCTGCAGGATCTGAGATTTGGGATGCCTTCTTTTTGTTAGATGGCTGGAATTTCCCATTGGTCACTACTGTTGGACAGGGAGGGACTCTGAGGAGGACCCAGGGAATCCCTGGTTTTCACAGATAGCCCCCTATCGTATGGCAGCAACCCACCTTCTTCCCTCTCAACACACATAATCTTGGCCGGTACGGAGACCTGCTTCTCACACCATTGGCTTTTTGGCACGAGGAACCCAGAATGGGGACATTCTGTTTGCATTCTGTTCCACACATTTCTGTTTTCTGGTTGAATTGCTCTTTCCGTGGATCTTAGTACCTCCTAGCACATCACACCCAAAGTTCTTCAAGAGGGTTATTAGATGTGGTTGGGAGAGCAGTCACTCCCACTAGCCCCATGCATTCTGGCAGTGGAGGAGACAGCACTAAATATTTGCCAGTAAGCCATGTACTTCACCTTTGTCCCACCACCCTGACCTTGTTCTCCATGATCAGCTCCTGCCATCATTGAAGACTATGAAGTTGCTGTTTACAATTTTGTCATCGTGCACATATAAATTTTAATAACTGTGTTCTTTAGATTTCTTTAGCAAGCTATACATATATTTTTTTTCTGTTTTACAGTTCTGGGAATAGGTTTCCTTTTCTCTCCTTCCCCCCCCCCCGTTTATTTCATCCTTGATTGGGTATAAATCTCCTCAAGCCAACAGTCTCTCTAAGCATGAAGGGGTGTATTTCCCTTAGCTTCCTTTCCCAGTTACGTAGGCACGAGTAGAACTTCAGCAGGATGGGAAAATGTGGGCTCACACCATTATTGCATTCTTTCAGGAAGTTGAGGATCAGGGAAAGGAGATTAGGGGCCTTGGATCTTCTTGTTGGAGCTGCCCAAACAGGCTCTGCCTTTCTTTTTCTTGCCTACCAAAATTTGGGTCTACTCCCAGTGCTGGTGGGTTAACATCCTGTAATTCTGCTTCTTTGACTATATGCCAAGCTATTCTGCCATCTCAGCTTTGTAGATTTGCTGCCAGCTCTGACTTGCAGAGCTGGGTATAGATTTAATCTGTTTTGTGCCTATGGTCCATCTGGATCCCCTTATCCAGCTTGGCTTCTCTTTGTCTCTATTCACTGCATAAGGAAGCTTAGATGCTTTGCAATGTTTTTCTCTTACAGGTCAGTGCAATTCATGCAATTCATGCAAGCATATAACCAAGGGTAAATTCTGAGAACCTCAGTCCCATGCATGCCTGGAGAGGGACATGTGTTCCTGTAAGTCCATGTATAGCAGTCATTCCAAAAAAAAAAAAAAAACAACAACAACCCTCAGTGATTTGATGTGGTTACTCTTGCTGCACTCAGTAGCTCAGAGAATTTGACCTCACTCTGGGACAAGCTTCAAACTGTGGCAAATAAGTGACCTTAATTTCCTGGGTCAAAAATCAAACTGTGGAGGGGCGCCTGGGTGGCTCTGTCAGTTATGTGTCTGACTCTTGCTCTCAGCTCAGATCTTGATCTCAAGGTTCTGAGTGCAAGGCCCGCATTGGGTTCCATGCCAGGTGTGGAGCCTACTTCAAAACAAAACAAAACAAAACAAAATAAAAACTGTGATCATCCAGAAGTAAATGGAAAACCTGTATGGTTTCCCAGGAAGGATTCTTATAATGACACATTCAAATCCTATCCAATATACTTTTTCTTTATAAAGTGAAGGAAGTAGGTATGGGTGAGGATACGTCTGTGGAGGTTTTTCTCCCCCCATACTAGACTCCCTGGTCTGTGTATGTCTTGACCTTTGGTTTCTGTTCCTCTTGTCCTAAAAGGCTATCAAAAGCAGTTTTCTGGTTTGGAAAATAGTCACATGGCAAACATGGCCTCCAGGCTGAACTTAATTACCTCTCGATTTCCAGTTTCCTGTTATTTTGGCCATGTATGCCTCGCTCCCTTTTCAGCTTTTCCAACTGTGTAAAGAAGGGTTTGTTGAAGTTTTATCCAGGTTTATAAAAGTTGTTCTCAAGGAAGGGTTGGTAAGAATAACCTAGCCTGTCTTAACAAAAATCTGGAAGCCTGCCTTGAATTTTTGGCAGGGCAGACTCAGACACTAGCAGCGAGTGGACGGTAATGGTACTATCCAACCTGAACCCACCCTTTCTGCTCAGTCTTATATTGTACACCCCTTCTTGGTGCTGGGCCTTGTTCTTCTTTTTAAGTTTTTTTTTTTTTAAGATTTTATTTATTTATTTGACAGAGAGAGAGAGATCACAAGTAGGCAGAGAGTCGGGCAGAGAGAGAGGGGGAAGCAGGCTCTCTGCTCAGCAGGGATGCTGAGGCAGATGCAGGGCTCGATCCCAGGAACCTGAGATCATGACCTGAGCTGAAGGCAGCAGCTTAATCCCCTGAGCCACCCAGGTGCCCCTTAAGTTTTCTTTTTAATGGAAATATAGTTGACATACAATGTTATATTTATTTCAGGTGTCCACCATAGTGATTCAAGAATTCTACATATTTTATTCAGTGTTCACCCTCTCTCACCATACAGCATTATAACAATACTGTTGACTCTATTCTCAATGCTGTGTTTCTCATCCCTGTGACTTACTGATATTTGTAACTGGAAGTTTGTAGTTTGTAATCCCCTTCCTCTACTTAGCCTATCCACCCAATTCCCCCCCATCCCCGCCTCCCAGCAACCACCAGCTTGTTCTCTGTATTTACAAGTATGATTCTGTTTCTCGCTTTTTCAAAAAAGTTTTATGTAAATTTTATGTAAATTTTTATTTATTATTATTTTATGTAAATTTTTATGTAAATTCAAGTTAGTTAACATACAGAGTTATATTAGTATGTACAAGATAGTGATTCAACACCTCCTTACAACCCTTGGTGCTCATCATGTTGTGACATCCATAACTCCCATCACCTATTTCACCTGTCCTCCCACCACCTTCGCTCTGGCAACCATCAGTACGTTCTCTATAGTTAAGAGTCTGTTTCTCGCTTTGTCTCTCTCTTTTCTTCCCTTTGCTCCTTTGTTTTGTTTCTTGAATTCCACATATGAGTGAAATCATATGGCGTTTGTCTTTCTCTGACTGTTTCGCTTAGCATCATACTCTCCAGCTCTGTCCATGTCATTTCAAATCTCAAGAGTTCATTCTTTCTGATGGTTGAGTAATATTCCATTATCTATCTATCTATATATATAGATATAGCTATTTATATCTATATCTATATCTATATATATCTATATCCATGTCTATATCTATATCTATCTATCTGTATCTATATATATCACATCTTCTTTATTCATTCATCTCTCGATGGACAGCTGGGGTTTTTCCATAGTTTGGCTATTGTAGATAATGCTGCTATATGTGCTATTGTTTGTTTTTTATCTCTATCATTCTTAATATGTGATCCCTTGAGTTTTAGAGCAGCATATACTCTGATATTTCATTATGATTTCAGACCATCTTGATGGAGCCTGGCAATATGGTTTGGCCATAAACTCAGCCTAATGATAAACAACAAAGTACCAAATTAAGTGCCACAGAAATTAGTCTTTGGTAAGGTCTTGTTTAATGTCTTTATTCATAATAATATAGACAGGTGGAATGGCTTGCTAAAGAAGTGAACACAAGTGCATTTTGTGTCATGAGCAAGAGTTAAGAATTAACCATAACTGTAGAATGGCATGTTGACTTCATTTATGATCAAACTATTCTAAAAGATAAATGAACACCGAGGCTTTATTGAAAAGGAACTTTTATACACCCTGATCTAACTGGAGGAGAGAACAAGAAAGAAAGATTCCTGCACTCTTATTCCCTTAGTACCCAAGGACTAATTAGAATTATTTTAAGACCAGAAAAGCCAAAATACATATTTTTGTGGTTTTATTGTTTTTGCCTAAATTTAAGAAGCATAATTAATGAATTTCTATCTCATGAAGGCATTATTTGGAATTGGTTAATTTTGGGAATCTGTTATTTATAATAATTTCCGATTCCAATTAGACTTATTTATTACTTCTGGAGTAGATCACTGTACCATTATTCTAAAACCACTAATAGCATAATATGCCCTAGAGAATAAACTAACACAGACCAGGGAATTTGGTCTTTTTGTGCCATAAGATTTATCTGCTATTTTACTTTAAAAATACCTTCTTGGGGTGCCTGGGTGGCTCAGAAGGTTAAAGCCTCTGCCTTTGGCTCAGGTCATGATCCCAGGGTCCTGGGATCGAGCCCCGCATCGGGCTCTCTCCTTGGTGGGGAGCCTGCTTCCTCCTCTCTCTCTCTCTGTCTGCCTCTCTGCCTACTTGTGATCTCTCTCCGTCAAATGAATGAATAAAATCTTAAAAAAAAAAAAATACCTTCTTGACTTCACTGGGGGCTTTCTTAAGGGATGAGGCCTTTTACTGAAGCTAACCCTTCCCCACATGTGGTAGAATGTGCTGTTCTGTATCTACTCAATAAAACACAGTCTCTGCTCAAATGTTCAAAAAAATACCTTCTTGAAAATTACAATAGCAATCTTGATCCTTAGACAATGCAGGGGTTAGGAGCACCAAACCTTGTGTAATGGAAAGTCCATATATAACTTTTGACTCCTCCAAAACTTCTAATGGCCTACTGGTGACCAGAAGCTGTTGACCTCCTGATCTAGAGGCAGAATTAAAGACATTGTGTTTGAGGTCAAGTAGACCACTTCGACACCTTTGGTGTTGAACTCATGGGCTTCTGGGTGGCCAGGGGCATTGTCTAATTTCAAAAGAATTTGATATTAGACATTTGATATTTAAAAGGCTGCCCTTTACTGGCAAGGTGCTTCCTGACCCCAGGGACAAAGCATTGATGGAACCAACGCAGAAAAAAAGGTTCTCACTGTCCAGGCTTTCTAGTTGTACAACCAGAAGTCTAGCAGTTGGTGTTTATATATTATCTCCAAGTCTCAGAAATCAGCAGCCTTATAGACAAGGGAAGTCCTGTTCATAAACCCAACTGCATTTGCAGCAAACATCAGAGTTATCCTCTTCCTTCCTGCCTTAAATCCTGGTACTTGCTTCTCTTCCTTACTCATCAATGTCTTTTTGTGGCATCTTTTTCCAGAATAGGGCACTTTTGCCTGGATCGAAAACCTATTCAGGCAGATATCCTTTCTACTCAATGATTTGAGTAGACTTTTGGAGTCTACTTTTTGAGTCATTGAGTAGACTCAGTGACTTTCTCCTCTACTCTTAATGGTGTCTGGGAACTTACCTGCTATCTCTTGGTCAGCAGAAGCTGCTTCTTTTGTTTTGACAGTTTTTAAACCAAGTCTCTTTCTAATATTATCAAACCATCCTTTGCTGGCAATAAATTCACGAGCTTTAGATCCGTCACCCTTCTTTTTTTTTTTTTTTTTGTAGTTACAAACATTAAAAAAATTTTTTTTTTATTTTGGATATAGTTGAAACACAATACTACATAAGTTTCAGGTGTACAACATAGTGATTCAATATCTCTATAAATTATGCTACATTCACCATCTATCTCCATGCTATGCCATTTCAGTATCATTGATTATATTCCCTATGCTGGGCCTTTCAGCCACGTGAGTCATTTGTTCTATGATGGGAATGCTGTATCTCTCACTCCCCTTAACCCATTTTGCCCATCTTCCCCACACCCTTCTCCTCTGGTAACCATCACTCTGTTCTCTGTACTTATAGATCTGATTCTCTTTTTTGTTTATTCATTTGGTTTATTTTGAGTGAAATCTATGGTATTTGTCTTTCCCTGTCTGGCTTATTTCACTTAACATAATACTCTCTAGGTCTATCCATGTTGTGATAAATGGCAAGATCTCAAGAACTCTCTCTCTCTCTCTCTTTGGTCTCATCCTTTTTATGGCTGCGTAATATTTCTCTCTCTCACACATCTTTTTTTTTTTTAAGATTTTATTTATTTATTTGACAGAGATCACAAGGAGGTAGAGAGATAGGCAGAGAGAGAATAGGAAGCAGGCTCCCCGCTGAGAAGAGAGCCTGATGCGGGGCTTGATCCCAGGACTCTGGGATCATGACCTGAGCCGAAGGCAGAGGCTTTAACCCGCTGAGCCACCCAGGTGCCCCTCTCACATCTTTTTTATCCTCTTATATCTTGATGGAACTTTGTTTGCTTCCATATTGTGGCTCTTATAAATAATGCTGCAGTAAACACAGGGGTGCATATTAACTTTTTGCATTGCTGTTTTTGCTTTTTTTGGAGCAAATACTCAGAAGTAGAATTACTAGATCATGTGATTGTTCTATTTTTAATTTTTTGAAGAACCTCTATACTGTTTTCCACAGTGGCCACACCAGTTTGCATTCCCACCAACAGTGTGTGAAAGTTCCTTTTTCTCCACATCCTCTTCAACACTTGTTATTTCTTATCTTTTTGATTTTAGCCCTTCTGACTGGTATAAGGTAAAGTTTTATTGTGGTTTTGATTTGCATTTCCCTCCTAGTTAGTGATGTCAAGCATCTTTTCATGTGTCTGTCGGCCATCTATAGTATTTTTTGGGAAACATATCTATCCAGACCCTCTGCCCCATTTTTTAGTGGGATTGTTTGCTGTTTTGGTGTTGAGTTATGTAAGTTCTTTATATGTTTTAGACATTAATTCTTTATTGGGTAATATCATTTGCAAATATCTTCTCTCATCTAGTAGGTTGCTTTTTTGTTTTATTGATGGTTTTCTTTGCTGTGTAAAAGCTTTTATTTTGATGTAGTCCCAATCATTTATTTTTGCCTTTGTTTTACTTGCCTCAGGAGACCTATCTAGAAAAAAGTTGATTCACCTTCCCTTTGCTTTAAGTTGTCATATAATGACTTAGCTTTTTCTCAAATCATGTTAGAACCTATAGGTATGCCTTTCTTATGGCAATCCTGCACCCATGTAAAAGCTGCATTTCTTACATGAGACAAAACATATTTTGTAAAAAGTGCAGGATTCTCATGACTGCTAGTGTATAAGCAGTGGCAGCTTCACAAATGTCCTTTTTTTTTTTTTTTTTAAATGGTCCTTACACTGTACATTTATCTTGAAATGGTAGGTAACTGCACCTGCAGATCTTGTTCTACAGTGGATATCAAGCAATTCAACCTTTTTTTGTGATGTTGTGGTTTTTCTCTGCTTCTTGGGAGCACTTCCCCCAGCACTAAGGACACTTCGGATGGGTCCCATGGTGTTAGTTAAGGTTTACCGTATTGCTCTAAACATGGTGAAATATATGTGAGAACCATGAGAGATCGTGTTTTTTTACTGTAACACACAAGTTCCTGGACAGATGAACTGCTCAGGCAGAGATAATTAGTGTCAGGTGGCATTTTAAGTAGGTACTTGCAACACTTGAGCTCAGCACAATAGCAACAAGAGGTTGCTGCAAATTCTTACAGTAGGACAGTGTGTACTATAGTTAATTTTAGGAGGTTATGATTTAATACTGCATCTTTACATTTATTTGCATTTCCCTTGACTATGAATGGTGCCACGTATGGTGGTATATGCCGAATTTTTGATAAATCTGAAGTTCTTCTAATAGATCTGTGTACATTTTACAGTAGTAAATGATAAAATAAATGAGCATCTACGTATATTTTATGCATTTTGACGAACCTAACTTTTTCTTATTTGGGGGGTATTTTTAGGCTACGAGGTTTGTCTGTGAGTTCTCAAACTGATGCACATCTCCGAAAAATTTCCAACGTACTTATTGAAAAAAATCTGCAGATAAGTGGGTCTATGCAGTTCAAAGGTGTGTTGTTCAAGGGTCAACTGTAGTAGAACTTCACTTTGGCATACGCATTGCCTAGTTTTGATTTGTGATTATTGATGTTCCTTAAAATTACTTGTTTAGGGAACAGAAAGTGGGGAGCTCAGCTTTATGTGTCATCTGGCCTGTTAATCTCCCTCATACTTAGAGAAGTCCAGGGAAGCAAGTGTGACACTGCCTACTTCTCTGTGATCCTTGGTCACAGATGGACATCAGGGTCCACTGGGGCCTTAAAAGCTTCATCCTCTTGGTGATATCTCTGGTGTCACTCTGTGGTCTGTGAAAGCTGCTCTGGATTTATTGGAAATAAACTCAGATCTTCATATGGGGAATATAATTATAAATAAATGAATATCTTAACAGTTAAAGAAAAACATGTTTAAACTAATACTGTATTTCTACAGGTTATCAATGCTTATCATCATTGTGGGCATCCTGGCCACATAAGGAGCCTGTTGGTATTTTATTGATGGTTAAAAATGCATACAGAATGTGATTTTCTTCTTAAAAAAAAAAAAGATTTTATTTATTTATTTATATGGGAGAAAGAGCATTGCTGGGGGAGGAACAGAGGGCAAGGGAGAAGCAGACTCTACCCCGACTCTGGAGGAGCTTGATCCCATGATCATGAGATCATGACCTGAGCCAAAATTAAGTTAGTTGCTTAACCAACTGAGCCACCCAGATGCCCCTGTGATTTTTTTCTTATATCACAAGGAGATAGCCAGTGTATTTCCAACCTGTTATTATACAGAGGCAAGTTCTCTAAATTATTTATTTTGACTCCATTTAAAGATGACATCTGTCTAATTATACAACTTTATTAAGTCTGAACCCTATTGGCTGGATGTAATCTACAAGGATCTCTGCTCAGATTTCCATGTGGCACCTGATTCTCATGTACCAAGCTCAGAGATTCCTAATTCATCTTGAGATGCTTTTTTTTCCTTGTTTTTTTTTTTTTTTAAGATTTATTTATTTATTTGAGAGAGAGAGAGAAACAGAGAGAGTGCATGCAAACAGGAAGAGGAGCAGAGGGAGAGAGAAAAATCCCATGGAGACTCCCTGTTGAGCAGGGAGTCTGCTGCTGGGCTGGATCCCAGGACTCTGAGATAATGACCTGAGCCCCAAACCAAGAGCCAGACACTTAACTGACTGAGCCACTGAGGTGACCCTTGAGATGCTCTTTTACCAGCTTCTCTCTCCACCTAGTCCTGGGAGAGGCTCAGGGCTGAGCCTTTCCTCTCCCCTCCCCTCTCTCCAGGATACTTACTCTACCTTAGCAAGGAATTCTTATCATCTGTACAGCAGGAATTTCCTACCCATGGTTTATGGTAAAAACCACATGTTGAGTTGTTACCTTTGGTTCTTCCTTTTTTAAAAAAATTTAATTATTTGACAGAGAGAGACAGAGAGAGCATAAGCAGGGGTGCAGCAGGTAGAAGGAGAAGCAGGCTCCCTGTTGAGCAGAGAGCCAGATCCGGGGCTCATTCCCAGGACCCTAGAGTCATGACCTGAACTGAAGGCAGAGTTTAACCAACTGAGCTACCCAGGTGCCCTTAGCTTTGGTTCTTGATACTTACTGGGAAATTTTTGAATTTAGAAAACTTCTTCACTTTCTTAACCATATGTCTCTTGTAATTGAAAGCTTGACTTTTCTGTTCCTTTTCCTGAAGGAGCCTATTTTTGCAGTACTTTTGCTCAGCATTCCAGCTGTAAAAATTCTACTTTTCCTCAAGGCAAAAGAGTGTCTCTCGTTAAACAGAGGGAAAGCCCAAAAACAGGGAAATGTAAAGAAGTGAGGTACATTATGTGATGCTTCTCCATGCTGGAGTAGTGGTAAAAGCATGTGACCCCAAGGGCTTCTGGGTAAAGGTAGGGTGTGAACACACACATCTGGCAGAGATGCATGTGCTTCCTGACTCGTGTTCTAAAATCCAGTAAAAAAAAAAAAAGAATGTATGAAGACATAAAGTAGAGGTAGAGAGGCAAGTCAGCAACATCAGGTATATTTTAGAAATAAGGAAATGACTTAGTTGATCTGAGATTGCTGAATCTTGAACCAATCACAGAGAAATACAGGAAATACCCTTTTGTACCACAAACCTCAAATATGCCCCAGATAGCTCAGAAAGTGAGTGTGAAGGTGATGCTCAAACCAAGCGGACTGACTGAAAGACTCTTAGTGGAGCATTTTCCCTCTCTGTTAAATACTGTGCCTCTCCAAGTCAACAGTACTTTAAAATTTTTTCTCTGTAGATAATAAACCAGGTGTTGGTGAATGTGGCACATACAAGGGGGGAGAACCAAATGGAAATGTGGATATTTAAAGAAATATTATATATGAATGTTAAGATCCCTTCCCTTGCAGAGCTCTTTAATCCCTGGGTTCACAAACTTGAGTGATTGAAAGATTATTTTCTGGGATTTCTGACAAGTCTAAGAACAAATATGTAAAGATACTGATACCAGGGTTTCTCTAATAAAAGAAGAGCCAGATTCCCTTGTGTAAAGGCCATGTTTGGGTAAGCCATAGAATTTCCAGTTAGTTTCTTAGATATGAGCAAATAGGCAACAATGAACAAACAGACACCTGAAGGAGTGTTTAACATAAAAGAGTTCAAAACAAAGCCCACAAGAAGACCATAAAACCTATAAGAAGCTAATCAGGAAAATGAAAGCTTTACAGAAATTGATCATTACTATTCTCAGACATAAGAGAAAATACTGTGAGGGAAGAACAAGATACAGTCTTTGAAGGACTATTCAGAGTAAATTTCATGGATATTAATGTATACATATCGGAAAGTAGAAAGAAAAGTGAGTTAAGGAATTCAGTAGTAGGAATTTCACATCTGAAAAACAGAAAATAGAAGGGAGGAAAACATTAAAAATTCAAGAAAAATTTCCAGAATTAAACAATTGAGTTTCCCCAAATAGCAGATGAAAATAGACTTACCCCAAGGCATAGCATCATGAAACAGAACCCTGGAGACAAAGAGAAGGTCCTAGAAGCACCAAGAGGGATGGGAGTGGTGATGGTAATCCATATAGCATCATAAATCAGAAGAACTTCAGAGCTCCTCACAGCAAGTGGAAGCTGGAAAATAGTAGAGTAATATCTTCAAACTTTTGAGAATACATGATACCCAACTGAAAATTGTATACCCAGCAAAACTATCAGTTGAGTGTGAAAGATTAGAACATTTTCAGACATTCAGAACCTTAAGGGGCACCTGGGTGGCTCAGTGGGTTAAGCCTCTGCCTTTGGCTCAGGTCATGATCTTAGGGTCCTGGGATCAAGCCCCATATCAGGCTCTCTGCTCAGCAGGGAGCCTGCTCCCCCCGCCCCCACCTGCCTCTCTGCCTACTTGTGATCTCTCTCTCTGTCAAATAAATAAATAAAAATCTTAAAAAAAAAAACCACCTTAAAACATTTTAACTCCTAAGAGTTCCCTTCTTGGGAAGCCACAGGGGAGTCTCTTCACTAAAATACAAGAGAATAAAATACAAGAGAATACATGAAGGAAGGGCAATTTATGGGGTTTGAGGAATAAGGAATCCAACTCCAGGAAGAGATGAGTATATAGGATGCCGGCTGGTGGTCAGCATGGAGGGTCACCATTTTGGAGTGGAACAGGCCAGAAAGCTCTGGGAGCGATGCCTCCAATAGAATATAATGATAAAAAAGAATACCTGGCATATTTGGTTACATTGAGAGATTTAGAGAACCCAAGAGGAGTGGAAACACAGTAATGTTAAGTACATGGGTAACAAGAACAGTATTAAATCTGAAGAAAACAAGAAGGTTTTGCAAGAAAAACATAAAGTATACTAGGACATATGGCACACATGGGTGGCTCACTGGATTAAGTGTTTGCCTTTGGCTCAGGTCATGATCTCAGAGCCCTGGGATCCAGCCCTACATCAGGCTCCTATCAGCAGGAAATCTGCTTCTCCCTCTGCTGCTCCCCTTGTTCATGCTCTCTCTATGGTGTTCTCTCTCTCAAATAAATAAATAAAATCTTTTTAAAAGTATACGAAGACACAAATATTAAATAGTCATGATGACATAAATGCAGAATAGAGTATATTACTATTTGGGGAGGATTGTAGGGGAGGGAACAATGGATGTGGTGTGGAAGTGTTGGAAGTATAGAAATGGCGAGTCTCATCTTTCATTGTGAAAAACAACAGTTAATCTCTAACCCCCTTGCCTGCCCCTTCCTCTCCACCCCAATCAAGTAGTGCGCCATAAACACGATTATTTACTGATGCAGAGGTAAATGCCAGAAGAGAGATACCTCAAAGACTTCTAGGCAGCCAACTCTGGGGATCGGGAATGATGGAAGGTAGACCTCTAAAGACAATAGTTTTCACATTAAACCCTTTGGACAAAGTGATGTATAAATCTCTGTGTAAGTGTATCATCGATTAAAACAAACTTAATGAAAAACAGAAGGAAACAGCCTAAAATTGGAGATAAAACTATGTCTCAATCCCACGTCTACTGTTTCCTTACTGTGTGACTTCAGGTCTCTGAGCCTCCCTTGTTTCGCAAGACAAATCATGACTAAATAAGGTAATTCATGTAAATCACTTAATGATGGGAAGCGTTAACCTTAAGTAGGTTGTGATAAATGGGAGGCATTTCAGTTTAGCTTTCCATGTCTTCTAAGCCTCCGAGGAAGAAACTTGTTCTTGTTCCCAATCTTGTTCAAAGTCAAACAGCTAAAAAGCATGAAAACCACTTTGACTCCGAGAGTCTGAGCGTGTGCTCACAGTTCACGACCATTTTGCCTTATCTTTCCCGCTGTTCCTTGTCGACAGAAACAAATTTTTTATCCTCATGCCATATATCTGGTATGGCACTAGACTCAAGATAGGCAATGAATTAATAGTAGAGCCAATATTATATTAGGCTGTGCATTCAATAGTTTTTCCCCTGCAGTTGAATCATTGGCTCTTTACAGGCACGGGCCATGGTGTTCTCCTGTTTCTGTTGACATAATAGGGAAGAGAATAGAGTCAATGAGTATTGCAGTACACTATTCTAGAAAATAACTCATGGCTGATTCACCCCAAGCTTGTAAATATATGTCCAAAATATTTAAAAAAAAAAAGAAATATTGGCAGTTCTTTTTCAGTAAAGGATCCATGATATTTGTTCCTTATTTCCCTGTTCCCTAAGTACTTGGAAGTCCTTCATGCACGCATCAGAGAGGGGAACAGATACAGAGACACAGGATACATCATCTTAATTTGTGTTGACTTGAAGTAAACCAATCACACAGATATTATCCTGTGTGAGAAAGCTGCCCCCAAAGACCCGAGAGGTAGATTAAATTACAAAAACTTAGCATAGCACCATGCAGCTTAGACAGGATAGTTTATCTTCTAGACAGAAACAACATGACATAGGACAGGATGGTCATAATTCTTACCTAAGTCTTAAAGAAATGCAACAGGCTAAGTACTGACGACTTTATTAGCCCCAGAAATCTAGAAGGAATTGGAAAAAAACAACAAAAATTATAAGGAGCTGGCACAATGATTTATGAGGAAAGATGAAATGAATTAAGCAGGAATTGTTTGGGTAAATGGGCGTAGGGGAGGAAAAATAATTTTACCTCTTTTCTAGCCCCTCAAAAGATAGGAAACTCAAAGGCAGCCAGGTAGTTGAGGCAAATATAGGAAAAATATAGGGTCTAGACTTCAGAGTGGGGGAGGCTGTTCATAGGAAGGTGAGAAGAGAAGATGAAGTTTTTTGGTCATCAGATGTTGCCCTGATGTGCAGATTTAGTCTTTTCCGTTAAGAAAAAAAAAATTATCTCTGGTAAGGTAATAGCTTTCTTTCTGGACAAGTCCCTTTTCTTTAAGACATTTAAGGGGGAAGTAAAAAGCTTTTCCTGAGACTGCTGGGTCTTGATTGCCTTCAGCTCAAAAGAATCCTTATGCCAAAGAGGCAAGTTCTGGGAGGCATGGATTCCACTGCATAGGGGTAAAGAAACATCATGGTGTCGCATATAAGGAAAATGGAAATATTGGAAGAAAAAATTAGAGGAAACCATAGGATGAGTAATGACAATGATAATATACCAAAGTTTGTTGTTTTTAAGTACATTGCTATAAAGAGCATGTGGAAACATTTAGAAATATTTTAAATGGAACTAAGTTAAATGTTATATTTAACATTCCAAAGAACAGAATTTTAGGAAAATATATTAACTTCCTACTTCTATCATAGATGTTGACCAGGTGGCCAAAATGTGCATTACTCTCTCTTTACATTAATATATTTTATCACAGTAATATTTAAATTTATAGCTAAAACATTAATATTTTTCAAACGTGTAGAAAATTTTAGATCAACTGTTGAAATTCTGCATTTTTTAGGTCAGAAAACAGGCTGACAGTAAATCCAATGAACGTTCTTGTTACATTTGTTCAAAAAAATGTGTTAGTGTATTCTGTTTCTCAAGAGACTATTCTGTAAGTGTATTTGTTGTCCTGAGTTAGTGAATATTTTATCTACAACAAAGAAAAAGAGCCTTAGTTCTAGGAGGACAGGGCATCTGTCTACTTTATGCACCGTCCTCCCTCCACCATCCAGCACAGTGTTTGGGAACTAGAGGTGTTCAATGAGTATTTCTGAGTCGATGAATGAGTTATATGGTTCTATACCTTTTTTTTAATAGAGTCAGAAACTAAGATTTCCTTAAAGTTGTATGTGCTCCTCTTCCAAAGGAATGGAGATCATAGGCTTAGTCACCAAATGGAAAATCCATATCTGTTTCTCCTTGGAGCTAGATATGGGTTGTAGGTTTTTAGATGAATAGATAATAATATGATAATATTATAATAATATATAATAATATAATAATACTAATATTAATAATATTATTATTATTAACTTGACCTACTCATCCAAGATAACCTCCATTTAGAGCAATCTCCATCCTCTCAAACCTGAATGAGAAACTTTAATGAATAAGAGATAGCCACGTTTCATTCAGTCTGGTGAAGCAGATTTTTTGGGATGGAACTTTGGTATCTGTAAAGGAGAGAAGAAGAGGAGGGGAAGGAGAAGGAGGGTTACATAGATGGGAACAAAGCAAAGGTGGAGTGAGAATATGGGTCAGAGGCTCACGATGTTCAGTTTTGTTTCTAGATTTTTCCTTAATGAACTTTCACTTGCTGGAAGGGTTTTTAGTTGATTTCTGGTTACTCTTCCTGACAGACTAGTGGTGCAGAGAGTTCCAAAAGCCAAGGAAATATGTACCTTAGGGTCTACACTAGACGTTCTACCTGCCCCAGTACTTATTGTATATGCTTAACTCGGGTAACTGGACTGCTCTAATATTACTTGAAGTGTACAACATCCTGTAGTAGAGAACAGTGTGTTCAGTAATAAATCCTTTTATGTGGCCACCTATCTATTTTTGTCATTCTAACTTGGAATTTCCTCCCTAACCTGGGTAGACAGCAGCTTAAAGTACATGTGGATAGCGTTTCTTCTGGGTACTTTGCTTATCTGAGAACTTTGTGTTCTTTTCAAATATTAAGTGATTTGATAGAGATAGAATTTTGAGAAAAACCATGTTTACTCAGACTTTGTAAATTTTCTGTGGTCTTTTGGTATTAGGTGTGACTCAAAAGTCTGAAAGTTGGTCTGGCTTCCTCTCCAACCCGCTCCCTCCCCCCTCATTTTTTAAATTTGAAAAACAAAGGTACATACACACTGGCACACAGACTCTCCACAAGAAAGTAAAACATATCCATAATTCATGTGTCATTCTTTTTGGGACCCCCCTTTCCTCCCCTGCTGAAGTTATCATAGAGATTAAATAGATACTATCCTAATAACATAATAAGTAATATTCATGTATAATATATATTACACAATAATATATGATAGATATTATAGAAGTTAATAGTAATATAGTATTTATTTTTCAGGACCTTTTCTCTCTGCTTCTGGGGCCATGTTTACATATTCATATATACACTTGGACATTGATTTGTTTTTTAAATAGTGTTTTTTAAATATTTATTTGAGAGAGAGTGAGCCAGACAGAGAGAGCACAAGGAGGGGGAGCTCAGAGGGAGAGAAAGAAGCAGACTTCCCGCCAAGCAGGGAGCCCCACCCAGGACCCTGGGATCACGACCTGAGCAGAAGGCAGATGCTCAACCGAGCCACCCAGGTACCCCAGATATTTATTTTTCAAAAATCAGAAGTTGTTCTATATATTGATCAACGAGTTGCTTTTTAAAATCTAACAAATTGTCATAAATTTTGTTTTAGATTCATTCATAGTGTTTATGTAGAATATTCACAAATGAATGAAAAGTCAAAATACTCCTGCTTTCCAACAACCTATCTGGACCAGACCAGATTTTTTTTTCCATATGCTTCAACCGAAGCAACATATCTCAATGGACCAAATGCAGAAGCACACAGAAAAGCACAGTTGTTTCCTGTTAAACTAGCTATAAAGAGATTGGCAAAACATGTGAAACAGTGTCCCTCTTATTGTATTTTTTTTTGTTTTACAATATTATTTTTCATATAAATATGTTATCTGCTTTCCGATATGTTTTCTTATTGTTATTTTAAAACTAATTAATGCATACATATCTAAAAGACTGCTCAATTTTAGTTTGTTATATGGTAAATGATGGTAGATACAGCCCACAGAGACAGAGGCTTTCCTGGAATCTTCACTAATTTTTAAAATTGTAAAGAGATCTGGAGAGTAAAATTTGGAGGTTTGTTGGGATACAGAATGAGGTTTATTTTCAGGTAGTCATGTTGATTTTCATACTCTACCACATATTCTTTCTGAGCTGTTTACCCCGGAAAGGTACTTGGTATGAAAGTAATGTCTAGGGGCACCTCAGTGGCTCAGTTGTTAAGCCTCTGCCTTCAGCTCAGGTCGTGATCCCAGGGTCCTAGGATCAAGCCCCACATCTGGCTCCCTGCTCAGTGGGAAGCCTGCTTCTCCCTCTCCCACTACCCTGCTTGTGTTCCCTCTCTCTGTGTCTTTCTCTGTGAAATAAATAAATAAAATCTCAAAAAAAAAAAAAAAGAAAGTAATGTCTAGATGTGGAATAATTAATCCCTGAAAGATGCTGTGAGTAATTTGATTCAAATATTTGTGACCATTTGTATAAACGCACTTGACACTTACCACCTAAATATTAGGTAGAAATTCCTACTTTGATCACAGTGTAAATTTCTAGTTTGATAGCAAGCAAAATGACTCAAGCAAGCAAATTATTACACAAATAACTCCTGCTGTAGGCTGATGTTTGCTTATGAGCATTTGAGAATTTTTGCTTTTTTTATGTTTACATATGAAAAAATAAAACCAAAAATGTTTTTTATTGATTCCTACCTATTAGTCTGTTGCAAAAAGCTACCATCATCCTCATTTTTTAAAGGCCAAATATCAGTGATAAACTTTGAGGGGGTAAAAACAGTTCTAATTTCCACTTGAGAAAGAAGTGGTTTTATTTATTTATTTTTTAAAATTTATTTATTTAGGCTATATCTTTGGCACAATAAAAATCACAGAGCTTAAGGGACCTTAGAGTTCATCTTGTCACACATTTTTGTCTTTTATTCTTTTTTAAGATTTCATTTATTTATTTGACAGAGAGAGAGAGAGAGAGAGAGAGATCACAAGTAGGCAGAGAGGCAGGCAGAGAGAGAGGCAGGGAAGCAGGCTCCCTGCTAAGCAGAAAGCCCGAAGCGGGGCTCCATCCCAGGACCCTGAGATCATGACCTGAGCCAAAGGCAGAGGTTTTAACCCATTGAGCCACCCAGGTGCCCCACATTTTTGTCTTTTTAAAAAAAATTTTAGAAACTGAGTTAAAGATTATATGGTAACAGGTCAGGAACAAAACTCAGGTACCATCCACTCCCCTCCTTTAATCCACCGTGTCTTTATTACACTGTTCAGACACTCCAGAGCCCCTCCCCTCACTACTGGGGCAGGAAAAGGGTTGTGAAGAGAAATGTCAAGAAAATCAGTTGGAGATTTGGTGTTTCTGATCTGCCCATGTTCTCCCTAACACCTTCAGTTGCAACAAAGAAGAATGTTTAAAAGAGAGACATGTCCTGAAAAAAAAAATTTGTCAGTTAAGATCCTCTGAGCCCAATAACACTAAGCATATGAAGAACTATGAATGCCCCCTCCTCAAAATAAAAAGCTTCATGGAATTTTGTTGGTTTGTTTGCTTCTCACCTGGTGGCCAAGCTATCTTAAGGTCATCACCTCATTTGAGGCTGACCCAGAACTGAAAATTTGAAGAAAGGTGGAAAGATGTGTTTCTGTTACCTTACTCAGGTGTTTGGCTTTGGAATTGGTGGACTGTCCAGGAAAAAAAAATACAACCCACAAAAAACCCAACTCTGCATGGTACTAAAGGGATTATGCTCCTTATCACCTTTCTCAATTAAAAAGGGAATGAAAATACCAATGTTTGTGTTCATGCAATGTTAACACTGTACCTTTGTAGATAACAGCAAGGAAATGAAACTGTTCTTGTTCTCAGAGCACAGAGATAGTGACAGAGAAATTATATTGTGTTCTTTTTCAGCGGAGTCAGCCCATGTTCATTTCATTCATTTCTTTTTAAATATAAAGAAAGATATTAAAACTAGGAAGTCAAAACTCAGATGTTGTGGATGAGAATAAATACTTTGGAATAGAATGAAAATGTCTCAGTTATAGTTCTAATTGCCATTTTTGTTTCTGCTACATTAATTGAGGTTCAAATTGCTCTAGGGGAGATGTCACCTGTTTTTTCCTAAAGTGATGTTTTAGGTTTCAAAAAATGTCAAGAAGATCATGAAAAATATTTGGATAGCAAATTTTCCCTTCAGCACAATGAACTCTTAAAAGGTATTTACCAAAGATACAGATGTAGTGAAAAGAAGGGCCATCTGTACCCCAATGTTTATAGCAGCAATGGCCACGGTTGCCAAACTGTGGAAAGAACCAAGATGCCCTTCAACAGACAAATGGATAAGGAAGGTGTGGTCCATATACACTATGGAGTATTATGCCTCCATCAGAAAGGATGAATACCCAACTTTTGTAGCAACATGGACGGGACTGGAAGAGATTATGCTGAGTGAAATAAGTCAAGCAGAGAGAGTCAATTATCATATGGTTTCACTTATTTGTGGAGCATAACAAATAGCATGGAGGACATGGGGAGTTAGGGGAAGGGAGTTGGGGGAAATTGGAAGGGGAGGTGAACAATGAGAGACTATGGACTCTGAAAAACAATCTGAAGGGTTTGAAGGGGTGGGGGGTGGGAGGTTGGGGGAACCAGGTGGTGGGTGTTGGAGAGGACACGGATTGCATGGAGCACTGGGTGTGGTACAAAAACAATGAATACTGTTATGCTGAAAATAAATTTAAAAAATGATTAAAAAAAAGTTATTTTATCTATAATTGACACATCTTGAAAATATTTCTTTGATTATTTTCCCATTTTGCTAAAAATTTCCCAGCAGCTCACAGAGAGATTCTCTGAGCCAAGATGATGTTAGGTGAGTTACTTGCACATGGAAATGTTTTGTTGTTCTAGTGGACACTGACAGAAGAGGCATATTTGAGGGGTACTTTATCTGACTGTGACCCAGGCCACTGTGTTTCATTGTACTCATCAATGGGACATATCTGTAGTGGAGCTGACTCTGGGGAGGCCTTGTGCTTGGAGCTGGCATTATCATGGTGGACAAGAGCACACTGGTTTTTACCCTCATAGAGAACATAGCCTGGTGGGGAAAGAAAGACATGGCTGAACTGAGGAGTTCAGGGAGGTATCTCTACAGAAGAAACACTTGAACAGAGATCTGAAGGATGAACAGGAGTTACCCACACAAAGAGGGGGAGGAAAACCATGTTCCTGGAAAAGATGTCCGCATGTATAAAAGACATGTCAAGGGTGGGATCAGGGCCAGTAGGAGGAACTGGCTAAAGTATTGAGAGAGCTCAAGGGGAGCTAGTCAGGATGAGACAAAAAGTATAAGGAGAATATCATTTTCAATGGGGAAAACCTGAGAGCTTTCCCCCTAAGGTCAGGAACATGGTAAGGCTGTCCACTATCACCACTGATGTTCAACACAGTATTAGAAGTCCTAGCAAAAGCAATCAGACAACAGAAAGAAATAAAAGACATCGGAATCAGCAAAGAAGAAGTCAAACACTCTCTCTTTGCAGGTGACATGATACTTTATGTGGAAAACCCTAAAGACTCCAGACTCCACCCCAAATTTGTAGAACTCATACAGGAATTCAGCAATGTGGCAGGATATAAAATCAATGCACAGAAATCAGTTGCATTTCTGCACACAAACAAAGAGACAGAAGAAAGAGAAATTAAGGAGTTAATCCCATTTACAGTTGCACCCCAAACCATAAAATATCTAGGAATAAACCTAACCAAAGAGGCAAAGGATCTGTACTCAGAAAACTATAGAACACTCATGATAGAAACTGAAGAAAAAGTGTAGGGAGGTTGATATGTCTTCTGACGGGGAGATGGTGTTGTCCTGGCAGGCTGGTGGTCATAGAGATGAAGAACAAGGAACAGACTACACGTGAACTCATCTTGACATGATGAGATTTGGGGGGAGAAGGAGGAGTCAAGAATAAAACATAGGTTAGACAACTGGACAGATAGATGGTGGTGTCATTCCATGAAGTTGGAAACCTTGGGAGTTGGATGCCCATGGGACAGCCAGTGAGTAACTAGGCATATGAGTCAGAAGCTCGTGATATATCTTATCAGGCGTGGAATACAGATTTGTCAATTAATAGTGTTTAGATGATGTGGCAGGTACATTTCTCTTGTTCCTTCAAATGTACTGCTCTGCTCTGTTTTTGCTTCAGAAGGCTGACCTGTATGGATCAGTCAGATGATAGCTCTGCCCTCTGACTTCACATTAAGTTCTGCCCATAATGTCCTCTGTCAAGAACTATGAAGGGCTGGAGATTTTATCTTACTTACGAGCAAACAAGTCAGCTTACCACAGAAGCTGAGAAGACACTGGACCCCTGGTCAGTAAAAAACTGTATCATTTACAGCGATAGTGGTAGCTAGGGTATCAAGATTTTATTGTGTCTAGTCCCCAAACCCTAATGTATCCATTTGACAATGTGAAAAAGGCCAGCGGCACCTGCACAGGAGACCCATGAGCTTAGAGAACCTGAGTCTTTTATAATGGGCAATAAGCATGCCTGCCCTTGACTCTGGAGGGAGACACAATCTTTATCTTCCAAGACTGTGCGTTATACCAACGTCCTTGGGAAAGTAGTCTGTAACAAAGGCAGTCAGAGCCTCTGCTCTCAAGATGTGTGGAAATATGAACTAACCCATGGAGAATTTCTCCAACAATCCCCAGAAGGATATTAGTGGGATCCAATGGGAGAGTGAGGTCATGTTTGTTTGTTTGTTTGTTTGTTTCCCTTCATCCTTCCCTTGGAGATGGCTTAGATCTGATTGTGTCCCTCAATAGACGGTCACTTCTTCTCTCAAGGTGACCTTCTCTACACAACCTTCTCTAGAGTACCAGCCATTACACTCTTAGTTCCTTTCAGTCTGAGGATGGTGATTGTTCCTTCTTTGCTCTGCCCTGGCTTACTGCACTATACATCAAGATCCTTCCTATCCTGTCCACTTCTTGGTCAATAGCTTCTTTTTAGATAAACTCTTCATGGTTTGCCCCACTTGGAACGTGCCATCTGTTTCCTGTTAGGATTCTGAATGACACCAAGATTACCGGGTTAAGGGAGTTGGGTAATCTAGGGGACAGTGAAGCATCAGAAGATAAGAGAACAAGGGAAGACCCTTAGGAATACTACTATTATGGCACATGAAGGGAAAGAGGAGTCCACCAAGGAGATGTTGTCGACTACAGAAACAGCTTTTGGATTTCATAATCCATATTGCGAGATTTGACACTGAAGCTGTTTTAGGGCTCTGGCAAGATAAAGGTCTGCCATGGTGAGGATGGTACCATGGATGGTCAGCAGGGCTGACTGAGATCTCTGGACTGATTTTGTTACCCACACTGTAGGCTTAGAAATCTGATTCTGCAAGCAAACTGCAAAGACCTGTTTCCAGAAATGCTGGAAAATACCAATTTACTTATTTCCAGGGAGACATTGGACTGTCATCCAGGTGGTGTGTGTAAATCAGCCTTGTCTATTGTAGGCACTTTTCTGGGTCACTAAAAGTTGCTCTTTTGGGTTGCTTGCCACACGAGATGTTTCCTAAACCAGGCTCCTATGAGCGGGTCATGGTTCTGTACTTCCTGTGTTCTCATTCAAGCATGGTATCTCTGCATTAGTGCCCTTCTCTATGTCATAGAATTTCTTTAGCTACATTATGATGACTGATCATATTATAGCTATATTCTTACTTTTCGTGTATCTGGAAATACAGTGTTTTGCCCTAGGGCACATTTTTATGTGTTGCTTTCATGTCTTTTTTCTGTGGGCTTCACTATTTACTGCTTTCATGGTCTTCTCCCCTTCAACAAGGATGTTGAGGAATTTGTGGCTTCTTGCCCTCCCTGGTGACCTTAGCAACATGAGTAGACAAGATGTGTGTTCTTTTCTACACACATTTTAGCATGGCTAAGGGATTCCCATGTGTAGGTCATTGGTGAAGAAGCATATGAAGAGTTTTACAAATATTTAAATGGTCAGTAAATTGTAGTTACTGACATGGTCAGAAGACATGGTATCATTCTGTTTCTGGGAAATTAACTGGAAACTAGCAAGTTTTCTGTCCCTAATTTTTAGTATGTTTTACCTCATTTGGGGTGCAGAATATTGGGAGCAGCTGGTGTTTCATTATTCAAGGTGGAGAGCGTCTGTCATCTTTATTGAAACTCATGGAATAAACCTGATGCTCAGAATAAATGAGTTGCCAGTTTCCAATGAATTGAACTATACCTTACAGGAGGGATTATAGAAATGTTGAAAAGGATACCTGCACATTACTTTCCTGAGAAATGTCACACAATAGGTCCAACTTAAAAATAGGAGATATTTAGAACAAATTAGTGGCCCCCAAGTCAGATTCAGTCAGGAAATGTTTTTAATGTGCATCACTGGGACAGGGGTTGAGTCAAAAATTAGCACAAAGAGTACTTGCACCATGCAGTATTAGGAACTAATGCATCCTTTAACTGGATTAAGATGATCTCTTGTTACCTTCATCATAAACCATTTAGATTTATCTTTCTGTTTTAACATCAAAATTAAATGCTATATGGTGCACAAACAATGAATCTTGGAACACTGAAAAACTAAAATTAAATAAAAAAAAATTAAGTGCTATGGTTTTTCTCATTAAACAATTACTGGTAAGCTCAACTGACCACATCCTTTCAGTGTGGATGCTGACAAGGATAATCCAGACTATTGAATTCTAAACTTAGGGCAGTCTTGAAGTGACATGAGACTGGAATGGATTGAAGAAGCAGCAGCCTTGGAAATTTACCCAATTCAGGTTATCTGACAATCATGATATTGCCTCCAAGAAAAATCAAGTGCAACAAATCCTAAGAAAGGGCTAGCATATGTGCACAAAACCTGGAATTCTGTGGCTAGGAATGAGTCCCTAAGATGGGTGCATACCTAAACTGCCCCAATTCAAAGAGAGGTAGCATAGACCTCAATGCTGTATTTAAACTTGGCCATGCAAGGATCTTATAAATTGAGAATAAATCAGCTTCCTCTATTATTAAGTGTCAGTTCTATAGCCAATTCAAAGAATGTGATTACGGAAGGCATTTAATGAAGCCGTTATATACCTAGAATTATTTTGGCCTTTTCTAATACTGACAGTGCCCTTATTTAGTGTTTATTATATGTCAGGCATTGTTTTAAGGGCTTTGTGTGTAATAAGAAACTTGATATGCTTAATGATTCTGCGAGGAAGGTGCTATTATCCCATCTTACAGATGAGAAAATTGAGACACAAAAAATCTACCATGCTTAGAGCTACAAAGCAAGTAAGGGGTAAGGGTTGGGTGCAAACACAAGTAGCCTGGCTTCAGGCTTTGTGCTATTGCTCCTAGTTCTATACTTGCTTTGATTCTCATCAATGTGTTTTTTCTTACTTTGCCAGTTGATAAGAATAAGCAATTTGTGTATTGTCACATTAGCTGTTAATCCTCCGTTTTCAAAGATGTTTCTCCTTACCCATCTTAATTCTGTGATAGGATTCCCAAATTCTCTTTCCCCTTTTGTCTTTCACATCGGGCAAACCCTTGCTCCTGATGAGCCCTGCTCTTTGCTTTCTTGTTGTTTATTCCATGGCAACTGACAACTGCCAGGGAAAGTCACACCAGAGCAGGATGGTGCTACCATATTTAGATATCACTAACCTCAGGAGGGTCTTAGTTGCAGCCCGGCGGTATGTAACTCCCTACGACATGCTCCCCACCTATAAAGGTTTTTTCCAAACTTTGTGTAGCCAGTCAGACTTTTCCAAAGATGGCCACCACCATATCCCGCTGGCTGGTAGAACAATGGAACGTCACAATTCCTTCCCTCAGAGTGGTGAGGTCTATGCTGCCTCTCTTTGAATTTGGGCAGGCATGTTATTAAAGCAGTAGCTTTCAAGTAGGTCGTAAAAGGTGGTACAGGTCCCACCTGGTTCTCTTGGGAGACTTTTTTCTGGTCGAGGACCACATACTGTGTGGCGAGGAAGCCCCATTAGCCTTCTGGAAAGCCTCCAGGATACCTGTAGATATCCCAGCCAATAACCTCAGCTGGGATCCTCACCGACAGGCAGAATCCATCTCCAGACATGTGACAGGGTGAACCTTCAGATGATTTCATGCCCTGGTCATTGATTTACCTCTTTGTCTGTCTGTCTGTCTCTCTCTCTATTTCAAGGTAACTACTGAGATCCTAGACATTTTGGAATAGAAATAAGTAATCTCTGCTGTGCCCTGTCCATACCCTTGACACCCTCAATTCCTGAGCATAATACATGGTTGCTATTTGATGCCACTAGGTTTGATTTGTTCTACAGCAATAGCAACTGAAATGCTTTCCCTGCTGATTTTTTAACTCCCCTTCTCCCCCTCTCCCTCTGAGCAGGTAACTCTGCCAACTTTGGGTCAAATAGAAGTGACAAGTTGAGACTGCATACGTGCATTCTCCTCTCCCCTCCTGTTACTTTACTCCAGGCCAATAACTTCTACTTGTCCTTTGTAACCCATTCCAGCTTGCCACCAAACTAATAATAATTAAGATGCCTTCTATGATATTTTGATCCTCTTCTCTTTGAACCAGACCTTTCTCATAAAACAATATTGAGGTATAATTGGAGTACAAAATGTGTGAAAATGTACATGTTGACTTTTTAAAAGTTATATATTCACCTGAGAAACCACCACCACAGTCAAGATAATGAATATTTATCCTGAAAATTTTCCTCCTGCTCACTGCAATCCATTCCACACTTGACCCCAACCCCCAAGCAATAAGCCACCGTGTTTCCATTGCTACAGATTAATTTGCATGCTAAAGAATTGTATATACATGGAATCATAGAGTATGGACTTCCTTGTTGGGTTCTTTCAACTTAAGATAGTGATTTTTGAGATTGATGCTGTTGCAAATATTAGTCATATGTAATCTTTATTGCTATTATGCCATTGTATAGTGATTCCTTGATGTATGGTCATTTGTTGATGGCCTTTATTTTTTTTTCCAAGTTTTTAGATACATACATAATCTAAGTGGCATTATAAACGCAAAATAGGCATACATGTGTATGCATGCATGTACACACAAACACACACACACCCAGTGTTTCCACATATACACAAGCCTAATTATAAGTTCTGTATTAAGCTTCAAAGGCCTGTTTCTCTTTCTTTGTGCCAGTGTCTTAATAGAGTCTTATAATAGGGAAAACCCCTTGTCCTTAATCATATACTTCAAGATGGGCTATTTTTGTCTACAAGATGCTTCCTTATCCTCTTAAAATGAAAACCTCAAGCTAATTGAGCATTTTTTTTAATTACTGAGGCAGCTCCATCCTTGAGAAATCATAAGCCTCCATTTCTCAGGCTAATACACCTTATCAGAAGTAGACCTTAGTCATTTCAACTTGCGCTTGTTAAGATTCTCTTTCAGTAAACTTTGTTGAGGACAACCTAAAATGTTTACAGGTTTTATTTATAATTTATTTGTATTCTGTGGAGAGGAGCCTGATATTGGAGGAAAAGCTTTTGGTTTTTCACCATCGAGGGTAATGTTACCCGTGGCTTTGTCATACATGGACTTTATTATGTTGAGGTATGTTGCTGCTATATTCACTTTGTTGAGATTTTTTCCTCGTAAATAGATGTAGAATTTTGTGAACTGCTTTCTCTGCATTTATTGAGACGATCATATGGGTCCTTTTTTCCTTCATTTTGTTAATGTGGTATATCATGTTGATTGATTTGTGGGTATTGAACCATTCTTGTATCCCTGGAATAAATCCCACTTGATTATAGTGTATGATCCTTTCAATATATTGTCGAATTCAGTTTGCTGATATTTTGTTGGGCAGTTTTGAATCTACATTCCTCAGGAATATTGGCCTGTAATGTGTGTGTGTGTGGGGGGGTATCTTTGGTTTTGATATCAACATAACACTAACCTCATAGAATGAATTTGGAAGCATTACTTCCTCTTCAACTTTTTTGTAATAATTTGAGAAGGATCGGTATTATCTCTTTAAATGTTTGGTAGAATTCACCTGTGAAGCCATGTGGTCCTGGACTTTTGTCTGTTGGGAATTTTTTAAATTACTGATTCAACTTGATTCTCTGTTTCTTCATGATTCAGTCTCCAGGGATTTATTGATTTCTTCAGGATTTTCCAAGTTGTTGATATATAATTGTAGTAGCCTCTGAAAATTCCTTTTATGTCTTTAGTGTCTGTTGTAACTTCCATTTCATTTCTGATTTTATTTGGGTCCTTTTTTTTTCTTGATGAGTCTGGCTAGAGGTTTAGTGATTGTTTGTCTTTTCAGTGAACCTGCTTTTAGTTTTATTGATCTTTTTTTTTTTAGTCTCCATTTCATTTATTTTGCTATGGTCATTTTTTAAAGACTTTATTTATTTAGCTATTTGAGAGAGAGAGAGTGTGTGAGTTGGGGGACAGGCTAGAGGGAAACAGAGAATCTCAAGCAGACTCCACGTTGAACGTAGAGTTCTACCCAGGGCTTGATCCTACGACCCTGAGATCATGACCTGCGTGAAAACCAAGAATCCGACACTTGACTGACTGAGCCAGCCTGGCACCCCTCTGCTACGATCTTTATTTCCTTTTCCTACTACTTTTGGGCTTTGTTCTTTCTTTTCTTAGTTCCTTTATGTGTAAGGTTGTTTTATTTGGGATTATTCTTGTTTCCTGGGGTAAGCTTGTATTGCTATGAACTTCCCTCTTAAGCTTTTGCTGTGTCCATAGATTTTCGAAAATTGTGTTTCAATTTTTCTATGTCTTAGGGCATTTTTAAAATTTCTCCTTTGATTTGTTGACCCATTGGTTGTTTAGCAGGATGTTGATTTACCCACATGTATTTGTGTTTATTCTGATTTTCTCCTTGTAATTGATTTCCAGGTTTGCACTGTTGTGGTCAGAAAAGATGCTTGGTAGGATTTCAGTGTTCTCAGTTTATTGAGACTTGTTTGTGGCCTAACATGTGTTCTCTCCTGGAGAATGTTCCATGTGCAACTTGCAAAGAATGTGTATTCTGCAGGTTTTAGGTAACATGTTCTGCCAATTACTGTGAAGACCATCTGCTCTAATGTGTCATTAAAGGCCAGTGTTTCCTTATTGATTTTCTGTCTGCTTGATCTTCGTTGATGTGAATCAGGTATTCAGGTCCCCTACTATTATTGTATTACTGTCAATTTCTCTCTTTATGTCTGATAGTATTCGCTTTATATATGTAGGTGCTCCTATGTTGGGTGCATAAATATTTATGAACGTTTTGCCCTCTTCTTGGATTGACCCTTTATCATTATGTAATGCCTTTCTTTGTCAACAGTCTTTGTTTTAAAGTCAATGTTGTCTGGTAAGAGTATTGCTACTTCTCCTTCTCTGTTCTGCATGGAATATTTTTCTCTATCCTTTCACTTTCAGTTTGTGCATGCCGTTAGGTACTTAATGTCTTATCAGAGAACACAAACTCAAAATCTGTCTCCCAATTTTTTCAAACCCCTAATTATATAAATTGATTTTGAGGCCCTTAATCATATTAGTAAAGTCAGTCAGACATTTATAAATTAGCTTATTTGGACCCTAACTGTGTCCTTTCTATGAAAATCCACAAAAAATACCTCTCCATGATCTTAAGACATTCTTTTATTGTGAGTTGTCTTGTTTTATTATATATATGCTGGGAATGTATGTAACTTTTTAATTTGGACTGCAAGGAGGTTCAAAGTTCTATTTGTTGCCTCTGCTTTAACAATTGAATAAAACCTTGTGGTCTGGCTTTCAAGTACTGATCCTTCCTTTTTTTTTTTTTTTAAAGATTTTATTTATTTATTTATTTGACACACAGAGAGAGAGAGAGAGAGAGGGAAAAAAAAGAGTGTGAGCACATAAGCAGCAGAACAAAAGGGAGAAGCAGACTCCCCTCTGAGCAGGGAACCTGACATGGGGCTCAATTCCTGACTCCAAGATCATGACCAGAGCCAAAGGCAGATGCTTAACTGACTGAGCCAACTAGGCTTCATTCTGTCCCCACCCCCTCCAGCCTTCTTAATACCTAATAGGTTATTTTAATCTTTAATTCTCCCACTAACAAATATCTGTGCATCAAAAGCCATAGTTCATATGGATTTTTATAGAGCAGGAAGAATAAGCTTGTCCTCTCTCACTTTTATCTGTGATGGAGATATTCACAGGTTCTTAACAATTAGAGAATGACCCTGGCCTTTTGGAGATATGGAAAAATACAGTGTGTGGGAAAGCCATTCTCCATAATGGAAGATTTCAACTGAGGAAAATCTAGAGAGTGATTCATATGTAACTCCATATACATATTATATATTATATGTGGAGTTTATCTGCACGTGTGCATAGAATTTTCCACTTAGTCACTTTAGTGTAGATTAAGATATTTCCATGTTGGTACATTCAATGTGAATTTAATCTTTTTTTTAAGATTTTATTCATTTATGTGGCAGAGGGAGAGAGATCACAAGTAGGCAGAGAGGCAAGCAGAGAGAGGGGAGGAGCAGGCTCCCTGCTGAGCAGAGAGCCTGATGCGGGGCTCGATCCCAGGACCCTGGGATCATGACCTGAGCCAAAGGCAGAGGTTTAACCCACTGAGGCACCCAGGCACCCCTGAATTTAGTCTTCTAAGTGACTGTTTTAGTGACTCTCCCATTTATAAGTATTGTCTATTTAAATGTCTTCCTATTAATTACATGGGAGTGATTTCCAAGTTTACCTCTTGCAGCTAACAAATTAGACATTCTTAGTGAACATGTTCAAGAACATTTCTAGGACCTGTAGGTAGAATCAGAAGATTGAAAACCTGGGGCTCCTGGGTGGCTCAGTCTGTTGAACTTCTGACTCTTGATTTAGGCTAAGGTCATGATCTCAGGATCATGAGGTCAAGCCCCAAGTTGGGCTCCACATTTAGCATAGATTCTGCTTGAGATTCTCTATCTCCTTTCCCCTCTGCTCCTTCTGGCCTTGTGCACGCACACTCTTTTTCTCTCTCTTAAAAAAAAAAGACTGAAGACCTATCTTTACATAACCTACTTTGTATGATCTTCATATTTTGCACTGACTGATCTCTGAGATTGTACCATTTTTATGAATGCATATTTAATATACCAAAAATTCAAGAGGAACATTGAAGAATTCCATTGGAAACAATGCATCCTTCCCAGAAGAGAGGCCTTCAGTTTATTTTCTTTCATTATTATTATTTTACTTATTTTATTTTATTAACAAATAATATATTATTTGCTTCAGGGGTACAGGTCTGGAATCATCAGTCTTACACAATTCACAGCACTCACCATAGCACATACCCTCCCCAGTGTCCATCACCCAGCCACCCTGTCTCTCCCCACTGAACTCCACAGCAACCCTCAGTTTGTTTCCTGAAATTAAGAGTCTATTATGGTTTTCTCCCTCCCCAGTCCCATATTATTTCATTTTTTCCCTTCCTTACCCCCACAACCCTCCACTGTGCCTTTCAAATTCTTCATATCAGAGAGAACATATGCTAATTGTCTTTATTTGATTGGTTTGTTTCACTTAGCATAATACCCTCTAGTTCCATCCACTTCATTGCAAATGGCAAGATTTTGGTCTTCTTATTCCATTTTAGTTTTTTGATGCCTGCATAGTATTCCATAGTATTTGGTTTTTTTGATGCCTCCATAGTATTCCATATATATATATATATGTATATATATATATATATGATGGAATATATATATATGTATACACACACACACACACACACACACACACACACACAAATACATACCACATCTTCTTTATCCATTCATCTGTTGATGGGCATCTAGGTTCTTTCCATAGTTGCTGCTATAAACATTTGGGTGCAAATGCCCCTTTGGATCACTACATTTGTGTCTTTAGGGTAAATACCCAGTAGTGCAATTGCTGGGTCATAGGGTAGCTCTATTTTCAACCTTTTGAGGAAGCTCCATGCTGTTTTCCAGAGTGGCTGTACCAGCTTGCATTCCCACCAACAGTGTAGGAGGGTTCCCCTTTCTCCACATCCTCTCCAACATCTGTCGTTTCCTGTCTTGTTAATTGTAGCCATTCTGACTGGTGTGAGGTGGTAACTCATTGTGATTTTGATTTGTATTTCCCTGATCCCCAGTGATGTTGAGCACTTTTTCATGTGTCTGTTGGCCATTTGGATGTCTTCTTCGCAGAAATGTCTGTTCATGTCCTCTACCCATTTCTTGATTGGATTATTTGTTCTTTGGGTGTTGAGTTTGCTAAGTTCTTCATAGATTTTGGATACTAGTCCTTTATCTAATGTCATTTGTGAATATCTTCTCCCATTGTGTCAGTTGTCTTTTGGTTTTGTTGACTGTTTCCTTTGCTGTGCAAAAGCTTTTGATCTTGATGAAGTTCCAATAGTTCATTTTTGTCCTTCCTTCCCTTGCCTTTGGCGATGTTTCTAGGAAGAAGTTGCTGAGGCTGAGATCGAAGAGGTTGCTGCCTGGGTGCTCCTCAAGGATTTTGATGGATTCCTGTCTCACATTGAGGTCTTTCATCCATTTTGAGGATATTTTTGTGGGTGGTATAAGAAAATGGTCCAGTTTCATTCTTCTGCATGTGGCTGTCCAATTTTTCCCAACACCATTTGTTGATGAAACTGTCTTTTTTCCATTGCATATTTTTTCCTGCTTTGTTGAAGATTAGTTGACCATAGGGTTGAGGGTCTATTTCTGGGCTCTCTATTCTGTTCCATTGATCTATGTGTCTGTTTTCGTAGCAGTACCATTCTGATGACCAATCTTGATGATTACAGGTTTGTAATAGAGCTTGAAGCCTGGAATTGTGATGCCGCCAACTTTGGTTTTTTTTTTTTTTCAACATTCCTCTGGCTATTTGGGGTCTTTCTGGTTCCATATAAGTTTTAGGATTATTTGTTTCATTTCTTTGAAAAACATGGATGGTATTTTGATAGGGATTGCATTAAATGTGTAGATTACTTTAGGTAGCGTAGACATTTTCACAATATTTGTTCTTCCAGTCTGTGAGCATGGAACATTTTTCCATTTCTTTGTGTCCTCCTCAGTTTCTTTCATGAGTACTTTATAGTTTTCTAAGTACAGATTCTTTGCCTCTTTGGTTAGGTTTATTCCTAGGTACCTTATGGTTTTGGGTGGAATTGTAGATGGGATTGGCTCCTTAATTTCTCTTTCTTCTGTCTTGCTGTTGGTGTATAGAAATGCAACTGATTTCTGTGCATTGATTTTATATCCTGAATCTTTACTGAATTCCTGTATGAGTTCTAGCAGATTTGGAGTGGAGTCTTTTGGGTTTTCCACATAAAGTATCATAACATCTGTAAAGAGTGAGAGTTTGACTTCTTCTTTGCCACTTTGGATGCCTTAAATTTCTTTTTGTTGTCTGATTGCTGAGGCTAGGACTTCTAGTACTATGTTGAATAACAGTGGTAGTAGTGGACAGGCCTGCCATGTTCCTGACCTTAGGGGAAAAGCTCTCAGTTTTTCCCCATTGAGAATGATATTTGCTGTGGGATTTTCATAGATGGCTTTGATGTTATTGAGTTATGTCCTCTCTATCCCTACACTGTGAAGAGTTTTGATCAAGAAGGGATGCGGTACTTTGTCAAATGCTTTTTCAGCATCTATTGAGAGTATCATACAGTTCTTGTTCTTTCTTTTATTAATGTATTGTATCACATTGATTGATTTGTGGATGTTGAACCAACTTTGCAGCCCAGGAATAAATCCCACTTGATCGTGGTGAATAACCCTTTTAATGTACTGTTGGATCCTGTTGGCTAGTGTTGTGGTGAGAATTTTCCATCTGTGTTCATCAAGGATATTGGTCTGCAATTCTCCTTTTTGATGGGGTCTTTTTCTGGTTTTGGGATCAAGGTGTAATGCTGGTCTCATAAAATGAGTTTGGAAGTTTTCCTTCCATTCCTATTTTTTTGAAACAGTTTTAGGAGAATAGGTATTAATGCTTCTTTAAATGTTTGGTAGAATTCCCCTGGGAAGCCATCTGGCCCTGGGCTCTTGTTTGTTGGGAGATGTTTGATGACTGCTTCAATCTCCTTATTGGTTATGGGTCAGTTCAAGTTTTCTACTTTTTTCCTGGTTCAGTTGTGATAGTTTATATGTCTCTAGGAATGCATCCATTTCTTCCAGGTTGTCAAATTTGCAGGTTTATAGTTGCTCATAGTATGTTCTTGTAATTGTTTGTATTTTTTTTTTTTGGTATTGGTTGTGTTCTCTCTCCTTTCATCATGATTTTATTAATTTGTGTCTTTTCTCTTTTCTTTTTGATAAGTCTGGCCAGGGGTTTATCAATCTTACTAATTCTTTCAAAGAACCAGCTCCTGGTTTCGTTGATTTGTTCTGCTGTTCTTTTGGTTTCTATTTCATTGATTTCTGCTGTGATCTTTATGATTTCTCTTCTCCTGCTGGGTTTAGGCTTTCTTTGCTATTCTTTCTCCATCTCCTTTAGTTGTAGGGTTGGGTTATGTACTTGAGACCTTCCTTGCTTCTGGAGAAAGGCTTCTATCGCTATATACTTTCCTCTCAGAAACGCCTTTGGTGTGTCTCAGAGATTTTGAACAGTTGTGTTTTCATTTTCATTTGTTTCCATGAATTTTTTAAATTCTTCTTTAATTTCCTGGTTGACCCATTCATTCTTTAGAGGGATGCTCTTTAGCCTTCATGTATTTGAGTTCTTTCCAACTTTGCTCTTGTGATTGAGTTCTAGCTTCAGAGCATTGTGGTTTGAAAATATGCAGGGAATGATCCCCATCTTTTGGTACCTGTTGAGACCTGATTTGTGACTCAAGATGTGATCTGTTCTGGAGAATGTTCTATGTGCAGTAGAGGAGAATGTGTATTCCCTTGCTTTGGGATGGAATGTTCTGAATATATTTGTGATGTCCATGGGGTCCAGTGTGTCACTTAAAGCCTTTATTTCCTTGTTGATCTTTTGCTTAGATGATCTGTCCATTTCAGTGAGGGTGATGTTAAAGTCCCCTACTGTTATTGTACTATTTTCAGTGTGTTTCTTTGATTTTTTTTATTAATTGTTTCATATAATTGGCTGATCCCATGTTAGGGGCATAGATATTTAAAATTGTTAGATCTTCTTGTTGGACAGACACTTTAAGTATGATATAGTGTCCTTCCTCATCACTTATAGTCTTTGGCTTAAAATCTAATTTGTCAGATAAAAGGATTGCCTCCCTAGCTTTCTTTTGATGTCCACTATTATGGTAAATTGTTTTCTATGCTCTCACTTTAAATCTGGAGTTGTCTTTGGGTCTAAAATGAGTTTCTTGCAGACAGCTTATTGATGGGTCTTGTTTTTTATCCATTCTGATACCGTGTGTCTTTTGATTGGGGCATTTAGCCCATTTACATTCAAGGTAACTATTGAAAGATATTAATTTAGTGCCAGTGTATTGTCTGTAAAGTGACTGTTACTGTATAGTGTCTCTGTTCCTTTCTGGTCTGTTACTTCTAGCCTCTCTCTTTGCTTAGAGGCCCCCTTTCAATATTTCTTGTAGGGTTGGTTTGGTGTTTGCAAATTCTTTTAGTGTTTGTTTGTCCTGGAAGCCTTTTATCTCTCCTATTTTCAATGACAGCCTAGCTAGATATAGTATTCTTTGCTGCCTATTTTTCTCATTTAGTGCTCTGAATATATAATGACAGTCCTTTCTGGCCTGCCAGGTCTCTGTGGATAGGTCTGTTTCCAATCTAATATTTCTACTGTTGTATGTTACAGATTTCTTGTCTCAAGCTGCTTTCAGGATTTTCTCTTTGTCACTGAGACTTGTAAGTTTTACTATTAGATGACAAGGTGTGGACCTATTTTTATTGATTTTGAGGGGGTTTGTCTGTGCCTCCTGGATTTTGATGCTTATTCCCCTTGCCCAAGTAGGGAAATTCTCTGGTATAACTTGTTCCTATATAACTTCTGCCCACCCTTCTTCTTCTTCTGGGATCCCAATTATTCTAATATTGTTTCATCTTATGGTATCACTTGTCTCTTGAAGTCTCCTCTTGTGGTCTAGAGTTGTTTCTCTCTCTTTTTCTCAGCCTCTTTTTTCTCTGTCATTTGGTCTTCTATATCACTAATTCTCTCTTCTGCCTCATTTATCCTAGCAGTAAGAGTCTCCATTTTTTATTGCACCTCCTTAATAGCTTTTTTTAATTTAAACCTGGTGAGATTTTTGTTCTTTTATTTCTCCAGAAAGGAATTTTGTTTCTCCAGAAAAGGTTTCTCTAGTATCTTCCATGTTTTTTTTTTGAGCCCCACTAGTACCTTGATATTCGTCATTCTGAACACTAGATCTAACATCTTACTAATGTCCATATTACTTAGGTCCCTAGCTATCATACTGCCTTTTTTTCTTTTTTCTTTTGAAGTGTGTTTTCCCACCTTGTCATTTTATCCAGATAAAAATAGATGAATGAGAGAACAAAATACTAAAAGGGTAGCAACAACCCCAGAAAAACGTACACTAACTAAATTGGAAGAGACTCAAACTGGGGAGAGGAGGAGAAAGAAGAAGGGGAAAAAAAAAATACATATATATATATATATATACACACACACACATATACATATAAATATATATATTAGACTGGTGAATAGAACAGAGCCACACATTTGATTTTGGGTATATTTTGGTCTGTTAGAAGAACCTGCCTCCCCAAATTTTATTTATTTTTATTTATTTATTTTTCAATTTTTTAAAAAGATTTTTATTTATTTATTTGACAGACAGAGATCACAAGTAGACAGAGAGGCAGGCAGAGAGAGAGAGGAGGAAGCAGGCTCCCCAGTGAGCAGAGAGCCCGATGCGATGCGGGGCTTGATCCCAGGACCCTGGGTCCATGACCTGAGCTGAAGGCAGAGGCTTTAACCCACTGAGCCACCCAGGTGCCCCACCTCCCAAAATTTTAAAGAAAGAAAAACATATATATACAAAAATAAGAGTAAACATGATGAAGGATGGAATATGACTGTAAAAATGAAAATTTAACAAGATTCTGAAAAAGGAATTGATAACATAAGTTGGTTGAAAAAAGAAAAAAAAAGGAAAGAAAGTGATCAGGCTGGAGACTAGAACAAAGCCATGCACTAGATTTAGGGTATATTTTGATCTTTAGAAGAACTGTATCCCAGAATTTTAAGGAAAGAAAAACCCATATGTATACAAAAAATAAGGCTAAATACAGTGAAGTTATATAATATGACTATAACAATGAAAATACTAAGATTTTTTAAAAAGTATTGATAAAATAGTTAAAAAGATTAAAATAGGATAGAGGAACAATTAAAAAATAGAATAAGAAAAAAATAAAATTAAAAAAATTTAACTTTGCAAGACCAAAGAATTATGGGGGAAAAGCCATGATTTCTATATACTGTATTCCTGTATCTCTGAAGTTTTGTAGTTCTCGTAGATTGGTGAACTTGGTCTTGGCTGGATGTTCTTGCTGATCTTCTGAGGGAGGGCCCTATTGCTGTTATTCTCAAATATCTTTGTCTGAGGCAGAATTGCACTGCCCTTGCCAGGGGCCAGGCTAAACAATCGTGCGGGTTCACTCTCAGGACCTTTGGTTCCCTGAGTGCTTTCTGTACAGCTTTGGAGGATGGGAATGAAGATGGCAGCCTCCCAATCTCCAGCTGGAAGAGCTGAGAGCTTGGGGCCCCACTCCTCAGTGCACCCTCGGAGAAATGCGCTCAATCACTCCCCTCTCCTGGTCTCTGGCCGTGCTCTAAGCTCACCCAAGCATTTCTGTCTCTGGCGCACAGCCCTGTTTGGAGTCTCCAAACCCAGTAGATTCCTGCTGCACGCTCCCACTACTCTTCCCGGGGGAAGGTGAGTCTCCCAGATCTGCTGCTTGTGGTGTCCCTGCTTGAAGAGCAGTGGCCTGACTGTGCCTCAGATCACAGTTTAAGGGAACCCCAAGCTGAGAGCCTTCTTCTTGGCTCCATCTCTGCAGCCGGCTTCCCCACTCCAATACCTGGCAGCTCTATCACACTCAGACACCCCCAATCTTTCTGTGACCCTGCGGGTCCTGAGACCACACTGTCCCCGGGAGGGCTCCACCTCACACTTAGCCCCTGGAGCCATGTCCCTCCATGGAGCAGACTTCTTACAGTTCCAATTTTGTGCTCTGCTGCTTCACTGCTTGCCGGGAGCCAGCCTCTCCCCCCATGACCTCTTTTCCCATATATTGCCTCAGATTTACTTCCCATACATCCTATGTTCCAGAAAATGGTCGCTTTTCTATTCCTAGAATTGTTGCTCTTCTTCCCTTTGATCTCCTGTTGAGTTTGTAGGTGTTCGGAATGGTTTGATAACTATCTAACTGAACTCCTGGGACTGATAATATTTGGGTCCCTAGTCCTCCGCCATCTTGGTCTTCCCCTCTCAATTTATTTTCTTTGTGTGACCTTCAAATAATAATACTAGATCTTGTGAGGCTTGAGGAGTGCTCAAAATGTTAGAGTATTTTAATGAAATTATTCTTTATCTTTCACCAGTGATCTTGCCTAAAAGTACCAAATCAAAAAAAAAAAAAGGTCTGAGAAAAATCATCAGTGTAACTTGCAATGGATGGTGAATTCAATAAGAATGTAGTTAGAAAATAATGTCTCTTATTTTAACTCTTGTAAAATGTCTCTGACTATAAAGAAAGAGCTTTTATAAATCTAGCTTTCACAAACAAGTTCTAAATGGATACATTTTCCCTGAGATTGCCTTTTTTAATGGAGTGTTTCTTACGACTACAAATCTTTATCCCCTCCAGTGGCTCAAAATTAAGGATAGTTGAAATCACAGTGTTGAAGAGAAGATGAATTTAGAAAATCCGGGAACGGTTGGCAAATTTTATCCCCCACTATTACCTAGTAATCGTTGTCATGGCTTCCAAGGTACATGATCTTTGCTGGAAACTTATGTGCTACTTTAGAAAACAACATGTAAAATGTTTCTAAAGAATTGCCTCTTGCAATAAGTGTGTTTTCAAGCTAAGCAGTGACACAAACAGACACATAACAGATGTGTAATGGCTGCACTCCAGACTTTAGAATCCACTAGACAAGAACACTCAGAGTAGATTATAGGAATTGACTTTTCCTGGGTCTCATTTTAACTTTGTAATGCAACATTTCCTAGTAGTGCATGCTTTACTTCTGAACTGACTTTTGCCTGAAATGGAAGATCCTCTACCCCACAACAGGGGAAGAGTTTATTCTGTATTGCTTGGGCTCTGATGTAGATTTCATAGAGTTCAGTTACATTCAGGCATGCTGTTTGCTCAGATGCAACAGAAAACCTCTGTATCTGGCATAACCCGGCAGATGAATGTTGCCGTTTTCCTTCACAATGAAATAGCATTGGATGAAATCTGATTTCTCATTAGATCCAAAAGGCCTGCTTTCTCTGGTCATGGATTAATGTATATTAATCTCATCCTTGGGATGATTTTGGATGTCCTAAAAACTGCCAGACCTCAATTAAATGAACTGAACTGGATTCCCTATCCTAGGCAAGGCAAGAAATGGAGAGTTATCTTTTGACCTGCCAGGATTTGAAATCAAAACCTCTTCAAAGGGCTTTGTGGGTCTCGCTGTATGCGCCATTGGGAAATAATTAAAATCCTTAGTTCCTCAAATGCCAGTTCACTTTTAGCATTGAATACAGTTTGTGTTTTGTGTTTTTCTTTCTTTCTTTCTTTCTTTCTTTCTTTCTTTCTTTCTTTCTTTCTTTCTTTCTTTTTCTTTGTTTGTTCGTTTTTTGTTTGTTTTGGTGTTTTTTTTGTGTTTGTTTTTTTTTTTTTTTTTTTTGCCAGCATGTGGTTTATCCTGGGCATGTTTGGAGAAAGTTAATTACAGGCTATGGTTTAGGTGTGTTTTTCTGAAAATACTAAAATGTTATCAATCATTTTCTCTATAGGTGAGGATTTTGGGGAATTCCTACTTTAATATCTTCTAACACATGTAGAAAATGTTACACGCCCTCCCTTACATGTATCACAAGGTTTTTCCTGAGGGTTGGAAGTTGATTTCTGCCTATAACTACGTCTGTAGATTTTGAGTATATGCAATATTAAGTTGTGTTCTTATGGATGTAAAGACTTTTGTTTCCTCTTGAAAGTAATGTGCTCATGAATCTTGGAACAGATTCTTAAAAAAAATCCAGTGTATGTCCAAAAGTGCATAAGATTTACAATTGAATATGGTAGCTTTTGAAAGGTGAGGATTTTGTTGGTTCTCTTTGTGTTCAAAGAGAAGATTCTAGTAGGATTTGCTTTACCATGATAACCCTGGTAAAAAGTGCTTATAATTCTGTAGAGGAAAGAACTTCTCAATTCTCATATCAGATAATGAAAGGAGATACAATATATAGGTCTACTCAAGCACACATATTCTCCAAGGCAAAAATAGATAGTTGGCCTCAAAATTCATGTAGGAAATGAGCAAAAGAGAAATCTATGAAATATTTCATTTCTTTGGAGAGTTAACATAGTCCATAAAACAAGGGCATCCATATTTGAGTCAAATTGCCATATAATTTGCCATTTTGGCGAAGTTATTGTGAAAAATGAAAATAATATGCTATTCTTAATGTTCTACATCAATTCTGAACTGAATCACAAGTAATATTACCTGAAAAGAGCGTGTTTCAAAGGTAATTGCTGTACTATTTCTTAGGCTGATACAGTATTCTCATACATAGTTTTTATTGGGGAGAATTGCGTTTCATTTGTAACTGTCTTCCCCCTTGTTTCTGCCTGCTAATTTCTCTGCTCACCTTGCCTTGCTACTGTAGATTGCTGTTTCTTAACACTGGCACTACAAAAGGTTTAAGCCATCTTGTACCATGTAGAATTTTTAGCAGCAACCTGGATCTCTACCCTCATGATGCCAGTGGTCCACCCATGTAGTTATGGCAGCTAATCATGTCTTAAGACATTGTCTTGTGTCCTCTGGAGGGTTAAAATTGCCCCAGTGGAGAACCACTGCAGACAAAGCATTAACACCATGTCTGATTCTAAATTTTTTGTTACCCCATCCCTTAACTTCTTGTTCATTTGGAAATAATTGGTCATTCATTCATGTCAAGGAAAATTATGAAATAATCATGGAGCCTGCTTTTCCCAGAGCTTGGAAGACTTTGAGCTTGTAAAGTTGAATATTTAAGTGTAGTTTATAAAATCACACATGGGCCAGTGCTCTTCTAAACTTCACATTCTAAATATCATGAAGAGAATATCATGCAAATGATGGAGAAGAATGCAATTGCTTTTGATGATGCATTTATAAGGCAATGCTATGATTATTTATTATTGTTACTACTACAAGCTATTAGTTATGACTCCCATTTAAATATAGGGATGCCTGGGTGTCTCAGTTGGCTAAGCATCTGCTTTAGGCTGAAGTCATGATCCCAGGGTCTTGGGATCGAGTCCTGCTTTGGGCTCCTTGCTCAGCAGGGAGCCTGCTTCTCCCTCTGCCTGCTGCTCCCCCTTTGTGCTCTCTTTCTCTGACAGATAAATAAAATCTTTGAAAAATATAAAATCAACACATGCCAAACACTTTTTATCAACACATAAATTAATAAGGGAGCCAGTACAATGCCAGACTGGTCTGAAGGGCATTTAAGAGGCTATGAATTCATAGGCAATTTAATAAGCAATCTTAGACACAGAATGGGCTAACTGAGGGCGCCAAATAATAAATTCTGGGGATTTATTTTCCACCAAACAGAAATGATTTGCATTCCTCTAAGATAAAAGTCTATGAATTCACATGGAACTTCACTAAGTCTTAGACTTTTAATCAATATTCCTAATAGTGTTTCAACATTTCCTTGTTCATAGGCAGAAATATTTATCTTTTTGAAGGTAAATTGCTGCACCTCCAGAATGTGTGTTTCTCCAAAGAGCAGCCTCTTATCTGTTCTTTTGCATCTTTCCAGAGGAAACAGATTTTTTTTTTCAAATGTATTTCTTTACCCACCTCTGAAATACTCACTGAATAAGTGGTCCACAATTTCTGCATCTGTGTTCCACACCCTGAAATCAGGCATTGAAGATCTGTGGATTATTGAATCCCAGATACCAAATGTTGGGTAGTAATACTGCTAACATGTCACACCCCACCCAAGAAAATTAATATAGATTACTAATATGTGACATTATAGCATACTCTTATTGGGGACCTGAGGTAAAATTTGGTACATTAACTGGTTTCTTTGGAATATATGATACATGATACAAAGTGCTAAAATAGGTCCTGAAAAATAGACCATTAGTAAGTCAAAGCCATTAAAAATAATAATTAGAGTTTTTTCCTGGAGTGCTTTAATTAAAATTGTGCTAACTCAGTGGAAACCTAGAATTACTTCCAAAGTTAAAATGAGGTAATTAATCAAGATGTAACTTAGTCTGCTATTCTGTTTTTATATTTTATTGAGAATGTTCTTTTCTCAAAAAAAGGAAAGACCAGAGAAGGAAAGGAATAATTCTAATCAGTTAGACATTGGATTAAATAAAAGGTTTTGAAAAAATACATTTGAGATCTTTGCAAAACAGCATAGGTTATGATCCAAGGGCAGAAATCTGTCCATTTTAGAGAAGTCTATCAGAGAATGCCTTTGCAATTTTAATGCGTGATAGTCTTTTTCATTCAGTTGTGAAAGACAATGAAACCTTAAATGCCACTCTTTTGTTTTTTTAAACAATCCAGCATATATAATTTTTTAAAGATTTTATTTATTTGATAGAGAAAACACAAGCAGGCAGAGTGACAGGCAGAAGGAGTGGGAGAGGAAGAAGCAGATTCCCCACTGAGCAAGGAGCCTCATGGGGGGCTCAGTCCCAGGAGCCTGAGATCATGACCTGAGCGGAAGGCAAACACTTAACCAACTGAGCCACTCAGGCACCCCCAACATATTTTAAAAATATGTATTTTAAAGTTTTTTTTTAAGCAGGCTCCATACCCAACGTGGGGCTCGAATTCACAAGCCTGAGATCAAGAGTCACATACACTACTGACTGAGCCAAGATGCCCCCATGTGACTTCTTTTGGATTCTTTCTAGTCCTTGCCCATTTCCCTCCACTGAGGAAGAAAATGAAGGTAAATAAATAACCACACCAAAATCAACTAGTAACATGTCTTTTACATTTTTGTCAGCATTTAAATAAGAAATATACAGACTTCTTGACATCTACGTCTTTGGGCTTCCACAGAGGCTCACTTCACTCGTAAGTTAATACTTAAACTGATGGAGAAGGCAAATGACAGTTCCATAAACTATTTTCTTCATTGTGTGGTTGAATGTGTGCCTCTGAAGATAAGTGAATTCACACACAGCACAACTGTGTCATCACGTTACATTGCGGGAGAAACTCTCTGTGATCTGGCATGTTAAAGACCGTTTCTATGGAAGTAAAACAATTTTCAAAGCTTTTAGAGGATTACCAAAAGCTGTGGATGAAAAATTCCAGATACAATCACCTCTTCCTCCTCGAAAGCCTGTTCTGTTTATGTCTCCCTTGTGAGAGGAACATCTTAAATGAATAAACTTCCCGCTTCAATTCACTGAGTCTCTAAGTGGGCTTCTCTTCGCTTCATATAACACTATTCTTTTGATACTTTTAAGTGCTTCCTCTTAACAGTTCCAAAAATACTGCAGTTAATTTCCCCTTGCGTTTTACCTCACTCTGAAATTAAGGTTAGTCGTGGAGTGAGGGTTTCATTTGTCATTTTGTTGAGGTCATGTCCTGTGGCTGTATGTTTGTGTTCTGACTTGATGTATTTTCAGACTTATGACCAGAAATACTTGGCAAGTGAATTCTCTTTTCTTTCCTGTTTCTTCTATCTTTTCTAATTCTGGTAGTAGTTCTAAGAGGTAGTTTGGAAGTGGTTTAGTCCTTGGAGACTGAATGCGAAGACGTTAGTGTCTGTAGGCTTATTGAGATTTCTCCTAGACAAAAGTCATCTAACAGAACATAGACTTTAGGAAACTGTATTTGTTATCCATTGCTGCATCAGAAATTGCCCCCCCCCAAACCTAATAGTTTAAAGCAGTAAACATTTATATCTCTCAGTAATTGAAGATTGGAAATGTGGATGTGGCTTTACCAGATGGTTCTGACTTGGGTTCTCTGTCAAGGTTTTAGTGGTTGCTGGGGCTGCAGGTCTCAAGGCTCACATGGAGCTGCAGAATCTGGCCCAAGATCAGTCCTATGGATGTTGGCGTGTCTCTGTTCCTTGCTGGCTATCAGCTGGAGACCTCCTTTGTGTGTGTTTTTCTCCATGGGTTTGATCACAGCTTGGGAACTTGCATTCACCCTTAGTGCGATAATGAGAGAAGGAGGAGAGAACAAGACAACACTTAAGATAGAAGCCATGGTCATGGGGCCCCTGGGTGGCTCAGTTGTTTAAGTGTCTGCCTTCAGTTTAGGTCATGATCCTAGGATCCTGGGATCTAGCTGTGAATCAGGCTTCCTGCTCATTGGGGAGCCTCCTTCTTCCTCTCCCTCCACAGCTCACCGTGCTTGTGCTCTCTCTCTCTTTCTCTGTCAAATAAATAAATAAAATCTTTAAAAGAGAAAAGACAAAAGCCCACATTCTTTATAACCAATAGGAAGTGACAGAGCATCACATCTGCCATGTGATATTGGTCACAAGGACCATCCTTTATACCATGCAGGTTATAAGATTTACCAAGAGTCTTCAAGGACTCTGACTTGGCACCAAAAGTACCATAGCTTTCATTTCTTGGATGCCTACAGAGTGCTTTAATCAGATGACCTCCTCTCCTCTCCATGATGCTTTCAAGCAGAGAACATTGTCTTTAGAAAACAGAGGCTCAAAGTAGATGAATAACGAGCCTAATGTCACAGAGAGAAGTGCTCAAGCTCTTTTCAGTATACTGTACTTTCTTTACCTTGAAAATCTGCTCTGCCCACTTTGAGATGGTGTTTAAACTTCTAAAAGAAAATGCCAAACATCTTCCTCTTAAGCTGTCCTTGGTTCATCCCCCCCCCAACCCTAAATCACTGCCTTTACAGCAACACTAGCCTCCCATTTCCTCACAGAGGACGTTTGCAACATTAAATAAGGCTCACCCTTTAATGTCTAAAGTGAATCTTTGAAATTTTATTTTATTAAATGCTTCAAAAAAATCAAATACTACCTTCTCACATCAGATACTATGCAAAGTTATAAAAATACGGATTTTACCTTAGAGGAAGTCATAATATTTCAATGAAACAAAACACGAGAAATAGCTCTGAACATTTATATTTATCTCTTTCATTAATCCAACTTTCCCCCATTTCCTTCAGACTATTAAATGTATTTTTAAGAAAATTGAAGATGACTTCTGAAGGTCAAAGCATGTCGTCCATATATCTTTTGCCTCAAATGCCAAGATGGGTACACTCTGTGGGCAAATATGATCAAACAAAATGGAATGTAAGAGAGATGTTGAACAAGAAATGGCAAAATAGTTTGGACCCATTCATCACACTGGTGCTGCTCTTCCCATGTTCCAGATCCATATGGACATTTTTTTCCCTTCAAGTCTCAACTTGAGCCCATGATTACCATAAGGAAATTGACTCAGTCACTGCTACCAAGTCTTATTTTGTCAAGAAACAAACTTTGCTGTATTTCATATTTAATCTATTATTTTATGGTCACCATTATAGCTGGCAGTACATTTCAGACAATATTTATAATCCCTAATAAGTATATTCCTCCTTAAATCCCTTGCTTTTGTCTTTATGCCTAACCCTATACACAGTGACTTTGGGGGACTTTGCATTTAAACAAACGCATGTGTTATTTTGATAACAATTTTAAAAGAGAAATATCAGCCTTCTTGTTCTCACTTTATATTTATTTATTTATTTTATAGACTTATTTATTTTAGGGGGGTTGCAGAATGAGAGAGAGAGAGAATCCCAAGCAGACCTCCCCTCCTTCACTGAGTGCAGAACCCAATGTGGGGCTCGATCTCCTGACCCTGAGATCATGACCCAAGCTGAAATCAAGTCAGCCCCTCAATCAGCTGAGCCATCCAGGTGTCCCCTCTGTTTATTTTTAAATAAAAGCAAAGTTCCTTGTAAAAATATTGTTTCTAAGCCACTATTATATTAATATCACAGGGTAGTTTAACACTGTTTTTATGCACATCTGAAGGCTCCATCAAAGTTGGAAAGAACAAATTTATGAAGAAAAACAAGCATTTTCCTGTAAATGCATCTTTCTTTATAATTGAAGAATTATTTCTTTCTCAGTAATTGAAGTAGTTGATGTTTCGTTGGAGTTTTGGAATAGGACAAAGACCAGGTTTGAAGTTTTGTTGCTTTGAAAGGTCTTCATAGGAAAGTTCTCTGGCATTTGCTATCCATACCCGTGAGGTCACTGTCTCAGAATTATTTTGAAATGACTCTCCTTCGGTGGCTTTCTTTGCAGTGGTGCCTACACCAAGCATAAATGATCTGCAAAATGAGTTAACTTGTCACATAGAACAAATTTATTCACTTCTCTTTATAAAAAATCTTTAGAACTCATTAAGCAGCAGGTGATAGTAGGAAATGGACATACATTATTTATAAACATATGAGATGAAATAAGCAATTTAAAGCTTTGCACTCTTAAAAACCTAAGTGGGTGACAGCAGGATTGGTCTGAATGGGTCTGAGACATTTTCTGAACAACCTTTGCTGAAGCAAAGAGGTTTGTCTCTGTCCAAATGTGAGTGTGAGAAAGCAGGAAAAAAAAAAAAAAAGAAAAATCTTTGAATTGAGTTTTTTGCATCTGGTCTGCATTTCGCATCAAATCAGAATTTGTTAAATTATTATACTCCCCCACTGTGGCTAATGTCAGAACTTTTTATCCAATTTAATATATTTGACACAAATCCTTGGAAGGGGTTGCCAAACAGAAATGAAAACAAAGTTGCTACCAAAAGGGTTAATATCTCCATTGATGTTAAAGAGGATTCAAAGACTTTGCTTTAAGTTCTAAATATATGTCAGCAACTTTACAGAAAATAAGAAATAATGCGAATGTATCCCCTCATTATGAGGGAAACATATGAATCATAATAAAAAAATTACAAGTGTAAGATTAATATAAAGAAAATAGAAATGAGAGCAATCATTTTACTTTGGTCAAGAGGTAATTCATAGTAAATTCTAATGACCAGTGTTTGTTTTTAACTTTTAGAAAATGGGAGAGGAGTTGACATGCAATATTATGTTAGTTTCACATATACTACATGGTGGGTCAACATTTATATGCATTTCAAAATGCTCTCCAAGATAAGTGTAGTAACCATCTGTGATCATAAAATTTGTTATGATATTATTGACCCTATACCCTATGCTGTACTTTACATTTTGTGGCTTACTTATGCCCAAACTGGAAGTTAGTACCTCTTAATCCCCTTTCCCCACTTTCCCATCCCCCCTCCTCCCTCCTCTCTGGCAATCACCAATTTGTTTTCTATAATTAAGAGTCTGTTTGTATTTTCTTTCTTTGCTTTGTTGTTTAGATTCCACGTATAATATCATATGGCATTTTTCTTTTTCTGTCTGACTCACTTCATTTAACATAATACGCTCTAGGTCCATCCGTGTTGTCACAGAGGAAGATTTCATTTTTATGGCTGAGTGATATTGGTGTGTGTGTGTGTGTGTGTGTGTGTGTGTGTGTGTGTGTGTACCACATCTTCTTTATCTATTCATCTATTGATAGATACTTAGGTTGCTTGGCTATTATATCTTGGCTACTATAAATAATGTTGAAATAAGCAGAGGAATGCATATAACTTTTTGAACTAGTGTTTTTGTTTTTTTGGTGGATAAACACTCAGAAATGGAATTGCGGGATCATTTGATAGTTCTTTTTTTAATTTTATGAGGAACCTCTATATTCTTTTCCACAGTGGCTGCACCAATTTACATTCTCACTAACAACACATGAGGATTTCCTTTTCTCCACATTCTTGCCAACACTTGAATTTCTCGTCTTTTTGATGCTAGCTATTCTGACTGGTGTGAGGTGGTCCTTCACTGTGATTCTGATATATGTTTCCCTGATGATGAGCGATGCTGGGCATCTTTTCATGTCTGTTGGCCACCTCCGTGTCTTCTTTGGAAAAATGTCCATTCAGGGCCTCTGCCCATTTTTTATTTGGATTTTTTTTTCTTTTTTTGGAGTTGAGTTGTATAAATTCTTGATACATTTGGGATATTAACTCCTTTTCAGATACATCATTTGCAAATATCTTCTCCCATTCAGTTAGTTGTCTTGTTTTTATTTGCTTTTTGCTTTCCATCGATGACAAAAACCTTTGTGTTAACTGTATTTCTTTATATTCCTGTAATTAATATTGAAATATTATAACTGCTACATAATGAGAGAGGAACAAGTAAGTATTCTTTCTAGATTTAAAATTAGCTTTACACACTTGAGTTCTATTGAAGGGGCTAATCATGATAAGTGGTATTTTTCCCCTCCTTAGTTTAACATAGTGGATGTGCTTACAACTACTATTTCACCTCAAAAACCTGGTTATCCAGATACTGCTTTTAATTGTGACATGGAATGATTAGAAAGTAATAGAAAATATAGAAAATATTATGGTTTTTCCAGTTTTATTGAGATATAGTTGACACACAACACAGTGTAAGTTTCAGATGTATAGCAGAGTGGTTGGACTTACCTATATTAGCAAATGATGACCACAGTAAGTTTAGTTAACATCCATCATCTTGTATAGATATAAAAAGAACAAAGAAAAAAAATGTTTCGGTCCTCGTGATGAGAACTGAAGATACTGTTTAAAGGATTTTCTTTTGAATCGGTGAAGAAAAACATACATTTTCTTTAAAAGAATTTTAAAACATTAGTGTATATCAAGAAAGAGAGGAAGCTAATGCTTTATATTTCCCTGAAGAAATTAATTTAAATGGTTCATGGTAATTGTCAGAATATAATTCATATATAAATTATATATGCATACTATATCTTATACATTATATATGTTATATATATATAGTGTGTTTACAATGAGGTAGAGAAATGAGAAATTTGAAGAATGTTGGATAAGGAAGATTTTACATACACACACACACACACACACACACACACACACACACACACACTGAAAGTCCTCCCATTATTATCTCAATTGAATTTCTAGGTTGAGCTTGAAAACTCCAGCTGAAGGCAGGGATAAGATAGCTAGGAAGCTCTCTCTGAGAAATTCTGCTAGAGTGACACCTTTCAATTATTTAAACTTTCACATTTATTAAATAGTTATTTCTTTTGTAGGTAAAATTTACTAACATTGTAATGCATAAATCTCAGCTGTGTAATTTTGATACCTGAATTCACTATATTTGTTTCCTTAATAGCATCCTTATATGAGAAGTTTTTAATTTGATGAAACATATTTTATGCTTTTTTATGTTTACTATTTTGTGTGTCTGAAGTAAGGAATATTTGCCTACTCCTGGTTCAAGAGGTTAATTTCCTTTGTTTTTATTTAATGGCTTAATAGTTTTAGTTTTCTCATTTGAGTCTATTTTCCACCCTAAATTCATTTTTTTTTTATGGTGTGAGGTAGGGATCAGGATTCATCTTCTTTTTTCTGTATTTATATCCAGTTGTTCCTACACCACTTATTGAAAGTACTTTGCTTTAGCACTTTTATTGAAAGTCAACTTACTGTGTAAATCTATATCTATATCTGTACTCTCCTATTTTATGTGTCACTTAATATATGAATACCTGACTTCTTGATTAGTGATGCTATAAAAAAAGGTCTTGAATTTAGTCTTTCTGGGATTAATTCTAATTTTTTACAACCTGTCTATTTCTATATGTATGTTGAGTCAGCTTATTAATTTCTATAAAAAGTGTCGGTTGAGATATTAATTGGGAAGAGTGACATCTGAATAGCACTGGATCTTCTAAGCCACAAACACAACATATTTATCTGTTTATTTCTATTCTTTAATTTTTCTAGCAATATTAGAGGTATGCATGACTTTACTTCTAAATATTTTATGGTTTTTAAAACACGAATGCTTTTTAAATATTTTATGGTTTTTATGCTATTATAAATGAAATGGATTTTTAATTTTATTTTTCTAATTGTCTGTTGCTAGCTTGTAAAAGATACCACTGATTTTTGTACATTGACCTTATATCCTGTCACTCCCCTCCACATTTCTTCCTTAGTTATATGTTTTTGTGGATTTCTTAGGATTATCTACATATGTGATCATGCCATATGAAAATAAAAACAATTTTATTTCTCCAATTATTTTCATGTAGATATGATGATAAAACAATATTATGATAAAGAAATGGAAGAGATTGTGTGAAACATGTTTTTGGAAAGCAGTCACGCTGTAGGACATTTAAGCAAAGAAGTCAGAGGTAGCGTTTTCACAAAAGGCTAGGGCTGTCATCAACCCCTGGGGTTGAGGGCCTCTACCTTCAGGCCTTTTACAGACTCCATTCCTGATCTCACAGTGTAAGGTTTTTGGAGTAGAGGTTGGAGAAGCATACTTGGCCTGAAGTGGTTGACAACGAGTATCTTGAATCCTGAAAGAAATGGAGATTGGAGGTTTGCTCTAGCTTGGCATGAACTATTAAATTTCTCTGCTTCAACCATATTGATTGTCCCTCCCTAGGATGTTGGAACTCAGGACATCTCACTGTGTCGTGGGAAGAAGCTAAGGGGCAGTTAAAGGTTTCCTCTCAGGCTTGGGACAGGGAAACATTCTGGATGCTTGTCCATGACCGTGAAGAGGTACTGGAATGAATTTGGCAGCTGGGATTCCTGCAGAAAAAGGCCCTAGTGGCTGATTATGACTGGTGGTGGGAAGGAAAGGGTCGTCACAGCCAAGTGGAAGACAGAGTATTGGCTTTGCTCTCTTTCTCTTTTGAAGAGGAAGAGGTTTTTTTTTTTTTTCCTTTTTTTTTTTTTTTTTTTTTTTCTTTTTTTTTTTTTTTTTTTTTTTTTTTTTTTTTTTTTTTTTTTTTGTTGGGGACAATCTATCAAGTAACACAGTTGCTACTTTTTGTGTCCTGTTTTAGGCTACCTTAGAACTCTGAAACAGACTCTGAGATGATGGTATGCATGGGTGGAGACTGTTCTTGGGAGCAATACTTTCAATTGAGTGAGGGAAGCAGGAATGGGCAGAGAGACAAGTTGACCTTAGATGCAGTTGTAACAGAAGCCAAGCCAGTCCTACAGGGAGCATTAATCTGAGATGGATTTTTAGAATTGTCCCCAGTTAAAGCAAGGAGATGGGTTTTGTCTTCCGTCATCAATCAGTCATTGAATGTGGGCTTCCCCAAGGGGGGTTGTGTAACCTTAGGCTAGGCAGGGCTTTCAGTGGGTATCAGTTTCCACGGAGGGGCTCAGCTGTGAGTTGTCAGCAGCCAGCCCTCCCACAGCCAGGGAAATGAGTGGCTTGGTCCTGAAGCAAGGATCCGGCTGGTGCACCAGAACATCTCTACACAAATCAAAGCTACCCGACTGTATTTGTGGGATCTCCACAGTAAAGTGGACTAGGGAAATAGCTATCAGACATTTTGTACTATTTTGACAGTGGGGATTTTGTTTTGAAGATTACCAAATGCCATTATCACACACATACACACACATTAGCAATAATTCCTTAATGTCACCCAAGACTCAGTCTATTAATATGTCTCCAGTCATATCAGAAATGTCATTTTAAAATCCATTTGTTTGAGTTAGGATCCAAAAAGGAGTTACACGCTCAAATAAGATCTTACATTCATTGATTTTTAAATCAGCTAAAGATGGCTGTAATTCTGGGAAGTTCTGTAACCATTGCATGTCCTAATTACTGGGATGGGACTCTCTTCTTCATTGCCATTATTTTAATCACTTTTTTTTTTACTAAAGGTAACACAATTTTAATTTCAATTTCATTTCACTCTGGCTATTGACTACAGTGTCAAGCATAATGCCATCCAAAATAAGTGTTTTAGTAGTGCCTGGGTGGCTCAGTTGATTAACTGTCCAACTCTTGATTTCGGCTCGGGTCATGATCTCAAGGTCTTGGGATTAATCCCCACATCAGGCTCTGCACTCAACAGGGAGTCTGCTTGAGGATTCTCCCCCTCTTCTCCTTCTGCTGCCGCCTTCCCCTCCCCCACCCACTTGCACACATTCTCTCTCTCTCTCTCTCAAATAAATAAATAAATCCAAAATAGAAAAAGACTCCTTCTCTAAAAAAGAAAAACAACAAAAAATACACAAAGTAAATATTTGACCTATAATTTCCAATGTCACTACCGCTTAAAATGTTTCAACAAAACTAATTTTCTTCTTAGTAGAATTAGGCCCTCTTTTCTTTCTTTTTTCTTTTTTATTAACATATAATGTATTATTAGCACCAGGGGTACAGGTTTGTGAATCATCAGGCTTACGCACTTCGCAGCACTCACCATAGCACATACCCTCCCCAATGTCCATAACCCCACCACCCTAGGCCTCTTTTCATATGGAAATTACAAGACTTAACTTTGATAGAAATGATCTCAACACATCACCATTTCATTTTTACTGTCAAAATTGGTTTCTGAACTACTCCCATCCCTTGACCAAAATCTGTGTATATTCCTTAAATATTAAGATAGTTCTCTAGGAAGGCTATTAGGTTATCATTCTGTGTTTTAGGCTCTGCAACATTATCTACAGAATTTGTAGAAAACAAATGGACTACAGATTTAAATGGAAAAAATCTAATATGTGAACAGGGCTAAAAAATTGAAATGAATATTGTGCATTCTGAAAGCAAACATCTCTAAATGATTAATGCCACTCTAAGTGATTTGAAGAAAAAAATACAGGAGGATAGAAGGGTTCCTGAAAATTTATCAAATTCATGACTTTACCTTCCAAATCAAGTAGGTCTTAACCATGTTTTTTCTAATATTTTCTCTAAAATTTTTCAAAGATAAAGAAAGGTCAAAAGTTTTTCAGTGAAAACTAGTACATTAACTATAAAATTATCCTTATACTGACCTTATCACACAACTATCCATACATCTTTGTTTCTATATATCCATCAACTTACTGTATTTTTGATTCATTGTAAAGTAAATTGCAGACTCAGTACAATACCAACATTACTGTACTTTAGTGTGCATATTTTTATGGTTCTTTTTTTAAGGTTAAACTTATATATAGTTAATGCACAAAGCTTAAGGATACCAAATGCACAATGTTGACATTTATTGCTAGATGAGTTCCAGCAATGCATATATCTCTGCAACCCAAATCCCTAATAAGATACAGAATATTACTATCACCCCAGAAAGTTCCTTCAACCCATTTCCCAGGCAATTTTCCCACAAACCTTTCAGAGACAACCACTGATCTGAATTTGTCCAGCTCCTTTTGCCAGTTCTAGAACTTCACATCAATGGAGTTAGGCCATATGTGCTTTTTTGTTTAACATTTCTTTCCATCAGTATAATGTTTTTGAGATCTAACACCATGCTACTTATATCAGTATTCTGTTTCTTTTTTGTTTTTGAATAGTATTCCTTTGTATGAATATATCAGTTTATCCATTCTCTTATTAATGGACACTTTGGTCATTTCCAGTTTTTGATTGTATGAATAAAATTGCTATGCATGGAGCACTGGGTGTGTTGCAAAAACAATGAATTCTGTTACGCTGAAAGAAATAAAAATAATTGCTATGCATGCTTTCATTTAAGTCTTTTGTGGATATAACTTTTTTTCTCTTGGGTAAATACTTAGTGGTCATAAAGTACACGTGTTTTTATAGTTAGTATAGTTAATTGTTCAGAAACTTTCAGAAACTTCCTCCAGAAAGGTTGTATCATTTGCATGACAGTTTGAGGTGATGCACTTCCTTGCTAACTTTTGGTTTTGGGAGTCTTTAATTTTAGCTATTTGGCTTTAGATGTATTGATATCTCCTTGCACTTTCAATTTGCATTTTCTTGACGAATAAAATACTGGGTACTTTTTAAAAAAAGTATAGTTGATACACACTGTTACATTGGTTTCAAGTGTACAATATAGTGATTCAGCAACTCTACACATTATGCCATGCTCACCACCAGTGTAGCTGCCATCTGCCACCATACAATGCTATTACAGTACTGCTATTTTTCCAATAGTCTTCCAAAAGTCTGACTACTTTCTAATAGTACCTTAGATACTGAGTACTTTTAAATGAGTTTCTTGGCTATTTGTTTATCTTACTCTGTGAAATCGTTGCAAATGATTTGCCCTTTTTTTGTTAGATTGTTTATTTTTTTATTATTGAGTTACAGGATTTCTTTTATATTCTGCGTGGCTGTCCTTTGTACATTTGTTTTTTTCCCCAGTGTGTGTATTCATTTTTGCTAATCCATTGTTGAGCCCAAATTTCTTATTTTGATAAAGTCTAATTGGTCAGTTTTTTCTTTTTAATTACTGCTTTCTGCTTCCTATTTATGAAATCTTTGCTTACCTCTAAGTTTCAAAAATATTCTGTTTTCTTCTAAAATTGTTATAGTTTTTATTTCTAGATCTATGGTCTACTTAAATTAATTTTATTATGTGTTGGTGTGAGGTTGGGACTTGTGTTCTTTTCTGAAACTATGGTATCCATTTATTCTAGGTCCCTTTATTGAAAATATTCTTTTCCCCCTTTGATTTACTTTGGCATAATTGTTAAACACCAATTTATCTTAGAGGTATGGGTCTACATATAGGTTCTCTATTTTGTTTCATTGATATACTTATTGATCATGTCTGTTGATCTGTCTTTGTTACTCTAGCTTTAAGCTTAGAAATCAGGTAATGTAATTTCTTCTACATCATTCTTTTGTAAATATATTGCTATGAGTTCATGGTTCTTTATATTTCTGTAAAAAATCAGAATGATTGCAGGATTATGATGGAAGGGATTCTTTAGAGAAGGAATTATGTCTTAACAATATTGAGACTTTAATTCCATTAAAGTCTTGTATTTCTTTATTTCTTTTGCTTTTCTTTAATTTCTTCCAGGAATAATTTATTGTTTTGAGTGTAGAGGATTTTATTTTATATTGTTTTATTCCTAAATATTTTATGTGATTTTACAATAGTAAGAAATTGTTTTTTCTGGGGTGCATGGGTGGCTCAGCTGGTTAAGCACCTTGGCTTAGGTCATGATCCCAGGGTCCTGGGATTGAGCCCTGCATTGGGCTCCCTGTTCAGCTGGGAGTCTGCTTCTTCTTCTCCCTCTGCTTCTCCCCACTTCCACTCATGCTTTCTATCACTTCCTCTATCTCTCAAATAAATAAATAAATAAATATCTTTATCTTTATCTTTTCTAATCTTATTTCCAACTGTTAGCTGCTATTGTATAATCATACAATTGATTATATTAGCCTTTTATCTCCCAATCTTGCTAAATTCCCTTATTAGTTCCTAGTAGTTTTTTTTCAATTCTGTTAGGATTTTCTACATAAACAGTTATACCACTACCATGTGGTGACAATATTACTTCTTTGTTTCTGATGGTTATGACTTTAATTCCTTTTTATTAACTTACTGCAATGGTTACAACTATCAGTACAATGTCAAATAGAAGTTTTGAGAAAGGATATTGTTTTCTTGTTTCATAACTTTGGGGGAAAGCATTAATACTTCATCATAAAACATGATGTCAACTGTAGGTTTTTTGCAGATGCTCTTGATCAGGATATTTCTTTCTTGGTTCTTTGAGACTATTTTATTTTTAATCATGAATTGATGTTGAATTTCTTGAAATATTTTTTTCTGGATCTATCAAAATGTTCATAACACTTTTATCTTTTATACTATTAATAGAATGAATCACATTGACATATTTTCAAGTGTTCTGCCAATCTGGCATTTGTGAAATAAACCTGACTTGATTATGATCTATTGTTATTATTTTTTATATGGCTAGATTAAATTGACTTATATCTTTAAGACTTTGAGTGTTACTGATCTGAAGTCTTCTTTTTGGAATATCTTTTTCATTTTTTAATATCAGGATCATGCTGCCTTCATAGATAAGTGTAGAATGTTTTTTCTTTCCCTGTTTAATGAGAGTTTATGTAAGATTAGTGTCATTCCTTCATTAAATATTGGAAAAATTTCTGTAGTAAAACAATCATTGCATGGAGTTTTCTCTGTGGACCAATTTAAACTCCAAATTAATTTTTTGATAAGTATAAAAATATTCAGATATTCTGCTTCATCTTTGTCAGTTTTGGTAAATTTTGTTTTTTAAAGAATATGTCCATTTCATCTCAATGTTCAGTGTTGAATTTGGTGTATAAAATTGTTCATAATATTCTTACTGTTATCTCAACAGGATCTAGAGGTACAACTCTACCTTTTTTCCTGTTGTTAGGAATTTGCGTGCTCTCCCTTTGTTCACTTGACCAGATTAGCTAGGTGTTTTACATTTTGCTGATCTTTCAGAGAACAAACTGTTCGGTTTTCACACTTTTCCTGTTGTTTGCTTATTTTCCATGTCATTGATTTTTTTTTTTAACCTGATCTGTACTATTTTCTCCCTTCTATTTTGAGTTTGCTTGGCTCTTCTTATAGATTCTGAAGGTGAACATGAGGTCATTGATTTTAAACTTTTCTTCTTCTCTAACATGAGGATGAAGGTCTGTAGAAGTTAACATGCTAGAGGATATACACCTTGATAATGATAGAGTTAGGTCTCAGACATGGTCTAATAGCTTCCTGTCCAGTGTTCCTTCCACAGGATTTTACTGCTCACTTCCCCCTCCCTGTCCTTACATCTACAGCCTTCTTTTTTTTAAATTTTTTTTTTAAGATTTTTATTTATTGACAGACAGATCACAAGTAGGCAGAGAGAGAGAGGAGGAAGCAGGCTCCCCACTAAGCAGAGAGCCCGATGCGGGGCTCAATCCCAGGACCCTGGGGATCCTGGAATCCCTGGGATCATGACCCGAGCTGAAGGCAGAGGCTTTAACCCACTGAGCCACCCAGGTGCCCCCATCTACAGCCTTCTAAGTCATTTAGATGTTTCAGTTTGTTCCCAAGGATTGTGAAAGGCGAAGAGCTCATCTTTACTCAGAGGACTCAGAGTACCATGGTATTTTAAAAATAATGCCTCGCTGATGAATAAATGCTGCGAATCACCAGGACTAACCTGGAGCCTTTGGAAATGCTTTGGTTGGTGAAGAATTCAGAAGGGACTTTGTAATGGGTAAAAACCCCAAAATATTACCATAATGGTAACAATATTGATAAATTGATAAATTTATAAATTGCTGGCAGTGCCAACTTAGATCAAAATATTATAAGAAGATATATAGAAAGAAAAATGTTTGAAACTGAAAGATGTTTTGATTGCAAATTCTACAATCTTGAACAAACTAAATGCCACTTTTTTTAGAATTTTTAGAAAAGTTTGTAATGTTCAATATGAATTATACTTTATTATAGTGTGGCTCTCTGCTGTGACATTTGTTAATAATGCTTGCTTATATTTAATGATATATGTTGATATTTTAAAAATTAGGTCATAAGAATTAGTGACTGAAATTTCAGGATTGCCTTTTGTTTTAGGATTAACTGAGCCAAATGACAAAAAGTCTCTCTACTCTTCTGAGACAACATAAATATTCTTAAATAATATTAGTTACTTGCCCCTTTTCTCCTTACCAGATTAACCATAATTTCTGAGATTTCAGATTGTCCCTAATATAACTCCTTTTAGATTTGATTTTGTAATGGGTGTGATATTCATTGTGTGTAAGTTTTTTTGGTAACATGTCTGTCCATTATGTAGCAGTACTCATTTTAATGTTTTGTTTACAACAGAAATTTTTATTTTATGTTTTCATTTTATTTTGTTAATTTTTTATTATTATATTAATTTAGCCAGCATATGGTGCATCATTAGTTTTTGATGTAGTGTTCAATGATTCATTAGTTGCGTATAACCCTCAGTACTCATCACCACACATGCCCTCCTTAATACCTATCACCCAGTTACCCCATCCCCCACCCCCTCCTTCTGTAACCTTCAGTTTGGTTCCTGAAGTCCAGAGTCTCTCATGATTTGTCTCCCTCTCAGATTTCTTTCCTTCAGTTTTCCCTCCCTTCCCCTATGGTTCTCTGTGCTATTCCTTACATTCCACATATGAGTGAAACCATATGATAATTTTCTTTCTCTGCTTGATTTATTTCATATAGCATAATCCCCTCCAGTTCTATCCGTGTCAAAGCAAATGGTAAGTGTTCATCCTTTCTGATGGCTGAGTAATATTCCATTGTATATATGGACTACATTATCTTTATCCATTCATCTGTTGAAGGACATCTCAGCTCCTTCCACAGTTTGTCTATTGTGGACATAACTGCTATGAACATTGGGGTGCATGTACCCCTTCCTTTTACTGTGTCTGTATCTTTGTGGTAAATACCTAGTAGAGCAATTGCTGGGTCATAGGGTAGCTCTATTTTTAACATCTTGAGGAACCTCCATACTGTTTTCCAGAGTGGCTGCACCAGCTTGCATTCCCACCACTAGTGTAAAAGTGTTCCCCTTTCTCCACATCCTTGCTGACACTTCTTTTTTCCTGTCTTGTTAATTTTTGCCATTCTAACTTTTGTAAGGTGGTACTTCATTGTGGTTTTGATTTGTATTTCCCTAATGACTAGTGATGTTAAACATTTTTTCATGTGTCCGTTAGCCATTTGTATGTCTTCTTTGGAGAAGTGTCTACAATAGAAATTTTTAATGAAAAGTAACTATAAATCTCCTTGAGTCTAGCAAAACAATTTTCAACATTTAAATGCTACTGTATAAGACTTTATCTCAGCTTTTAGAAAGACGGGTGATTGCTGGCAAATAAATATGGCTCTGAATTCTCATGAGCATCTCGTACTACCTTCTAGATGATTCAGATTGCTGCAGTTTAAAAAGGGAAAAAGGAAAGAGGGGGAACATGAAAGAGTGGGAAAGGCAAAGCACCAGGAGTAAGTAGAGCCAAGTTCAAGGCCTCCTCTGACATCATCCATATGGACGTGTCTGAGTGCAAGTTAGTTAACTCTTTTTGGCCTAAATTTACTCTTCCAAAAAACACAAAAGTTAATCTTAATTACCAGACCAGAGATTCTGTTCATCTGTATGTGAATATTATTAAAGACCATATGTCAATCTTGAAAAGTAAGATAGTGATTGATTCAGTGGGGAGATGAGACTTGAATATCTTCCATCAACAAAATTTGGATGATTTCTCAGAATTCAAGGAATTTGACTAATGGCAAGGAGGGGCCAAAGCCAAAGGATTATGCTACCAGGTGCTTACCAGGTGGTTTGGGTAAAACTTTTGGTTTGAGCTGGTAGAAGACCATTGTGTTAGAAACAGGTTGAAATAGGATGGTGACTTCCTCACAGAGACAGTTAAAAATTTTGATTTATATGTGATTCAGATGAACTCAGCATCTGAGGCCTATGTTTTTAGGTCAGAATGAATGCAACCTGATTTGTATTGTTCCCTTCTCTGTAGTTTTCCTATTGCTGATTAATTATTCAGTTCCTAGCAAGTGTATTGTCAGTTTTTTCCCCTTTCAATTGACTGAGGAATTGTAGGATTTCTGTTGTCTTAATTGTTGTCTTTTACTGACAAATTACAGATAAATTTTCTGACCAGTTACACTAAATAAGTACATGTTGATTAATTTTTTTTTTTTTTTTTTCCTAGGAATTTGGAAACATTAGCTAGTCCTGGCAATTTGGCTACAGTAGAGTAACCCCAGAAAATTCGGATGTAAAACCTCTAGATTGTACTTGATAGCACTTAATAGTAGAAAATATACTTTTTTAAAAAAAAAGATATTTTATTTATTTACTTATTTATAGCAGACACCCATATGTAAGTAGTGGGGAGGGGTGGTGGGGGAGGTAGAGAGAGAATCCCAAGCAGACTCTGTGATGAGTGGGGAGCCTGAGGCAGGGCTAAATTCCACGACCCTGAGATCATGACCTGGGCCGAAGCCAAGCGTCATAGGTTTAACCAACTGCACCACCCAGGTGCCCTGAAAATGTACTTTCACAAACGTTAACTCATCAGAAATTGGAATAAAAAGCTGAGAAAAGGGGGTTAAAAGCAGAGTCCCTGAGAGAGAAACGAGGTGTACTTTTCTGGTCAATATGAATAGTGAGCTGAAACCAGCAGTTATCAGTCATGCTCCTAACATATCAGAGTCTGGGTAAAATATAACAGTAAATAAGTAATTAGGTCAGTCAATCAGTGACTCTGTCAATCAGTTTGAGTTCAAAAGCCAGAAAGGAAAGATCCCAGATGCCAAATTTAATACAAGGCCAGGAAGATGTCTATGTGCCCAAGTTGGAATCTCACAAGTATAATTACATTGGTCTTAGAACCTGCTATAAAAGTTTATGACAGTAATTTTGAAAGCATAAACGAAATGGACAATTTCTTGGGAAACTATACATGATAAAAAGCGATTTAAATAAACACTAAGCACTAAAGATTTAGAATCGGTAGTTATCCTTTGCACCCCCTGGCCCCCCCGCCTCCATCAAGACACCAGGCACAGGTAGTATTACAGAATATATTAAAACAATCCTTCAAGGGAAAAGTGATTTTTATTCTGCGCAAAATGTCAGAGAAAAAGAAGCTGAACCCACCCAACCATTTATAAAGCCACTATAACCCTAATACCAAACTTGATAAAATAAGGACATAAAATCACAAGACGGTCTCCACAGGAACACTGATGCAGAAGGTCTCAATAAAATGTTGCTTCATCCAAACTGAAAATGTTTATAATTGAGGCACCTGGATGACTCAGTTGGAAGAGCATATAACTCTTGACTTCAGGGTTGTGAGTTTGAGCCCCACACTGGGTGTAGAGATTACTTATATAAATTTTTAAAAAATGTTTAAAATTAAATATATATTATTATCAAATAAGGTTTGTCTCAGGAAGGAAGAAGTGATTTAACATTAGAAAAATCTATTAACTTTGTAAATATTTAATACCCACGTTTATTAAGTGTATCCTGAATGGCCTATGAGGTATTCTGGATGATAGACAGATTTATTATCCATTACCTTATAGTAAATAATAAGCCCATCACCTCTGCTTCCCCTTCCACCCCTAGGGGTCACAGAGTAAAGCCACACAGAAGACCTCTTATGCAAGGAGACTTGACACTCCATAGCTGAAGAATGGAGAACAATGGATTTATTCCTTCTATATACAGGAGAGAGATAGCTACCCTCCTCCCCTTAGACAAGGAAGGAAATATATTTTTACCCATTTGAGAGTAATTTAGAAAGGATCTCCGATTCTCAGTCTGACCTTTGAAGTGTAAATATATCTTTCCAGGGGCGGGAGAAATGGTTGAAGTTTCTGGCTTTTAAGATGCAGAGATGTATGTGTTCAAGGTCTGGCATTCATACCATTTGAAATATAAAGACCTAGGGTGATAGGGTTTCAGTCTCCCTTTGATGTTGGGGCCTAACATAGGGATGCAGTCCACTCTATAACCACTTTGCCCTCTTGATCCTTTCAGATCAGAGCAGTTAACTTGATGGTTGCAGACTTATTTCTTAGAGCATTTTTCTAAGGGCAGTGAAGGCAAACCTTAACTTTATATTATATACATTTTTTTGTGTGTGTATCTCAGAAGGCTAGGATATTGACAATGGGCCAGTATTACAGTTTTATTGGAAGTCTTGATGAAAAAAGATAAGAATAGTAAAAATGTATAAGGATAGGGAAAAAAAGAGAGATGGTTCAGGCATACACTGCAGTCTAAACCGCATGTACACAGAACATGCAGAGTCCCACTCAAATAAATTATTAACAGTAATGAAAAATTCAGCAAGCTTGTTGAATGCAAGATCCATACATAAGACTTGACAGAATCCTACATAGTAACAAATGAAAAATGAATTTGGAAAATAAAATTTTATCTGCGATGGTGACTGGTAACTGGGAATATATGTTTTAGAAACCTATAGTCAGTTCATCATGTGGAAAATTGGAATACTTAATTGGAAAAATTAAAGAAGACTCAAAGAAAGGCAGAGATAGAAGCTAGTCCAGAGGTCAGACTCAGTTTTGTGAAATCTCAGTTCTCTTGAATCTGTATCTGAGTGAATTTCTAATTGAAATCCTTAGGGCCTTTTTGAGGAATTGGAAAAGGCTGATAACAAAAGTCATAGGAAAGAATGAGGTTCATAGGAAGTGAAGAAAAACTTGGAAGAAAGAAAAGTTGCAATATAAAAAATTAGGAAGGAATATAAACTCAAGGTTCTCCAGAGAAATGGAACTAGTGGGGGGAGGGTCGATTGATTGAGATTGATTATAATGAATTAGTTCACATAACAGTAGAGGCTGAGAAGTGCCAAGATCTGCAGTCAGCAAGCTGGAGACCCGGGAGAGTCAATGGTGTAGTTCCATTCTGCATCCAAAGGCCTAAGAATTTGGAGAGCAGATGGTATGAATTCCAGCCTGAGTGTAGAAAATTAGTGTCCCAGCTCAACAGTTGGGCAGTTCCTTCTTACTCAGCCTTTTTGTTCTATTCAGGTCTTCTAATGATTAGGTCAAGGACATGCACAAGAGGAAGGGCATCTTCTTTATGCAATCTATAGATTCAGATGTTCATCTTGGCCAACAACACCCTTACAGACTCATCCAGAATAACATTTGACCAATTATCTGGGCACCCCATGGTCCAGTCAAACTGACACTTAAAATTAATGGTCACAATAGCTGACTCATATATTTTACTCACTATATATGAGGCACTATTCTAAGCACTCTGCATATGTTAATTTCCTTAGTTTTCATAGTCACCTATGAAATAGGTATGATTTTTATCTCCATTTTATAAATGAAACGAAGGTTCACTGAGGTTAACAACCTGAATATTTAACCCAATGGTATAGAATGCCAGGACGTAGCCACACATACATGGAATCTTGGAATAGGATGAAGACACCATTGCCCATCAGTTGGGGAGAAGACAGTATTGTGATGATTGCTCATCTTTAATAAGTTGCTATTTTAGCTCACAGCATACAGAATAAATTGCAGATGAATTCCAGATTGCAAAGTGAAAAGCAGAAGTTCAAAATTTGAACCAAAAAATGTAGAAGAATATCTTTATGACATTGTAGTGAGGAAGGAATTCTCTAAGACAAGGTACGAAAAATCCCACCAAGATTGATAGTTACATCGAAGTGTAAAACATCTCTAGTCACTATACCTCAGAGGAACTTGTTGCCTGCCATGTACTGCTAATCACTTGAGTATATTAACTGAGTTAGTCCTCACAAAACAAACTGAAAACGTTCATACCTGATGACCTAGCCATCTTGCTTCTACAAAGATACGTTACAGAGGATCTTGTGTTTCTTTGTGCCTGCTCTGTTGTAACCACTCACAATTGAAGGCAATACAGCTATACTCTAAAGAATGAAATCGATGAATAGATAAATAAGTAAGGCATATTCAGATAATTGAAGTTTTTAAGATTAAGAAGCTTAATCTATATGACTCAGTGTAGATATAGCTCCCCCAAATTTTGAGTGACAAAGAGTAAGTTGCAGAACATATGTAGGGTATAATATTGTCTGTCTACTTTTAGAAACACAAAAAACTATTTTGTACACTGTGAATTAACACATGAATTTTAAAAATGTAGACATATAAGAAAACTTAAAACAATATGTCATGAGCTTCTAGAGCTTTAGTGTATTTTTTTCAATGAGTAAATGTCAAATGTTAACATTTATTAATTCTGGGTGATGAGTATGTAGATTTTTAAGAACAGAACCATATTTACTCATGTATAATTATGAAATATTAAATAAGAATTGAAACAAAATAAGAGAAAAATATTGTACCACAGAGACAGACTGGGGTGTTCATAGTTCTTTTGTATGCATGTAGTGATTTTGATTAAATATTGATGAAAGAAGGATGATAGTTTAAGAGAGGGAGTGAGATATTACTCTCTGTAGCCCCTTCTGTACTTATGGAACCCAAGGTTACTGACTCAAAGTAGGTGACTAGACTGTTTTAGGATGAAATCATGAAGCTAGCAACACAGTCTTTATGGATATTACAGACTGGGGCTGAAGTGCCTCAAACATACCCATGGGGATTGTCCTTGATTCTTTCAGTAAGAACAGGTCAAGGTAGAGATGTAGGGAGCTGAGCAGATTATCTGCCACTCTACAAATGCTCAGTGCTAGTTGTTGATAGTATTACATGAATTGAGTTACTTGTAAATTTCAACTGTATTTTTCAGAGCATAGAAGGCATAAAGCTTCTGTAAGTCTTTGGAAGTTGGGTGGAAATCAAGAGATAGAAGAGTTTAGAAATGACTTTTTGAGATCCTTTACTTTCTTGTCAGCAGCGATCTGTTATTTGAGACATTTGCTTTTCCATCCAAAGCATCCCCATACTTTATTTATGGCTTGGAGTGTTTGCCTACAATAAGTAGGAATCTTAAGCCTCTAAAATAATTTGGGGGAATGTCTTTTAGCTTAGGAACTCTGTGCATTTTTGTTTGAAGGAGGTAGGCAGTGAGCCCTGAAGCATTGGCTGGTTGATGGACAGGACACCAAAGGATTTCCCTGGGCCCTTCACCATAGCCTAGAAGATGGCCTCGAGTGTTTCAGACTATGAAAAACTAACTGTGAAACACTAACCAGATTGGTTTAGTAATGTGGTGAGAGTGTCTGCCTCTAAGGGATGGAGTCACATTGAACCAAGCTCACCAAGGCTAACGTACGCAAGCCAGAATGTAGGCTATTGATTTACAATGACCTGAGTCCTTAGGGCAGCCTGACCAGTACATTTCCACCTTATTAGCAAAGCTCCTGGAGAGTTTACCAGCCAAACACATCATGTTACAGCATACAGAAGTATGTTTAACAAAGATGTGTACTTTTATGACATTGCTTTAATGGACAGTGCCAACTTTTCCTTCTGAATTTATTTATTTAGGTGTCTGTATATTTTCCCCTCACTTCCCAGCCTTTACAAATGCCAACTGATTGTCTGGATATTTCATTAACTAGCTTTGACAATGTATTAGAGTTGCCATAGTTAGCAAACATAAATGCAAAGGAAGACACACATTTAGCAAATAAAAATATGTACTGTGCTTTCTGTATTTATAGGCTTGATTCTGCTTTTTGTTTGCTCTTAAGATTCCACATATAAGTGAAATCTTATGGTGTTGGTCTTTCCCTGTCTCACTATTCCACTTAGGATAATACCCTCTAGGTCCATCCATGTTGTCACAAATGGCAAGACCTTACACTTTTTACAGTCGAGTAATATTCCATTGTATATGTCTATGACATCTTCTTTGTCCCGACAAAATGTGTGAAGGGGAGTGGGAGATACAGGCTTCCAGTTATGGAATGAATAAGTCATGAGAATTGAAGGTACAACATAGATAATACAGTCAGTGGTATTTCATAGCATTTTATGGAGACACATGGCAGCTACGCTTTTGGCGAACAGAGTGTAACATACAGATTTGTTGAATCACTATGTGGTACACCTGAAAAAATGTAAAATTGTGTGTTGACTATACTGAAAAAGAAGTATTCTACACTTTTCTTTCTTCAAAATTTAAGAAACTTTATTGAGATATAATATAGAAGCTGTATAACTTACCCACTTAAAAGTTAGCGTTTTTTAGAAGGTTCTTACGGTTGCGCCTTCATCTTCATAATATAATTTAAGAATATTTTCTTCCTCCCTAAAGGAAACCCATATCCATTAGTAGTTATTTCAATCCTTCCCCTTCTCCAACTCCCTCTGCTCTAGGCAACCACTAAATTTGTTTTGGTCTCTAGATTTGTCTCTTCTGGAGAGTTCATAAAAATGGAATCATACAATACGTGGTCTTTTGTAACTGACTTCTTTCACTTAGTATATTTTCAGGCTTTATATATGTTGTAGCATATATCACTACTTCATTCCTTTTATGTCTGAATAATATTCCATTGTATGAATATAGCCTATTTTATGTATCCATTCATTTGTCCGTTACTTTTTGGTTTGTGTGAATGATACTGCTATGAATTTTCATATACAAGTTTTTGTGTGAACATAGGTTTTCCTTTCCCTTGGGCTGATTCCTTGGAGTAGAATGGCTGTGTCTTATGCTATCTCAGTGTTTAACCTTTTGAGGAACTGCTAAGCTGTTCACCAATATAACTACATCATTTTTACATTTCTACCAGCATATGAGGATTTCAGTTTCTCTACTTTTCCCAAACCCTTAATGTGGTCTCTTCTTTTTTATTATAGCCACAATTGTGAAGTGGAGTAATACCTCATTGTAATTTTGATTTACATTTCCCTGATGGTGAGTGATGTTGAACATATTTTCATGTGTTTATTAGTTGTTTGGAGAAATGTCTATTCAGATCCTTTGCCCATTTTTAAATTGGGCTGTCTTTTTTATTATTGAGCTGTAATTATTCTTTATATACTCTGAATGCAAATTCTTCATCAGAGATACTCTGTACAAATGTTTTCTCTTTTTTGATGGGTTATAATTTTATTTCATTTCATAATGTGCAGTGTGAAAGTTTTCAATTTTCATATGGTCTAATTTACCTATTTTTTCCTTTTGTCACTTGGGTATTTGGTGACACATCTAAGAAACCATTACCCTAGCCCAAGATGACTCCTTGTTTTCTTCTAAGAGTCTTACAATTTTAGCTCTGTGATCATTTTTTAGTTAAATTTTGTGTATGATGTGAGGAACAAGCCCAATTTCATTCTTTTGCTTTTGGTTTGCTCTTATTTTTGTAGTTTCTTAAGATGGAACGTGATGTTACTCATTGAAATCCTTCTTCTTTGTTAATATAGACATTTACCATTATAAGTTTCACCCTGAACCCTGATTTGGTTGTAGCCTGTAAGTTTTTTTTTTTTTTTTTCCATTTTCATTCATCTCAAAATACTTTCTAATATCCTTTGTGATTTCTTCTTTGGCCAATTTGTTATTAGCATATTTAAGTTCGTGGTATTTCCTTCAGTTCTTGGCTTCCTTCGTTCCTTCCTCCCACTCTCTCTCCCTTTTTTCTTTTCTTTCTTTCTCTCTTTCTCTCAGAGAACGGGAAGGAGACAGAGAGAGTGTGAGTTCACAGCAGGGGGAGCAGAAGGAAGAGGGAGAAGCAGACTCCCTGCTGAGCAAGGAGCCTGATGCAGGACTCAGGGATCATGGCCTGAGCTGAAGGCAGATGTTTAATTGGCTGAGCCACCCAGGCATCCCTCAGTTATTGGTTTCTGATTTCATTTCTGTGTGATCAAAAAACATACATTCCATTATTTCAGTTATTTTTAATGTATTGAGATTTGTTTTATAGTTCAGTGTATTATCTGCTCTGGAGAATGTTCTGTGTATGCATGAGAAGAACATGTATTTTATTGTCCAGTGGAGTGTTGTAGGGAGTTGTTAGTTCTAGTTGGTGTATAGAATTCATCAAGTCTTATTTTCCCTTGTTGATCATCTGCCAGGTTGTTCTACACATTGTTGGAAGTGAGGTAATAAAGTTTCCAACTATCATTGCTGAATTGCCTATTTTTCCCTTTTGCTTCTTTTCATCTTGCCCTTCTCAGTGTGGGACTTCCAGCCTATGAGTGAGTGGGAAAAGGGGATCAGAGCCCCAGTACTTTCTGCCTGCAGTGCCTGGGGTAGAGCTTCTACCCTCCAAGTGGCAGCTGGGTGGGGGAATACAGTCCCAGTCCTGTTGTCCTCATCTGCCTGGAACAGAGCTTCTGCAACATGAAGCTTGTGGGGGGGGGGGGAGGTGAGAAGCGCCAGAAGCCTAGTCTTCTGGTGGTGAATCCATGGCTTCAAAGTGGGAGAGTGGGGAGAAGGGAGCGCCTGTCTTCTTGACTGCATACTCCTGGGGTTGAGCTTCCTGCTATAAGGGACTGAGTCATGGCTCAAATGCCACAGATTCTCTTTCTACTGAGATGTAGTTGATTATTTTGAGTGAACGGCTCTCCATTGGCTGTATATGCATTTAGGACAATTTCCAGAGAATATGAATGATTGATGGTTGTTTTTTATAATTTGCACCAGTTAAATTGTTGTTTTTCTCGGGAGAGAGTCTGCTCAGCTTCTTACTCCTTCATTTGCAAACCTGTTCCTTCCTTTTTTTAAGATTCTGAAATACCATGATTTTTTTTTGCTTCCTTCTATTTCCTCTCTCACTTTTGGTTTAATGATTTATTTTTATAAGAAGATCATTTCAATGTTAATAATATGAAATGGAATTGTAAAGGTATATTCAATAAATAGTTTCTTCTCTATGGGATCACTGTCTGCCATTTCTTAGCTATTCTATGAACACAGATGGCTTCATTGAAATTTATGTGGAGACTGAGTCTGATAAAAAATTGTAGATCATATTGCACTGACTCTGCTCTCATTCCTATATAACAGTGATGTACTACTGTCTGTGAGCTTCTGCAGACAGTAATTTGGGGACAGTACCTTGGAACCTTATTCAGGCAAATCATCACATCCTTTAGTTTCCTTGTGCAATGTCTTGTTACATGGCATTAAATTTCAGGCCAACCATGTTAACAGCCTCTGATTCTTACCTGGATTTAATACTGGTATCACTCCTAATCCAGACAAAATGTACCGCTTTATAATTGCAATAGTGTACTAGTTATATTTCCGTCTAGTAGCCATGGTCCCTGTGGTCAAAAATAAGACAGAAATAATTTACATGACAGAATTAATTTCACTGGACACAGGGCTTTCCCCATGTTGTGAGAGTCAAGCAAAGATCGGGATAATCAAGGCTCAGAGAAAGAGGTATTCTCAAATACTGTATAAAGCCCCCAATTAAACCAACTTTCTAGATCTGTTAGGTCTGATCATTTCCTAGTACAGCACTTTATCCATATTCACATAATGGCAACAGGAATGGTGGTGGGAAGTGGAGAACCTACCAAGAGAGATACCATCCTGGAACACCCCTCTCTTTTTTATTCTGAAAGTTCTGAAAGATCATCTTGTCATTGTGAATTCCCAGTATTTTATTTTATTTTAAGATTTTATTTATTTATTTGACAGACAGAGATCACAAGCAGGCAGAGAGGCAGGCAGAGGGCGGGGGGAAGCAGGCTCCCTGCTGAGCAGAGAGCCCGATATGGGGCTCGATCCCAGGACCCCAGGATCATGACCTGAGCTGAAGGCAGAGGCTTTAACCCACTGAGCCACCCAGGTGCCCCCCCCAGTATTTTATGATATGTAATTTCTACCAAAAAACACTGAAGAATCCTGGTTTGATTAGCCATCATAGTATTTCTTGCACATTAAAAAATAATAAGTATCAAATATTGTGCCTCAAATAAGAAGCAGACATTCATCTCTTCTATTGTATTTTCTGAGGACCCTAATTGGGTCCAAACTCTGGAAGCATCCTTACTTAACCAAGGTTTAACAAAGTAATTTCATCTTAACAGAAGGGAAAGCCACTATATATTTGCCCTGCTATTCAAGGCTATTGCAAGATATTTCCAAGCAGTGAATGAGGGAGGAAGAGAAGAAAGTTTCTAGTTTTTTGGCTCCTTTGGATTTAACATCTAATTTTGCTTTAGCATCACACCTATTATGATTATTATAAGTTGAGTCTTAAAGTGTATTGAAACACAGTATCTAAAGCCATAAGCATTGTGTGACAGGACAAAGTTCTAACATCTTAATGTTCCTCCTCCCACAATCTCATCTAAGTTCCTCAGTTTGTAGGGTTAGACCTAGAAAACCAAGTGACTTGTCCAAAATCAGACAGGTCTCTTGTCCAAGTCTCATAGTCCTTTGAGCTCATGGAGCTGCCTTTTAAGAGAGGTAATCTCCCGGGATATAAAGACAGTTCATAGTGTTCAACACTTCCATCCCCTTCCTGGTTTCTTAGACTGACCTGCCAAACAAGTAGGAGTAAAAGTTGGTATCAGAGTTCATGGCTCGCCTTCCTTGCCACAGCAAACCCTTCAGCCATTTTCTGAAATGGCAGGGTCATGTTACAGTGGAGCCCACAGAAAACTGGGTGACTTTTTGGAGCAGGAATCTGGGCTTGCCTGTTTTAGACGCATAGAGTGAGAAAGTCAGAAAACTGTGGTTTTAATCCACTGATATTGTGGGTCGATTTGTTACCTCGGCAGAGCCAGTTCTGTCCTTAACATAATTTCCAAAGCTCAGGAGAAGAGATCACTTGAAGCAATTGTTGCATAGAAGATTCTCTTAGTTTGTGGAATTCTCTGATGATGCCGACTAAGGAGGACACCATGTCTACTCAGCCTGCTGAAGAATAGCAGGAAGGAGCAAACTTAAACGGAGCCCAAGGCCTGAGGGGATTTTTCGTGTTTTTTCTTCTAATTCAATAGACCACTTCTGTGTTTTTGGTAAAACACTGCCCGTCCTTGTGTAGAGATAAAATGGGCTCACTTTTGGTTGTTGAGCAGCACAGACAGCTAATAGGAAGCACACTTAAACCTGAGGTTCTTTAAAAAAAAAAAATGTTTTAAAACCCATTTGAAAATAGTCTGGTTTAAATCACCTCATATGGAAGACACTAAAGATATTAAGTTTGCTGAGAGGCTTTACAGTGGATTCTAATGACACTAAAGTATTTACCAGTAATATGATTTCTTTATATGTTGCACAGCCATTTTTATGTTATATTAACTTCATTTTGTGTTCTTTGGATCATTCCCGCACTGCTAAGTATGCAATGGGTTGTGGCCTAATTGCCTTATTATGCACTATTAAATAACCTATAAAAAAATGAACAGAAGTGTGAGTTAAACAGAATGAGACTTGGTCACTGTGGGTGGTATGGGAGAACAACGCAATAGAATCGTCACAAATATAAATGGAATATTAAACAGAACATACCACCAGAATCAAAACCTTTCAGAAGATTTCTCATTTTGGAAAAAAACAAAAACAAAAACCCAAAATGGACCAATGGGGACTTACTTAAATCCCAATGAAGTGGAGACTTAAATGTAACTCACTTAAGGATAGCTTCTATTTTACAAACAATACTTCCTTTTCAGTATTTTACACCTAATTTAAAATGTTCACATTCTCCCTGCTCTCAATAGTATATTAAAAGCTGTAAGTGATAATACTTACAGGGTTTTAAAAAAATTAGCTAAGTCATTCCTTTTCAAAGGCATCTGCCTCCTACAGGTAATTGGATAGGGGACAGAGTGAAAAGGACAGATATGTCCTGTTATTTCTCAAAAAGTAAGATTGTTTGTGTACTAAATAGAGTACTGACTAGTGATTGCCCACCATAACTGTTCTGTACAGTTCAATTAAAGGAAAGACTTGAAGGTCAAAGTTTATAAAAACGGGTGTCGTTCTCATAGATGCTAGTTAGTTGGGTTTTCATCTGGCTTCCCTGATTGTGGTGTTTGTTTTGTTTTTATGTGTGTGTGTGTGTGTGTGTGTATGTATATATTTTATGAAGTAAACATTTCTGTCTGAAACAAGAATATTCTTAATCTGTTTGCCTACTCGCCTCACCAAGACACCCTTTCTTTGACTTGGATGATCAGCCCCCAGTGTGTGAACTTCCACATCCGGACCTCACAAGATGTTTCCCCTTCTTCCAAGATTAGCTCCTAATCTCCAGCCCCTCTGTGCTTATTCCCATTTTTATGTGATTATACACCAAAATTCAACGTGTCTAAAACGAAATTTGCCTTCTCCCTGCAGTCTTACCTCCAAAATCCATTACTTCTCTCAGTGACGCTATCTGTCTTCCTGCCCCAAGCTTGCATTCTCCAAATCCCCTTTCTTTCTCCCCTCCTTTACTTCCGTTCCACCCACATCTCTTCAGCCCCAGATCCAGGTCATTCAGATAGCTCCTGCTTTCTGACCATAACCCTCCTCAGCCTGGCCCAGCCCTCAATACAACTCAGCAGCCCTGGGGTAGCGGCTCCTTGACTGGTCCCCTGGCCTCCCTCTCCTGATACACAGCAGCCCTCCTCAAATACTCCTGTCACCATGGTTTTCAGCTGTTGGTAATACCCTCTCTCTTCTCTTTTGCTCACGGAGTAGGGTAACAAGGTCCCAGCCTCAGACTCAAGGATTAACACAGATCTGCCCCCATCTGTGTTTTTTCTCTCACTTTCTATTTCTTCTCAAACAGGTCTTTCCACTCCAGCCAAGACTAGTTGCTCTTTTGGATTTTGAGCCTTTTCTTGCATATTTCTTGCTTAGAAAGAGGAAACTCTGCTGTTCCCGGCCAGATCTATCTTAGTGTTTGTGCACCATATCCCCCTCTATTTTTTTTTTTTCCATGTCACTTGTCTTCTTTATTTTACTTTCCAAATGTCCCATTTGC